>NW_024070209.1:79634307-79980566 GCF_014754425.2 Oryx dammah | reverse complement strand
ATCACTATGAACAAAGCTAGTGGAGGTGATGGAATTCCAGTGGAGCTCTTTCAAATCCTGAAAGATGATGCTGTGAAAGTGCTGCACTCAATATGCCAGCAAATGTGGAAAACTCAGCAGTGGCCACAGGACTGAAAAAGTTCAGTTTTCATTCCAGTCTCAAAGAAAGGCAATGCCAAAGAATGCTCAAACGACTGCACAATTGCACTCATCTCACACACTAGTAAAGTAATGCTCAAAATTCTCCAAGCCAGGCTTCAGCAATACGTGAACCATGAACTTCCTGATGTTCAAGCTGGTTTTAGAAAAGGCAGAGGAACCAGAGATCAAATTGCCAACATCCGCTGGATCATGGAAAAAGCAAGAGAGTTCCAGAAAAACATCTATTTCTGCTTTATTGACTATGCCAAAGCCTTTGACTGTGTGGATCACAATAAACTGTGGAAAATTCTGAAAGAGATGGGAATACCAGACTACCTGACCTACCTCTTGAGAAACCTGTATACAGGTCATGAAACAACAGTTAGAACTGAACATGGAACAACAGACTGGTTCCAAATAGGAAAAGGAGTATGTCAAGGCTGTATATTGTCACCCTGCTTATTTAACTTCTATGCAGAGTACATCATGAGAAACACTGGGCTGGAAGAAGCACAAGCTGGAATCAAGACAGCCAGGAGAAACAGCAATAACCTCAGATATGCAGATGACACCACCCTTATGGCAGAATGTGAAGAGGAACTAAAAAGCCTCTTGATGAAAGTGAAAGAGGAGAGTGAAAAAGTTGGCTTAAAACTCAACATTCAGAAAACGAAGATCATGGCATCTGGTCCCATCAGTTCATGGGAAACAGATGGGGAAACAGTGGAAATAGAATAGAAATAGAGAAAAAAAAATGTCATTTTTTGGGCTCCAAAATCACTGCAGATGGTGACTGCATCCATGAAATTAAAAGACGCTTACTCCTTGGAAGGAAAGTTATGACCAACCTAGATAGTGTATCCAAAAGCAGAGACGTTACTTTGCTGAGTAAGGTCTGTGTAGTCAAGGCTATGGTTTTTCCAGTAGCCATGTATGGATGTGAGAGTTGGACTGTGAAGAAAGCTGAGTGCCGAAGAATTGATGCTTTTGAACTGTGGTGTTGGAGAAGACTCTTGAGAGTCCCTTGGACTGTAAGGAGATCCAACCAGTCCATTCTAAAGGAGATCAGTCCTGGGTGTTCTTTGGAAAGAATGATGCTAAAGCTGAAACTCCAGCACTTTGGCCACCTCATGCGAAGAGTTGACTCATTGGAAAAGACTCTGATGCTGGGAGGGATTGGGGGCAGGAGGAAAAGGGGACGACAGAGGATGAGATGGCTGGATGGCATCACGGACTCGATGGACGTGAGTCTGAGTGAACTCCGGGAGATGGTGATGGACAGGGAGGCCTGGTGTACTGCGATTCATGGGGTCGCAAAAAATTGGACACGACTGAGTGACTGAAATGAAATGAACTGAACTGAACTGTTGTGATTTGGCAGGACTTGCAAACTCTGCCCTGAGATGGATTGCATATAATGAGAATGCAGCAACCTACAGTCGCTACAGAATACAGTTACATACAACCTAGTACTTTATTGTGAGGACAGAATGGTGTGCTTTGAAGTTTATGTGGGATTTATATTGATTCTTCTCCTTATCCAACTAAGAATTTATTTTGTTTATGAGAAATTCCTCTTCTATACAGAACAGGAGCATGGGTACTAAGGACCAGGAGGGAAAGTGGAAGATAATTCACATTTATTACTCCCTCTTGTATTTGAAGGGCTCTAAAGCCTCGCCATACACTTTGAAGTTGGCACTATTATTACCCTATTTTATAATAAATTGTAGCTGTGGTGACTACCCTTGGCGCTCGATAGACCTTCAAATGTTGCTTGAAGGAATTCATAAATGAAAGTTGAGTCACATGGTTAAGGCAGCACAGGTGGTTAAGTGGAAACACCTTTGAAACCAATGTTTCCATGACGCTATGATGTGCATCCTAGGCTTGTGAATTAACTTCTTGGTGAGGATTAAAACCCTCTTTCTCTGTAATCACTTCTTGGTCACCATTCTTTTGTCTCTAAAGTATTTGGGTCTAAGCATCCTTCCTGAAAGCAAGAGAGAAAGGGAAGATGCCTGAAGCCTCAGAGAGACTTCCAGGTGGACAAGATGGAAGTTGAGGGACCACAACTTCATGGCCTCTATCTTCTCAGTAATTAAGGTAGCCGGGTCATATGCTAAGGATAACACCTAGAGATTGGTTTGGGATTGAGACATTCCAGGACTTAGACTGGAGAAGATTTGGAGGGGGTTCTATGAGATTTGTTTGAAATTAGAGTTAAATTTGCAATAGTCAAGACATGGAAGCAGCTTAAATGTCCATCGACAGATGATTAGATAAATAAGACATGGTATATATGTACAAAGGAATGTTGCTCAACCATAAACATGAATGAAATCATGCCATTTGCAGCAACATGGATGTACCTAGAGATTACCATATGAAGTGAAGTAAGTCAGACAAAGACAAATATTTTATGATATTGCTTATATATGGAGTCTTAAAAAATGATACAAATGAACTTTTTTTTTAAGGAAGACTAGTGCTGTTTTTATTTTATAATTTTTTAAAGTATAAATTTATTTAATTGGAGGTTAATTACTTTACAATATTGTATTGGTTTTGCCATACATCAACATGAATCCGCCACAGGTATACACGTGTTCCCAATCCTGAATCCCCTTCCCTCCTCCCTCCCCGTACCCCAAGCATCCAGTATCATGCATTGAACCTGGACTGGTGATTCGTTTCATATGTGATACTATGCAAATGAACTTATTTACAAAATAGAAATAGACTTACAGATATTGAAAACAAACTTGTAGTTATCAAAGGGGAAAGAAAGAAAGTGAAGTCACTCAGTTGTGTCTGACTCTTTGCGACCCCATGGACTGTAGCCTACCAGGCTCCTCCATCCGTGGGGTTCTCCAGGCAAGAATAAAAAAGAAGGAGTGGGTTGCCATTTCCTTCTCCAGGGGATCTTCCCAACCCAGGGATTGAACCTGGGTCTCCCGCATTGCAGGCAGATGCTTTACCCTCTGAGCCACCAGGGAAGCCCCCATCAAAGGGGAAAGGAGGGGATAAACAGGAGTTTGGGATTAATAGCACAGGGAACTATATTCAATATCTTGTAGTAACCTATATAATGGAGAAGAATCTGAAAAAGAATATATATAATTAACTGAATCACTTTGCTGTTACACTTGAAGCTGACCCAGTATTATAAATCAACTATATTTCAATTAAGATAAAATTAAAGTTGAATAAAAGATTTGCTGAGTACCAGTGGGGGAATCCCAAAATAATTAAATTATTCCCAACTTGTGGATGAGAAAACTCAAGAATTTCTCAAGATTCTGAAGGGGAAAAAAGTGAAAAGTGTTAGTCACTCAGTCATGTCCAGTTCTTTGCAACCCCGTGGACTGTAGCTTGCCACGCTTCTCTGTCCATGGAATTCTCCAGGCAAGGATGCTGGAGCAGATTGCCATTTCCTTCCAGGGGATCTCCCCAATGCACTCATCAAAACCGGCTCTCCCGCATTGCAGGCAGATTCTGAGCCTGTCTGAGCTCACCAGGGAAGCTCCATTTCTAAAGGCAGTAAGTGGCATTTTAGATTCACGTCAACTTCTGTAATTACCTGTATATTTTTATGGAGTCTGCTCTCCATATTCGTTTCTCAGTTGACTATTGGATAGAATGCCCACCTCTTGAGAGCAAGGACTACGTTTCTTCATCTTGTGTTTTCTGAAGCCCTTCGCACAATGTGCAGTGCTGAGCAGGCTCTCAGAGGACTGGTATCAGAGCCAGAGGGTGGCCTTTAGACATACAAGCTGGGGTTGACTCAATCAATATGCTCATTTAGAGGAACAGCCCTGGAGAGAGAAGGATGGAGACTCAGGTAGGAGCTTAACTTGCAGGCTCAAGGAGGTATCCTCCATGAAGGTAAGGCTTCATGGAGTCCAGATTGCCTCTGGCTCACCAGGATTTTCCTTCTGACCCTGATCTGGAGTGAGGGAGGGGACCCTCTTCTTACTGCTTCACCATGAGTGCATCTCCATGGTCAAGGGCTGACTTCTCAAGCTTTCTTCCTCCTTATGACTCAGCATCCCACTTCCAGCCCAGGATACAGGTTATTGAAAATACTAACTCATATAATAGTTTAGTGCTCTGGAGAAATCTGGGGCTTTCACAATTGCAGGGAACCACCAGAGCCGTCACTGGGTGTGGATATGAGGATGTTACCTGTGTGTGGCTGTTGAGTGTGTGTGATGCATGTAAGCAATTTCCTGAGAATATGTGTGTGCCCATGCAGGTGTGTGCCTGTGAGTGTATAAGCATGTGGATAACAGTGCCTGTGGCCCCAAGTCCTGGATGGCAGATTTATGGTCCCAGAAATCTACTCCTAATTCAGTAGACAGAATTTTCCAGATTTTTCAGTCTTAAAATGATCTGAACCCAAACCTTGATCTGGCTCTCCTAGTTGTGAAAATACTTGCAATACAATGCTATGCCACCATGAAACCTGACATTTCAGAAGCTAAAATAAATTCTTGAATCTTTGAAGAGTTTTATGTTTTAAAAAAATCTCATAAGTTCTTTAGGAACTGAATAAAATAGTAACTATGTAATATTTATTAATACTAAATATTTGTCTCAATTGAGATTAGAATTGGTTGCATTAATACAGACACACACACATAGACATACAAATAAATTATTTATTTTTCTCTCAAGTAAAAGAAGTACAGCCATTGATATAATAGTTCTGTGAAGTGGTGAGGGCCCCAGGTTTCATTTAGGTAAAGGGGTTTTTATTTGTTTTGTTTGCTATATGGAAAAATAATGGCTGCTGCTGCTGCATCACTTCAGTCATGTCTGGGGACCATTAAATTCACTATATGTGTATCCAGGGGTAATATTCAAAATACTTATCAATTGCTAGAGAGACTGTCAGTTCTCACTGGCCCAGGCATTAACCCTTTAGTTGGCAGATGGTGGAAATTTTTAAGGACTCTTGGGGTAACAAGAAAGATATTCAGGGATCCTGGGGGCAGAGCTACTTACCAACCGGCCTAGAAGTATTTCAGTATTTCTGTATCTGTCCTCTCTGTACTCTACAACCAGAAACCCTGGTAATATATTACCATGCTTAATTTTTCCCGGGTCCATAAGGTTGACATGAGGGAGGTTGTTCATCCCAGTGATGTTTATGGTGATGGGGAATTTCTGCTATTCTGGGTGCCCATCATTAGAGAGTGGATAATGTACACAGTAATAAAATGGAGATACACACAGACCAGTGGGGATGGAGGTAAAAACCACAGCACCATATGGAATGAAACACATGAGAAGATTGAGATAAAGGCCAAATGACTATTTGCATAAATTTTATATGTATGCATTCAAAACAGCCATACATATTTTGCAAGGACACATGGAAACGAAGGCGATCAATGAGCTCATTAGAATGGCAGCCTACGGAGAGCAGGTGGCAGTGTCAGTGTGGAAGCAGGGATAAAGGCAAAATGAACAATTAGAACAGGAGAGAGGCCTTGAGTGCTAATGATGATAATATGATGTAACTGAGGAGTATGAGTAATTTAGCTTTCTGTAACCACGGGAAAAAAAGAAAGAGGAAAGAAAGATGACTAGTCAGTCGAGCTGACCAGCACTCATAGGTGACTGCAGTTGAATTTAAAGAGGAAGCATGGGTGTATTTGAAAGATCCAGAAAGATCTTTTGGTTCCTTTGCACCACCATGTCTTGTTAGGGTAGGACTGCCTTATTATTATGGTAAAAGCTATGATTTTTTTTTTCAAAATAAATTTTAATAGAAAATTTCTCCTGTCCCAGCGGCTGAATGTGGCTTCCCAAATGGCTCAGTGGGTAAAGAATCTGCCCGCAATGCAGGAGACACAAGAGACGTGGTTTGATCCCTGGGCCAGGAAGATCCCCTGGAGAAGGAAATGACAATCCACTCCAGTATTCTTGCCTGGGAAATTTCATGGACAGAGAGCTTGGTGGGCTCCAGTCCATGGGGTTGCAAAGAGTCGGACATGACGGAACAACTAAGCACAGTGACTGAATGGGTCACTTCCACTGACATCCCATTGGAAAGACCTCAGTTGTAGGCTCTCCTTTAGTGGCACAAGAGGCTTGGACATGTAGACTTTATCCCTGGCCAGCAGCATAACTTGTAGGCTGAGCAACTCTCCTGGTTTGTTTGGACTGGGGAGGTTCTTGGGACACTGGACTTTCAGTTTTAAAAGTGGAACAATCCCAGGAAAACCAGGAAGAGTTGGTTACCTTATGACCAAGGTAACCATTGGGGATATTACTACTGAGGAAGCAGAAGAGAAAAGATCATGAGGTTGTTCCTAGCAATCTCCATCACAGAGAAAAATCTTCCTTTTTCTGGTTGGAAATGAAGGCTAGACCCCTAAGTTCTATCATACAAATGAAGGATTATTAAAACAGGTGCAGGAGTCCCCCAAAGGAAAACCCACCAGGTTCACACATCAGAGGTGGTCTTTGGTGCCTCTGAATTTGCTTTCCCGACCCCTCCCTGAAGCCTGAAAGCCTGTATTCCATCCTTGTATCCATCATCTATCCATCCATCCATCCATCCATCTCATTCTTTTATTCTTGAAGCAGTCACAGAGTATCTGTAATGGGCCAGGCTTTGTGTTATTGAGCTGAATAATACCACATAATGTCAACCTTCAAGGAGCTACGGTTTAACACAGGAGACTCAATCCAAGGAGGCAATAGTAGTACAGGAGTATAACTGTACAAAGCAAAATGGGACCCAGTGGAAGGAACAACTAAATTGGTTTTGTGGGTTAAAGGAAAGCCTCAGAGAATCGGTGATAATGATACTGGAGGTTGCATTGGCATTTGCCAGATAAAGAAGGAGGCATTATCAAAATAGAGTACGTGAGCAAAGGCTCAGAGAGCACATGAAGAGCCCAGGGGAAGGATGGAGCTCACATGTTAGGCTGGATTGCAAGAGTGAGAAGTATGTTGGAGTGGGGGAAGATGTATAGGAATGGACAAGGCAGAGAAAAGAGTGTGACACTGTCATTGGCTGAAAAGGTAGGCCTTGGCCAGATAACGAGCAATCTAGAAGTCCATCCCTTGCAGTATTCCTATGACCTAAACTTCTTAGACAGAGCCTTTACTGTACTAAACTGTACTGTGTGTATTGACAAGTGGGATGCAGTATGCATTTGCCCAAAGCCTTTGACCAAGGCACAGATGTTCCATGGAACTCACCTTGGGGGTTCTCAAAGGAAATCTCCAAGTACCTAGGAGAGCATTCCTTTGTGCCTAGAGATTTAAGTCACATTCTGTCACAGGGGTTTTTCCTTTAATAAAGTATAAACCATGTCCCTTTATCTGTAGAACTGTAAGCTTTTAGAACTCACAAGGACTTTGCTGCTGCTGCTGCTAAGTCACTTCAGTCGTGTCTGACTCTGTGTGACCCCATAGACAGCAGCCCACCCGGCTCCCCCGTCCCTGGGATTCTCCAGGCAAGAACACTGGAGTGGGTTGCCATTTCCTTCTCCAATGCATGAAAGTGAAAAGGGAAAGTGAAGTCACTCAGTTGTGCCTGACTCTTAGTGACCCCATGGACTTCAGCCTACCAGGCTCCTCCGTCCATGGGATTTTTCAGGCAAGAAAGGCAATTGCCATTGCCTTCTCTGCACAAGGACTTTAGACATTATCTAATCCAATTCCAAAGAGAACTGAAAAGGAGATATCACTGTCCTGCTCAAAGGCTGAAGTGGATTAGAATTCAAGTCTTTGAACTTTAAGGCTATAAATATTTAAGGCATTTTCAAAATTAATATAACAGAGGGCATTTAAAGTAAGCATACAAGTGATTTTGTGAAAGAAGAGCGATGATTGTAGTAATAACCTGGAATAAAAGCATTCTAGTTAATTAACAAGATTTAGTCTTGAGCTGCCTGGCATCCAAGCAAAGACATCAATGTGAAAGTTTATATGTTTATTTTAACCTGATAAAAGGTAACAGAGGAAAACAAGAATGTCAGTTCCTTCTAGGAGCAGAATGAGTTGAGCAATCCTATGACAAAGCCACTGTAATTCATTTCACAAATATGCTTACCCTAGAGAAGATTGTGGAAATTCAGTCTTCAAGGCCTTCATTGCCTGGTTGAGCATAAACAATTAAAACTTATCTTTGACCAAGGAGGCAAGAATATACAATGGAGAAAAGACAATCTCTTTAACAAATGGTGCTGGGAAAACTGGCCAACTACTTGTAAAAGAATGAAACTAGAACATTTTCTAACACCATACACAAAAATAAACTCAAAAAGGATTAAAGATCTAAATGTAAGACCAGAAACTATAAAACTCCTAGAGGAAAACATAGGCAAAACACTCTCAGACATAAATCACAGCAGGATCCTCTATGACCCACCTCCCAGAGTAGTACAAATAAAAGCAAAAATAAACAAATGGGACCTATATAAACTTAAAACTTTTGCACAATGAAGGAAACTATAAGCAAGGTGAAAAGACAGCCTTCAGAATGGCAGAAAATAATAGCAAATGAAGCAACTGACAAAGAATTAATCTCAAAAATATACAAGTAGCTCCTGCAGTTCAATCCCAGAAAAATAAACGACCCAATCAAAAAATGGGCCAAAGAACTAAACAGACATTTCTCCAAAGAAGACATACAGATGGCTAACAAACACATGAGAAATGCTCAACATCACTCATTATCAGAGAAATCCAACTCAAAACCACAATGAGGTACCATCTCACACCGGTGAGAATGGCTGTTATCCAAAAGTCTACAAGCAATAAATGCTGGAGAGAGTGTGGAGAAAAGGGAACCCTCTCACACCGTTGGTGGGAATGCAAACTAGTACAGCCACTATGGAGAACAGTGTGGAGAGTCCTTAAAAAACTGGAAATAGAACTGCCATAAGACCCAGCAATCCCACTGCTGGGCATACACACTGAGGAAACCAGAACTGAAAGAGTCATGTGTACCGCAATGTTCATCGCAGCACTGTTTATAATAGCCAGGACCTGGAAGCCACCTAGATGTCCATCAGCAGATGAATGGATAAGAAAGCTGTGGTACATATACACAATGGAATATTACTCAGCCATTAAAAAGAATACATTTGAATCAGTTCTAATGAGGTGGGTGAAACTGAAGCCTATTATACAGAGTGAAGTAAGTCAGAAAGAAAAACACCAATACAGTATATTAACGCATATACATGGAATTTAGAAAGATGGTAATGATGACCCTATATGCGAGACAGCAAAAGAGACACAGATATAAAGAACAGTCTTTTGGACTCTGTGGGAGAAGGCGAGAGTGGGATGATTTGAGAGAATAGCATTGAAACATGTATATTATCATATGTGAAACAGATCGCCAGTCCAGGTTCAATGCATGAGACAGGGTGCTCAGGGCTGGTGCACTGAGATGACCCTGAGGGATGGGATAAGGAGGGAGGTGGGAGGCAGGTTCAGGATGGGGAACACATGTATACCCATGGCTGATTCATGTCAATGTATGGCAAAACCCACTACAATATCGTAAAGTAATTAGCCTCCAATTAAAATAAATAAATTAATTTTAAAAATAATACAATAAATAAAAAGTATGCTCACACACACACACACAAAAACCTCAATATGGAGGAACTTCCCTTGTCTAGAGGTTAAGACTTAGCCTTCCCACACAGCGGGTGTGGGTTCAATTCCTGGTTGGGGAGCTAAGGTTCCATATTTCTTGTGGTCAAAAAACTAAAACATACTTGAGAGAATAGCACTGAAATATACACATTATCATATGTAAAACATATAACCAGTGGGAGTTTGATGTATGATGGAGGGAACACAAAGCCAGTGGTGCTCTGTGACAACCTGGGGTGGGGTGGGGAGGGAGGTGGGGGGGATTCAGGAGGGAGGGGACATACATATGCCTATGGCCAATTCATGTTGTCGCACGGTAAAAACCAATAAATAAATAAATTACCAACATCCACTGGATCATAGAAAAAGCAAGGGAATTCCAGAAAAACATCTACTTCTGCTTTATTGACTACACCAAAGCCTTTGAATGTGTGGATCTCAACAAACTGTGAAAAATTCTTAAAGAGATCGGAATACCAGACCATTGATCTACCTCCTGAGAAATCTGTACACATGTCAAGAAGCAACAGTTAGAACCGGACATGGAACAATGGACTGGTTCCAAATTGGGAAAGGAATACATCAAGGCTGTATATTGTCACCCTGCTTATTTAACTTCTGTGCAGAGTACATCATGAGAAATGCTGAGCTGGATGAAGCACAAGCTGGAATCAAGACTGCTGAGAGAAATATCAATAACCTCAGATATGTAGATGATACCACCCTTATGGCAGAAAGTGAAGAGAAACTGAAGAGCCTCTTGATGAAAGTGAAAGAGGAGAGTGAAAAAGTTGGCTTAAAACTCAACATTCAGAAAACTAAGATCATGGCATCTGGTCCCATCACTTCATGGCAAATAGATGGGGAAACAATGGAAACAGTGAGAGACTATTTTCTTGGGCTCCAAAATCACTGCAGGTGGTGACTGTAGCCATCAGTCACCAGACTTCAATTCAGTCGCTCAGTCGTGTCTAACTCTTTGCCACCCCATGGACTGCAGCATGCCAGGCTTCCCTGTCTGTCCATCACCAACTCCTAGAGCTTGCTCAAACTCATCTCCATTGAGTCGGTGATGCCATCCAACCATCTTATCCTCTATTGTCCCCTTCTCCTCCTGTCTTCCATTTTTCCCAGCATCAGGATCTTTTCCAATGAATAAGTTCTTTGCATCAGGTGGCCAAAGTATTGGAGCTTCAGCTTCAACATCAGTCCGTTCAAATGAGTATTCAGGACTGATTTCCTTTAGGATTGACTGGTTTGATCTCCTTGCAGTCCAAGGGACTCGCAAGAGTCTTCTCCAGCACCACAATTCAAACGCACCATTTCTTCGGCGCTCAGCTTTCTTTATGGTCCAACTCTCACATCCATACATGACTACTGGAAAAACCATAGCTTGGACTAGATGGACCTTTGTTGCCAAAGTAATGTCTCTTTTTAATATGATAGCTTTTTAATAGCAGTTTTTTTAATATGCTGTCTAGGTTGGTCATAGCTTTTCTTTCATGGCTGCAGTCACCATCTGCAGTGATTTTGGAGTCCAAGAAAACAAAGTCTGTTACTGTTTCCAAAGGGAGAGGAGATGTATCATTCAGGACAGGAAAGGGGTGGTTTTCCTGAGGGTAGTGATTATCAATTGAATGGTGTGCTAACAGAATTGGAGTTTGTTGAGCAAAGAAAGATTTGGTAGAGGGTTTAAGGAGAGGAAGCACCAGTGTGAAGGTGGGACAGCATGAAAAGGGCTGGTGAGTTTAAGGAATTTAAGTGTTTAATGTGCTCAGATTGGCTGGACTGACATTCAAACTGCTGGATAAAGACTAGCAAATAAGAGCCAGCAAATGAGTAAACGTTGCCCATCATTCCTGATACCCTCTCACTCTTCACCTTGCTGCCAGAGATGAGAGTCTCTTCCTTTTCACCTGTAGACCTGTCCCCATTTAAAAACAAATGAGTACTGCTCTTGCCTCCAGGGATGCCACCCAGCTGTTTTCTGTCTACTTTCCTGAGAATGGAGGGTCAAGGACAGCTTTGGGTGAGGAGAGGGAAGAGATCACATAGACTTGTGGGTAAGTGGGTGAGAGGAGACCCTGAAAATGGGAGGTATCAAGAGCAGGGAGAATATGGAGCCCTGAAGACAGGCTGCATGAGGCCTACTTGCTTGAGACACCTCCACTAACTCCTGGAATCTTCTCTGAAACCATGGAGGGGTGAGTACTAGTGTCAGATGGTGATTAACCCCTTCCAGGCTGATGCATGGCTTGCCCAGGTGCTTCCCTGTGGGCAGGGTTAGTGAAAAGAAAATGGGGTGTCATATCATGGGGCAAAAAGACATTTTGGTGGGGTGGGAGGTGGGCGTGTGGGAGGAAAGAAGCGGTCAGACAGATCAGAGCATGGACTTTAGTGATGGAGACTGTGGTCAGAGGAAGGGGCTCTAGATTTGGGGAGGGGGGCAAAAGTGTGGCTGTGTGTGTGGCTGAATGTGTGTGCATTCACCACTTGGCCTGGCTCAACCTTGGAATAGGAAATAGACATGCTTTTTATGGTCCATGCAGAGCTTTCCTGTTATTTCATTGGCTTCACATGATCACCCTTTGAGGGAGAAACTTTTCTTATAGATGAATAAACTAGGGCTGAAAAGCCAAGTGACTTGCTCTCAGGGCTCCCCACAGGGTACAGCAGGATGAGAACTCAGTCTGGCTCTCAAATCTGTGCCCTTTTTAACCTAACCTCTCCCCTAAATATGCCCCGAGTGGAAGCCTGTCCTTTCTGTCCTGAGGTCCCACAGACGCCAAGTGGGGGCTCTTTCTGAGCCCTCTGTGTGTGCCTTCCCTTCAGTTCACATGTGCCAGCCAGACCCCATGGGAAGGAAGGAACTCAGACTCTCTGCACTGCAGATGCCTTCTGCAGTGCTTAGAGATAGGAACATACTTCATTCTCAAGTAAACAATGCTGGACTTTTGGGATAAACTTGGTGATTTGAAAATGATTAAACTGCTAACTGCTGGAGAGACCTGGAAGCATTCTTCTCAGGTGCTGATACAAAGTAAATATATTTTTAGAATAATCTTAGCTTTGATGATAAGATAATGGATGGTGCATGAAAATTTACCTTTCCAGTCCTCTTGCTAAGGCAGTGTAGATAAATTCTTTGAATCCTCTTCCACAAGAGATGGAGCAGCCTAGAGGGTTCAAACAGTGAGGGGATCAGGGTCAGAGAGCTCCCCCCCCAAAACACCCGTTCTCCAGTCATCTGCATGCCCATCTCGCCTTCCTTGAATCCAGCATCCTTTCCTTGCCAAATGAAAATGCTGGAGGCTGAGGGCAGACGACTTTCTCTTCTCCTCAGCCATTCCTGCTGGCCACCATCCTCTCCTTTAGCCAAACCGCTCTGTAAGGTTCAGGTTTGACCTCCTTCTAGAAGCCTACTAGACTTTGTAAGTACTGTTCCCTTATCTGACTCCCACTGTGGGCTTTGATCAACCATAAATGACGAGAAAAACCCCAAAGACACCATGGGGGTGCTTCGGTGAGGTCAGAGAAAGTATCTTTCACTCTTTCTTCACACCCATTTGCCCTCATCCCCTCCCGGGGGCCTGGCTCAGGGCCTGGAACTTAACTAAGTGTATGTGGTCTTGCTAGGTGCTGGTCTGGGACAAGTGATGGGAGAGAGGGTGCTGGGTTGCGGGCGGTTGGCAGACTGAGAGATATGGGGCGGGAATCCGAGGAACGCTGGGCGCCTACCGCTCGGAGCAGCTGGCTCCGAAGAATTATTGCAAGTCTGCACAAGTTAAAAATCTGCAGTTTGGGGGCGGGAGGGGGAGCGCGGGGGTGGGTCCCCGAGCGTCCCATTTCGCCTGCGGGCGGTTCGCTGAGCGTCGTAGCTCAGTGCGGAGGGGCGTGCGAGGCCTTCTGGACCACACGCCGCCCTCGCTGGGGTTCTGGGTTTGTTCCGAGGCATCTCCCTCCGAACCCCTCGTCCATCCTTCGAGAAGGGGGCTGACTCGTCTTCCTTCCTCTCAGTGCACACGTCCGCCAGCTCTTCTGACTTGGTAAGTGGAGAAACGGAGCGTGTAAAACAATCTTGAACACACTGTGCACGAGTCTTCAGGCAGCGGGGCTGGTGGTAAACAGGCAGGACCTGGGGCTGCTTCCTTCGCACTTGTTTTAAAACAAGTTGGGGGCCGCAGTCCTTGGGAAGAAAATTCTGGCAAATTCGCAGAGCTTTGCTGGCGGGCGGAGAGGCGTTGCGGGGGCCGCTGGGGCCGCAGAGGAGGTCACCGGTCTCCCGCAGGGTCAAGGTGCATTCATCCCCGGAGGGCGCGCAGGTGGGAGGCGCGGGGCGCGCTCCTGCTGCTCTCGCCTGGACCCGGCGCGCCGCCCCGGGGGTGACTCTGCACTTGGGTCCGGGCGGGGGCGCGCGCCCCGCGGGGCCGCCTCTCGGTCCATCCAACAGTCCCCGCGTCGCGCAGCCTGAGTTCCGCAGCCGGCGATCGCCCGCGGCACCGCGCCGCGCCCTCGTCCCGGAGCGCCGACTGTGAGCCTGAAGCCAGGCGGCGGGCGGAGCTGCGACCAATGGGGTGGCGGCCGAGCGGGGGGCCCCGCCCCGCTCCGCCCCGCCGGCGGCTCCCGGGCGCCGCGCTCCTGCCGGACTGGACGGACAGACAGACCGACGCGGGCCACCGGGCTCTCCTCGCCGCCGGTGCGGCGGGCGCGGGGCCGCGCGGGGACGCCTGATCTCTGCAGCGCGGGCGGGCGGCCGCGCGGAGCGGAACCAGCCAAAGGCGCCGGGACGCCTGCAGGTACATGCTCGCGTCCCTTCCTCCCCGCGCGCTCCGGAGACTTCTCCGTGCGACCCCGCAACTTTCCCCATCATCTGCTGCCCAGCCCCGCCGTGGCCCAGGTCACGAGTGCACGACCCCCGCAGACCTACACATGCAGGGCACTTGGAGTCCTGCCGGGCGCGCCTCTCTCCGGTGCGCTCCATCCTCCGGTCCCCAGAGCCCGTCGTCGCTGGAGCCCTAAGGATCCGCCTGTTGCGCGAGCCGCCGGCAGCCGAGACAGTGTCTGGGTCCCTCGGAAAGCCGCAGGGAAGGTGTCTAGAATCCATTCTTGGGCGCCGGGTGGGGGACGGACGGAGGCGGGAGAATCGAGGAGCCGCGGAAAGGCGGCACTTCGCGGAGGGGCAGCCCTGGGGCGTTTCCTTAGCCTGGAAGCCGTTCCTTCTCTTCCTAGAGAAGAGGAGGAGGCGCTTTCCGGACGGCTGTAAGTGCTTCCCTGGCCGGCTGCTCCGCCTTCCCTGTCACTCTTCCCTCCCCTTTGCCCCGCAGCAGTACAGGGCGCCCCGCGACAGTTGCTGGGATGAGCGCACCCTGGGCGCAGGGAGCTGGCTCCGGTGCCGCGCTGCGCCCGGGGACTGCCTGCGCGCTCCGGCTGGGAGCCGCTTGGGTCTGGCAGGGCCCGGCCCGTGTCAGGTCGCCCGCCGACCGTGCGTCTGGATTAGTGCTCGTGATGGGAGTGGGTACTTCGGGGTCGCAAACTTCCATTTCCCGCGCTCGGCTGGTTGGCTGCCCGACTTCTCGAGGTGAATCGGCTGGCGAGCGAGCCAGACCTGCTGGCAGGGGCCGCGGCGAGCCGAGCTGGGCGCCTTTCGCATTGCAGGGATCATTTTGAACAACCTCCCCTCCGCCCCACGCACCCCCGCCCCACGCACCCTCCTCCTCCCCCCGCCCCGCGCGCTTCTCCTGCTCCGCCTCTTGTGGTCTTTTTTGGGAAAGGAGCACCCTTTGCGCCATTGGTGTCTGAGCGTCTCGGCTGGGCACCCTGAGAAGGTAGCCTAACTCTGACAACCCAGGACAGGGGTGGAGGGCCACAGAGAAACACCTCTACACGCCAGAATGACCCTGGAAGACCTGGTTTAAGGCTGGGGCGTGGAGGGGGTGTTTCTCATCGCTCTCTGACTTGATTTTTGTCTTTCATCTCACAGGCCCCCAGAGTAGGGCAGGTGAGAAAAACCAGATCAGAAACCTTCCCATCCCTTTTCATGTATTTGCTTAAGGGATTTGCATAAGCATTCGCTTAGAACTGGGTAAGTTACCCCTTTTGGCTCCCCTTTCTGACTACTTGCAAATACCTGCCCAGGTAAACAGAATGCAAGCATTTGCTGAGCACCTGCCCTCTTACTAAAGGCAGCTGCCCTAGTCCTTCCCTCTGCACATGTCTCAGGCTGAGAGAGGGTGGCATTGATTCTGCGGTTGCACTTGCTGTACTAGGTAGGGCTCACTCTTTCCCCAGGTGGTAAACTGCTTAAGGACATTGATTCACTCAGTATGTGTTTACAACCAGACCACAGGGGTTGGGCCAGGCCTTGGTCATATGCAGTAAGGTAAAGTTTCTGTTCCCAGTTGTTTTTTTTTTTTCCATTTCTCACCAGATTCCTTTCTTTTCCTTTTCTAATATTAAATTAGTCATTTCAGAATTAGGAATGATCAGTATTGGGGTAGGGAGAAGATGATCATGAAGTACTCTGAAACTCGGAATCCAGAGCTTGCTGTGAATATTTTAAGGAGACTTGAAGAATCTGTTTTGCCTCTGTCTGTGTCTGAGCCATCGTTACCTGGAAAATCAGCCTGAACGAGAAAAGCCCTTAATGAATGCAGCAAAGCTAAGGTTTTCCTGGTCAAGTATGTGAGAGCAAATGGGGAGGTTGGAAGCAATCTTCGTTCTGTTCAGAAATATTAAAATATTAAAAAGCCAATGCTCTGACACTTGAGCTTGCCAGCAAAGCACTGGCTAAGTTTTTTCTTCTTCCTTATTATTTTAAAGAAAGGGAGGGAAGACTGGGCACTTCAGCCACCTCTTCTGTGTCCAGTGAATTTCATCCTTCAGAGACTGCCTCCCTGTTCTATCAGAGTTCTCCATCTGCCCTGTGTCTGGCATTTGGGGCTGGGATGTGTGTCAGCTCCAAGAGAGCAGGCATCACAAGGGTTTTCCTCCTCCTCTTTTTTTTGGCCATGCCTCGAGGCATGCAGGATCTTCATTCTCCAGTTCTCCAGACAAGGGATGGAACCCAGGCCCGCTGCAGTGGACGTGTGGAGTCTTAACCACTGGACTGCCAGAGAAGTCCTCTTCTTTATCCTCCTGCAATGTGGGAGACCTGGGTTTGATCCCTGGGTTGAGACGATCCCCTGAAAAAAGGAAATGCTACCCACTCCAGTATTCTGGCCTGGAGAATTCCCTGGACTGTATAGTCCATGGGGTCGCAAAGAATCGGACACGACTGAGCGACATTCACTTTTTATCACAATATCTGTCTATATAAACAATAGCATTATTGGCTGGATACCATATGCCAGCTACTCTGCTTGGCACTTTTCCAGGCATTATCTCATTTAATCCTCAAAACGCTCCCATTGGGAAGTGAGGCTTCCTTTCTTGGTCACAGTATATCTGTGGGAGCCAGCAATACATGGAACTCCTGCAGGGTGCTCTGAGCTAATGGGAGACTGCAGGATGGGGCTGGACCCAAGGTCTCACTAGTAGGCAAGGACAGCTACCCAGGAGGGTTGGAGGCAGAGGGAAGGGTGGGTGTGCTACGGTCCCTGCTGATCAATTATCAAGAATGTAGATCTGCCCAAGTACCACTTGTGTGAAAAACCTACTAAGACTGGGGACCTGGGTTCCAGCCTGATTTCTACCTGCTCATGGCTCCTAGACTTACTTTGCTTCTCATTTAGCTGTGAGGATCTTGCTGCTAGACATTGTTGTTACCCTGAACGAGGCACTATGTTAAAAGCTCTTGATGCATTAACTCATTTCATCCTGATGACAACCTTAGGAGATAGGCTGTTTTAATACTCCATTTTTTATTTTATTGGCTTAAAACAACAGGAAAAAATATTCTTCTACAGTTCTGGAGGCTGCTGCTGCTGCTAAGTCACTTCAGTCATGTCCAGCTCTGTGTGACCCCATAGACGGCCTGCTACCAGGCTCCTCTGTCCCTGGGATTCTCCAGGCAAAAACACTGGAGTGGGTTGCCATTTCCTTCTCCAATGCATGAAAGTAAAAAGTCAAAGTGAAGTCGCTCAGTCGTGTCCGACTCTTAGCGACCTTATGGACTTCAGCCTACCAGGCTCCTCCATCCATGGGATTTTCCAGGCAAGAGTACTGGAGTGGGGTGCCATTGCCTTCTCCGTTCTGGAGGCTAGCAGACCCAAATCAAGTTTGCCCACAGGCAAGGGGAATCTGTTCCTGGCCTAGTCCAGTTTTGGGTGGCTCCAGGCCTCCCTTGGCTTATTGCTACATAGCTCTGATCTCTGCCCCCATGAATCACCCTATTGTAGATGAGAAAAAAAGAGACAACTGAGCCGCATGTGTAAAGTCACAGAATGAGGATGATGGGAAGCTAGAATTCTGTCCCTTGCAGTCTGGCTGTGGAGCTGGAGCCACTGCTCGATTCCTTTTTGTGTCTCCCTCTGCCCTGCGCTTAGTAGGACTCAGGCTGGGCTTGTTGGATGGTGACCTTGAGAGGTGGCTTGCTGTTATGAAGCAACTTTTTGGTTGCTTCTCCCCTTGAAACTCCCCATCTCCTCATCCCCATTCTCCCCATCTCCCCTTGAAAAGAAACTTGAAAACTATGCTAGAAAAATATTCTTTTTTCTTTGGCCAATGTTATCCTCTCTCCAGTGGAACTCTGCCCAGCTGGTTGGGAAAAAGGGAAACAGACCATAAAGGTCATGGGGTAGGTAAACATGGCTATTTCCAGAAAGGTTGTTTATTATCAGTGAGAAATCCAGGAAAATCATAGGACAGTGCACTTTCTGTCAAATCCATTAAAAAAGCCAGCCAGTAACCAACTCACAAAAAATTATTGTGTGATTACCTGATGCTGGAAAAGGTTGAAGGCAAAAAGAGAAGCAAGCAGCAGAGGATGAGATGGTGAGATGGCATCACTGACTCAATGGATGTGAATTTGATCAGACTATCTCTGTGAGATAGTGGAGGATGGAGAAGCATGGCGAGCTACAGTCCATTGGTTCACAAAGAATCACTAAGTACATGACTTAGTGACTGAACAACAACCACCACCACCTTGTGTCCAGTACTGTAGGCACTAAGGACAGGCAGAATCTAAGATATATTCTGCAAGCTTCAACTTACAGCGGACTTGGAGAGTCAAGATTAGCATGCATAAGACAGAACCACCAAGATGCTAAATATGAGTCCTGATAAAAATCACACTGACTTTGTCATCTTTGTCTAGCCTACTGCAGTTTGCAGAAACCTCACAAGGTTATCTCATTTCAGTTCTCACAGTAATAGAGTGCAATAAGTGACAGGCTGAGGGAAGGTTAGGAAGTTCAAGTTGCAGATGAAAAAAATAAGGCAAAGTGAGTGAGACTTGGATTTGGCCATTTCTAGGAAATGGCATCCCAGTCCGGTATTCTTGCCCAGGAAATCTCATGGACAGAGGAGCCTGGCTGGCTACAGCCCACGAGGCTGCAAAGAATTGGACATGCCTGAGCTAGCAACATGCACAGGAGTCTTCTGACTCCAGGTCCATCATTTTTGTGTCTCACAAGGAGGGCAGTGGATGGGGAGGGTCCTTGGAGGTGGTGGAGTTTGAATTTCATCCTGAAGCTGGATTTTGGCTGTCTCTCTTGGCTAGCTAGAATGCTTAGTTGGGGCAGGGGAGAAGAAGAAAGTACCTTTTACTGTTGTTGTTTTATTTTTGCATTCAGTGACCTGGTAGGTGAAACTTGGAGAGAAATCACAATTGTGATGAACACAACAACAATATTGGAGTGTGCAGTCAAATGTAGAAGCTGATTTAGAAAAAGTCCATCCTTGTCTTCCTTTATCATTTCTTAAGATGAGCCTTTGCAACTTTGTAACATACATCTATGGGCTATAAAAGTTAACTCTTCTTGCTAAGCTCTAAGTAGTTCCTAGATTAGTTGATAGTATTTTTTTGTTTGCAGACAAGGGGGTCTTGCTCTCTTTGGGATCCTGCAGAGCCTTGCATGTTGTTTGTTATTTTTTTCAAGTTTTTCCAGCACATTTCTGCTTACATCCTGTTGGCCAGAATTGTGTAAGAGGCAGAGAAAGAAAGCAGCCTTTTATTAAAAGATTAAATATAATGATTAAGTTTTTTAATTGTTGTATAGTTGAGTAACAATGTTGTGTTAGTTTCAGGGGTACAGCAAAGTGATTCAGTTATACATAGATATGTATCTATTCTTTTTTAAAAAATTATTTTCCTGTTTAGGTTGTTACATAATATTGAGCAAAGTTCCTTCCTGCACCATAGTTTGTTTGGAGTAGATACCTTATAAAATTGTCTTTAATTGCACACATGTTGGATGATAATGACCCAAGACCTCCTTTTAGCCAGCAACACTATAGATAAGCAATTCGCTTCAGTGTTCTTGCCTGGAGAATCTCAGGGACAGAGCAGCCTGGCGGGCTACAGTCCATAGGATCCCAGAGTTGGAAACGACTGAAGTGACTTAGCATTATAGATAAGCAGTTAGTGCTGATAGCAGCTAGCTTCAGTGTGCTTGCTGAAGTTCCCAACAAATGAAGCATCCTGCTGATGTCCTGAGCAGATTACCTGAGCCAACTGAGTACCCAGCAGATGCTCACCCATGCTGACCTAATGATTAGCTTCTGTGGTCGTGTATATATCCTCTTTACATATACACATTTGCACAAGCATTTATTCAACAAGTATTTGAGTATCTACCCTGGGTTATGTACTAGGCTGGGGCTGGTGAGGAGACAGATGTTAAACAAATAAATGCAAACACTTAAGGAGTGGCAAGAGTTCCAAAGAATTGCATCTGGGAGAATAGTAGGGATGGGGTTGCGGGCGCTCGTTTAGGTGGGGGAGCTGGGAAGACCTTACTGAGGAAGAGACCTTTCTTTCTGAGAGGTGAAGAGGAGTTTATCACATTGAAAAGGCAGAGAGAGAGAGAGAGATTTCCAGGCTGCGGAGGGTGTGAAGATTCTAAGATAGAAATGAACCTGGACAGTTGGAGGAACTGTAGGAGAATCGGCCAAGGTGCTGGGAGGAGTTCAGAGAGGAAGGCAGGGGCCAGGTCATGCTGTGCACTTAGGGCCAAGTTCAGGATCTTAAGAGATTATCACCAGGGCTCTGGGGAGGAGTTCATGAATTTGTGGCAGGGCAATGTCAGGAGCCAGTTTATGTTTCTAAGAAGATCACCCGTGAAGGCTGTGAAAATGAGAGTAGAGACGAAGAGATTGGAGAGGTTCTGGCGTGGCCATTGGGAGGCTAGTTAGAGGCATGTTGGAGAGGTGAGACCTCAAGCCAGCTGGGACTGAGTGAGAATGAATAGGGAGTGAGGAAGTGGAGATCCTACAGGCGTAGGCCAGTTATCAAAGGGAACAAACACAGGGGTGAGGGCAGGGGAGGCTTGGCGTCTGTGTCTGTCCGTGTGGAAGGCAACTGTGGCCAAGGTTAGGGAGCTGAAGCCAGCTCCTCCATAAACCAACACGCACCCATCTCTGATTGGGGACTTATACAATACTAGCACTTCTAGAAGATTAGACATTCCTCTGGCTTTGTCTTCAGTCGCTAAGTTTGAGTGTGTTACTTGTCCTTCCCTGCTTTTCTCCCCACAACCTGGCAATTTTATGATTAAAAAAATAGATGATCTTTCTACAAATATTCTTCTTCCATAGAGTCATTTAGATGTGTTAATTTGGATCATTTTTATAAATTGAATTAGGAGAACTATGAGTGGGTATGTGGGAACATTTGTGGTGAAATTCTAAGCATTTGGTCTTTGATGATCACCAGCAAGCTGCTTTCAAACTGACTTAAATGGAAAGACATCCGTGATCAGCGTGCTGCCGGGGAGATGCGGAGCCTCTCCCAAGATGTATGGGGGCGAGGCCTGATGGGGAGCGTCAGGCATGGCTAGAAGCCAGCTTTCTGCATCTCAGTGGAATCCTTCTTTACTGGGTCTTCCTCATCACATGGGACTCTTCCTTTGTACCCACGGGGATCCCGTAAAAAGATGCAAGAGAGTGACATATGGTCTATCATCTGGGAACCCACGTGTAGCAGAATATGCTGGCCTGTAGATCAACAAGGAGCATCACAGGGAGCCTGATGGAATCTTGAAGAAATGATGGACTACCCAATGATCAATCAATCATTGAAGGGAAATGACAGCATAAACAGGACCAAGGAATTGAAAATTACTCCAAAGATCAGTGAAGAGGCATCTGCCTCTTGAAGGCTGCTTTCAGTAGTGCTGACTTATATCCTGACAAATCATTAGTGTGTTCAGATAAAAGAATGCCAGCAGACTAACATTTTGGGCTTGAACATGTTTGCTTTTTTTTTTTTTTGCTTTCATTCTTCTGTCATCTTGTTTGGCTTTCCTAAGTCCTGATCGGCCTGCCAAGGTTAACCTAAAATCATGACTTGGGCTTCCCTAGTGGCTCAGATGGTAAAGAATCTGCCTGCAATGCAGGAGACCCCAGTTCGTTTCCTGGGTTGGGAAGATCCTCTGGAGAAGGGAGGGGCTACCCACTCCAGTATTCTTTCATGGACAGAGGAGCCTGGCAGACTACAGTCCATGGGGTCACAAAGAGTCGGACACAACTGAGTGACTAACAGTTAACACTTAACGGTCTACTTAAGGTAACAAATTTATTGGCTAAAGAGATGGGAGAACTCCAGGGTTAAAGACTGTAGTTTGCATATTTGGATTGCGAAGAGATGCCTGGATTCTGGCAAGGGTATTTCAGCATTTTGGTCTTTGAGGTCAATAAATCATACCTTCTGGATAGTGTTTTTTTTGTGGGTTCTTAAGATTCCAGTTTTCTAAGTGTGGTACCTTCATGAGGGGGTGTCATGAGAACCCACCTGTGAATGCAGGAGATGCGGGGTCGATCCCTGGGTTGGGAAGATTCCCTGGAGAAGGAAATGGCAGCCCATTCCAGTATTCTCGCCTGGAGAATTCCATGGACACAGGAGCCTGATGGGTAACAGTTCACGGGGTTGCAGAGAGTGAGACATACCTGAGGACTAAACAGCACCACCTCATGAGGGCCTGCCCACTCTCCTCCTCTTGGTGATTAGCTCTTGCCTGGCTAAGATTTAGCCCCTTGGCTCTTTTAGGGTTGAACCTTCTTGGTGAAGCTTGTCTCCTCCTCCCTAAATGTGTAAATACAAAGTGTCATCATGTAACAGTGTTTATCTATCTTTCTTTGAGGAAGTATAAAAAGGTATCAGTATCCTCATACCTTCTCATCACCTCCCTAAATCACACATCCTATGGTGTAGGCGCTCCGGATATGCAAAAATAGGAATCTCATGAAAGTTCATATGGTGCCTGAGAGCTTTACCTTTAAGCCATTTCCCCAAACTTCTGGATCTAATTAGAAATAAAATGTCAGCGGGCTACCTCTTTTTGGTGATGAACCCTGAATTCTCTTCTTCCAGCTCCTCCAGACTTAAAATGTGGAAGCTGCAGCACACTTTGCCTTCTCATCTCATGCCTTTTATTCAGGGCTTTGAAGTAGAGAGTATCCAGTAGGATGTACAGTTATGTAACGGGACCCTCACAGCTCCTGAGTTAGCTTTTAGTTGCTTTTTTACCAGTTGCTTCTCTCACCCACGTCAGCAGATAAGAGCACACCAGCAAACCCTTCATTTGTAAGTTAGTATCAGCAACTTGGAAATACTGCTACTGCTAAGTCGCTTCAGTCGTGTCCGACTCTGTGCGACCCCATAGACGGCAGCCCACCAGGCTCTGCCGTCCCTGGGATTCTCCAGGCAAGAACACTGGAGTGGGCTGCCATTTCCTTCTCCAGTGCATGCAAGTGAAAAGTGAAAGTGAAGTCGCTCAGTCGTGTCTGACTCTTAGTGACCCCATGGACTGCAGCCTACCAGGCTCCTCTGCCCATGGATTTTCCAGGCAAGAGTACTGGAGTGAGGTGCCGTTGCCTTCTCCGAACTTGGAAATAATCCCCACTTACATGCTATTTCTGTTGCAGGGCAGGGCTGTGTTCCCTCCCTGTTATGTGACCTGAGGTCAAACTATGGTGGAGGTAAGGACGATAACGGCGACCTCCTTCAAAAGGTCCCCTGCATGCACTGCTGCACTCAGTGCCCCCAGCCCTGCAGCAGGCCACCGCCGACCCGCGCCTCTGCCTGAGACTCCTGGACACTCACGGGCAAGTCTGCGTCAGTCTCTTGTGGGGTCATTGCTCCTTTCTCCAGTTCTGTCTCAGATTCTGTGGAAGCTGGAATCAAGATTGCCAGGTGTAATATCAATAACCTCAGATATGCAGATAACACTACCCTTATGGCAAGAAAGTGAAGAAGAACTAAAGAGCGTCTTCTGCTCAGTCGCTTCAGTCATGTCTGACTCTTGTGATCCCATGGACTGTAGTCTGTCCATGAGATTCTCCAGGCAAAAATACTGGAGTGGGGTGCTATGCCCAGCTCCAGGGGATCTTCCTGATTCAGGGAAAGAACCCACATCTCTTAAGGCTCCTGCATTGCAGGCAGATCTTTTTACTGCTGAGCCACCCGGGAAGCCCGTAGAGCCTCTTGATGAAAGTGAAAGAGGAGGAGAGTGAAAAAGTTGGCTTAAAACTCAACATTCAAAAAACTAAGATCATGGCATCTGGTCCCATCATTTCATGGCACATAGATGGGGAAACAATGGAAACAGTGACAGACTTAATTTTTTTTTTTTGATCTCCAAAATCTCTGCAGATGGTGACTGCAGCCATGAAATTAAAAGATGCTTGCTCCTTGGAAGAAAAGCTATGACCAACCTAGACAGCTTATTAAAAAGCAGAGACATTACTTTGTCAACAAAGGTCCGTCTAGTCAAAGCTATGGTTTTTCCAGTAGTCACGTATGGATGTGAGAGTTGGACTATAAAGAAAGCTGAGTGCCGAAGAATTGATGCTTTTGAACTGTGGTGTTGGAAAAGACTCTTGAGAGTCCCTTGGACTGCAAGGAGATCCAACCAGTCCATCCTAAAGGAAACCAGTCCTGAATATTCATTGGAAGGACTGATGCTGAAGCTGAAGCTCCAATACTTTGGCCACCTGATGTGAAGAACTGACTCATTTGAAAAGACCTTGATGCTGGGAAAGATTGAAAGTGGGAGGAGAAGGGGACAACAGAGGATGAGATGGTTGGATGGCATCACCAACTCAATGGACATGAGTTTGAGTAAACTTTGGGAGTTGGTGATAGACAGAGAGGCCTGGAGTGCTGCAGTCCATGGGGTCACAAAGAGTTGGACACGATTGAGCGACAGAACTGAACTGAACTGAAATGCTATTAGATGTTGGGGTAAGTTTCAGAATGCCCCATGAAGGCAGAGTTAAATCATGAGGACTGGAACTGGAGGTGGTTTTGAGCAGTGGACATCTGGGACTGTGTGGTGTAGATAGGAGGGGATGGAGTTGTCTCTCCTGGGTACAGGGTCCTGCCCCCCACACCCATCTACACAGCTACATACCCTACACACCCTAGAGGAGGAAGGGTCCCATTAGTGTGGACTGATTAGCTGAGTGGACGAAGTAGACAGGTCCACAGAAAGTACCGTATTGGGTAGAGAGTTCCAGTTTTTTGCATGAAAAGAGTTCTGGAGTTTCAGATGGTGTTTGCATGTTATTATGAATGCTTTTAATACTATTGAGCTGTATACTTCAGAATGGTTGAGGGGGTAAATTTTAGGTCATGTGTATTTTACTACAATAAAAACTCAGGAAAAAAAAAAGAAATTGCGATTACATTGCTGTGAAATTGCATTTCCAAATGTTTTAGTCTCAGGACCTGTATATGCTTAAGAGGTTTTGTTTTAAGCTTTTGTTAATGTGAAAGTCACTGAGTCATGTCGAACTCTTTGCAACCCCATGGACTATATAGTCCATGGAATTCTTCAGGCTAGAATACTGGGGTAGGTAGCTATTCCCTTCTCCAACCTGGCAGCTTCCCAACCCAGGGATCGAACCCAGGTCTCCCGCATTGCAGGCAGATTCTTTCCAACCTGAGCCACCAGGGAAGCCCAAGAATACTGAAGTGGGTAGCCTATCCCTTTTCCAGGGGCTTTTTCCTAATCCGGGAGTTGAACCGGGGTCTCCTGCATTGCAGGCAGATTCTTTACCAACTGAGTTAGCAGGTAATGTTTATATTAGAAATGAAAATAGATACATTTCAAATTAATCATTAATTCATTTAAACTAATGGTAATAATCTCATACCATGTTAACACAAATGGTATATTTTAATGAAAAATAACTATCTTTTTTTAAACAAAAAATTATAAGTGACACTGTTTTACACTTTTACAAATTTATTTGTCTAGGTTAATAAAACATAATGGAATGCTTAGATTTGCTTCTCTCCTAAGTCTGTTATGTTCTCAAACATCCTGTATCCTCTGGAAAACTCCATAGGACACTTGTGAGAATGAGAAGGAAACAGGAAAATAACTTCTTAGTTTATTATGAAAACAGGTTTGACCTCATGAACCCTTTAAAGAATCTTAGGAACTCCAGAGGTCCCTGACGACACTTTGAGAACTACTTGGCTGGCTTGCGTGCATGCTCAGTCGTGTCCAACTCTTTGCAACCCCATGGACTGTATAGCCTGCCAGGCTCCTCTGCCCATGGGATTTCCCAGGCAAGAATGGAGAGTGTTGCCATTTCCTCCTCCAAGGATCTTCCTGACCTAGGGATCGAACTCACATCTCCTACGTTGGCAGGTGGATTCTTTACCACTGAGCCATCGGGGAATCACTTGAGAACTACTGCTATAGAATAAATCCACAGCCAGATTAACTTTTGGTTATGTTATATGTTTTTGTCTCTTTTCATGTCATACTATCTGATTTTGGACCTTCACCATTCCCTGTATTGTTTACGATTTCAAGTGAAAAAACTAGGTGGCTCCTGAAAAAGAGAAGTATCATATCATTTGTTGTTTTCAAGCGTGCATTCCTATTTACTGTGGAGTGAGGACTTCTGCTTAGAAGGTCAGGAAGAAAGTCTGCCTCTGGGGCTCTGTCCATGTCACTGCTGTGCTTGCCAGAGGGCTTGGGGTCTCTCCTTTTCTTCCTTCCTGTTCTACCCTCACCTTGTTCTTCCTTGTATGGAGAACTTTGAAACTCAGAGAGAAGTGAGCACCCTTAGGATGTAGACTGGAGAAAGGAGAGGTGTGCAAATTAATTTTAATAGTCAAATTGAAAACTCTTTTTTAACTCCCTTTTTAATGAAACAGTAACAATAACAATTGATGAAAGCAACCACAGGATTGGAAACAATATTTTTTCTACCCATATCTGGCAAAAGAAATTCTAGGGCATTTTAGGAATTTTTAATTTCAATGCTAGTCTACAGTTTGAATTTGCGACAGATATATATGATCATAGGGCTTCGCTGGTGACTCAGACAGTAAAGAATCTGCTTGAAATGCAGGAGACCCAGTTTCAATCCCTGGGTTGGGAAGATCCCTTGGAGAAGGGAATGGCAACCCACTCCAGGATTCTTGCCTGGAGAATTCCAAACTGGGGCTTCCCAGGTGGTGCTAGTGGTAGAGAACCCACATGCCAGTGCAGGAGATGTAAGAGTTGCAGATTTGATCATTGCGTCAGGACAATCCCCTGGAGGAGGAATGGCAGCCCACTATGGTATCCCACCACTGCCAACAGTGTGTTTGGACTTCCCTGGTGGCTCAGACAGTAAAGCATCTGTCTACAATGTGGGAGACCCGGGTTTGTGCCCTGGGTTGGGAAGATCCCCTGGAGAAGGAAATGGCAATCCACTCCAATACTATTGCCTGGAACATCGCCTGGTAGGCTACAGTCTATGGGGTCACAAAGAGTCAGACACGACTGAGCGACTTCATTCACTCACTTATAGTATTCTTGCCTGGCGAATCCCATGGACAGATGAGTCTGGCAGGCTATAGTCCATAGGGTCACACAGAGTTGGACATGACTGAAGCAACTTAGCATGCACACATAGGATCAAGGGGAAGAGTTTATGATCAAATATGGGGATCTCTATGTTATTGGCATTTTTGTTACTTGAGTGTTAACTATTTACTCAAGGGTTGGCAAATTTTTTCTATGAAGGGCAAGATAGTAGTATTTTAGAATTTGAGGACCGTGCATTTTTGGTTATATCTACAAATGGTCCTGACATGATATTTTGACTTACTGTTTTTCAACTTTATGATGGTGTGAAAGCAATACACATTTAATAGAAACTATACTTTGAATTTTGAATTTTGTCTTTTTTGTGGGCTCGGGATATGCCATTAGATTCTTTCTCATGATGTTGGGCAGTGGGAGCCAGCTGCAGCTCCCACTCAGTCACGTGATTCTGACTCGCATCCCCTGGGGATCTCATTATTTTATAATTTTTTTATATTGATAAAGTTAGGAGTGAGTCATAGTGGATAGTTCTTGGCAAAGCGTTAAAAAAAAAAAAAGTCCTCCCAGTTTGGTTTCCAGGAGCTGGATGTGGATATTTGTGAAGCATAAAAACATTTTTTCTCCCTTCCAAATAATGGATTAGATGTTACATAAACCATCATATTTAAAATGTTAAGTGAAACTTCTTTTTTCACTCCATGAAATAAATAGTCTCTGTGACAACTTACTACAGCAACAGACATTTGGCTGTCTCAGAGTTTTGTTGTAAATATGTTGAGGATTTATGATTTAGCAAAATCTGTGACTTCTAGCAGCAATAGATGCTTTTCTACAATCCTTTGGAAAGACCTTGATGTATCAGGGGCACAGACTAGGTAGAAATGATAACTTGGTCAGACATTCTCATCCCACATCCTGGAACCTCCAGGGAAGACTGTATGGTGTAAAGGCACCCTCTGAACAGGCTTCTTCACTCTTGAGCAGAAAAATCCTTGTTTTTTTTTTTTTGTTGTTGTTTTTTTACCGTTAGGTGGAACATTCATTTATTCAGGATCCCACCAGGCATCTCCCACTTGCCTGTTGTGTATTGGGTGCTGATATCACTGTGTGTCGGTGATATTACTGAGAAGTACGGATCTGTAAGCACCGAGTATCATGCCTGTGTAACTAGAGATGTGTGCATGGATGTTTGGGCACGTGAACACGTGTGCAGTGCCTCAAACAAGAGTGTCCTGGAAGAGATGACACTGGAGCTCGTTTCTTGAAGACCAAACAGGAATTAACTGAAAAAGGAGGGAACCAAGGGGACAGCTTCAGTGAGATTTGGGAAAGAGAGTGTACCTTGTGGCTGGGGATGGGAAGGAATATGTCGCAGCCCAGGAAGAGGGCTTGGAAGTAGTTGGTGGATCAGTGGTCAGAGATACAGGTGGGGATGTTCTGGCTTTGACATCTGTGGAAGGAAGTTTGAACTCTGTCCTGAACACACTGGGGAGCTACTGTAGGTTTATGGAAAGTGTCGACACATTCTGACATGTAGTTTAGAAAAGTCTCTGTCTGCTTGTGGAGAGGGAAGGGGTGTTCGTGAGAAGTAGGGGTGAGATGATGTCACTGACTTGACTACGAGTGGGATTTGGGCCATTAGGGACCTCAGACACCCACAGAGGTAATTTGACCTGTTCCTTGAGACCTGAAATTCCTTCGACTTCTGCAGTATTCATGTTGTTGTTCAGTTGCTCAGTCGTGTCCCACTCTTTGTGACCCCATGGACTGTGGCCCACCAGGCTCCTCTGTCCATGGGATTTCCCAGGCAAGAATACTGGAGGGGGTTGTCATTTCCTCCTCCAGGGGCTCTTCCTGCCCCAGGGATTGAACCTGAGTCTCCTGCATTGGCAGGTGGCTTCTTTACCACTGAGACACCAGGGAAGCCCGTACGTTATTCATACTCATATTCATAGTTATAGTTCTAAGGTCGAGAATAGAGAACTCTGTGGGAAAGTTGAATGGACTTTTCAGCCACACATCAGTTTCCTCTTCCTGCAGCCCTCTCATTTCCTTTGGGTAATTATTCCTCCCCATCTGGTTGTCTTGGTGGGATGGTGGTAGTTAAGGATGCCCGAGATTCCGTCTGCCCCAGTCCAGCCATGGGACGGACAGACAGTTCGCCCAGCCTGTCAGGTGTCTGTCAGTGGAGGGACAGCAGGATGGAGGAGCCTCCTGGTGTGTTCCTTGCTCTGCCTGACCAGACTGCTTCTTCTGTCAGTTGTTTCTGTCTCCGTGTCCTTCAGAAGTGTCCCTGGCTCCTCTCTGTGGCCATGTGTGCATCTTCAGGCTTCTCTTTGGCCCACAGAACTTCAAAGAGCCTTCTGTCTGACACAGATTGGATTTGTCAGTGAGCCAGCCCAGTTGCTGTTGTGTGTATCCAAAGAGCCCTTGGTGTTGTGAGAAGTGTCCAGAGGCCTCACTTCATACCTGAGCACGAAGACTAACCTCACAGCACTTCCTACTGGTTTTGAAAGGGGAACAGGGCAAACGCAAGAAGGGTGTTGGCTGGAAGCGAGTGAGGGGTGTACTGAAAGAGACACAGGACGCTAAAGCTCTGCCGGTGAATTTTGCTGGCCTCTTATTGTTGCTATGGGTGAACCTGGTGCAGGTGTGTCTACCTGGGGGGGTGGGATGGGGTAAACGTAGCATCAAAGAGATGGGTCAGTCTCTGTGTACTTAGAATTCCAGGTCTTACTCAGATGACGCTCAGGGCTCTGGCAATGCTTAATGATAAAATAGAATAATAAGTATTTATATAGTGCTCTTCTTAGGTGGTGTAATGGGAATGAATACACCTGTCAATGCAGGAGATGTGGGTTCTATCCCTGGGTGGGGAAGATCCCCTGGAGAAGGAAATGGCAGCCCACTCCAGTATTCTGGCCTGAAAAATCCCATGGACAGAGGTGCCTGGTGGGCTGCAGCCCATGGGGTCACAAAAGAGTCAGACATGACTGAGCCCGCATGGCCTTGGTCTTAGATTAAGTTTTGGGCAGATTCAGACTCAAGCAATGTGGATTCAGAGTTTATCCTGAAGGCCAAGGGAGCGATCAGAGCATGTTAAGGTTGTGCATTTTATTTATCTTTTTTCCTTAAAAAAAAAAAAAAAAAACCTTAAATTGGAGGATAGTTGCTTCACGATGTTGTGTTGGCTTCTGCTATACGACAGCATGAATCAGCCATAGTGCACGTGTCCCCTTCCTCTTGAACCCACTCCCTCCCATACCCCATCTCCTCTAGGCTGTCACAGAGCACCAGTTTGAGTTCCCTGTATTATACAAGGCTGTGCCTTTTAGAGGGTAGCTTTAGCTTGGATGGAAGAATGAATTTGAGAGTAGAGAATGTGGACAGGCCTGGGGTGGGGAGGGCAGTCAGAAGTCTATTGAGTAAACCATGGAAAACACTGTGTGTCTGAATTGAAGCAGAGGCAGGAGAGAGAGGGGAAGGAAAGGGACCTGAGAGATGCTTGGGAACAGAGGATGAAGGGAAAGTGTACACATGTTTTATTTCAAGGTCCCATTAGGACATTCGAATGGATACATCCAGTAGGCAGTTCTGTGAATCCACAAGATAGGAGGGGGCTCTAGGCTGGAGTTTCACACCTGGGCTCTTGAGTCGAGTGAAATTTTCAGGAAGAAGAACAGCGAGATGAGAAACCCACGGGATGGGGGAACTGAAACAAATTTGAGGTCCATAGGCTGTATCCAGGCTACAGATCTGTTGATTTGGCTAACAGTATTAAAACATTAACCATGAAATTGATGACATTGAAAAAGTTGGGAAAGTTCCTGTAAAAATAAGATTAATGGATATCCTTGACAGTGTGGGGTCATCTGGCCACCTGATGCTCACAGATGAGGGGCAGTGATTTTTTTCTGGCAAGACTGGTGCTCTCCAGGTTGTCACAGTGGCCAGGTGACCTCCTTTTTCATCTTACCTAGTCCCTGCAGGTATTTTATTTTGTGAACTCAGATTTAAGGGTCGGGGAGAGGAAGCAGAGTCTCATAGGAAACCAAGATTAAGTAGCCAAAGAAGTGGCATCCGTGAACTGCAAGGGCTGGGAGCTGGGCAGAGACAAACGCCTTCAACAAGCAAGTCACCCAGAGATGTGACGCGAACTTCGGCTTTGGTTGTTTGGAGGTGACTTTACCAAAACACTTAGTGCAGCATTAGGGCAAGCATTGTAGGAGAAGAAGGAAGGATGAGTGTAAAAACTGTTTTCAAAAAGCTGTGTTGCAAGGAGGAATTTGGAAGATTTTTCTGTATTTTGTTTATTTATTTATTTGACTGTTCCTGGTCTTAGTTACGACATGGGGGATCTAGTTCCCTGACCAGGGATTGAACCTGGGCCCCTTGCTTTGGGAGTGTGGGGTCTTACCCACTGGACCACCAGGGAAGTCCCTATTTTATGTTATTTTTTAATATGTGAGTGACTTGAGCATGTCTGTATAGGGATGTATGTTATATAAAATAGAACTTCTTTTATTTGTCCTTGACTTATCTTTTATAACTACAAGAAGTCCAGTCTTATGTTGCCTGGTTGGCAGATTATCCTACAAGAGGAAGGTTGTTCTTATTAAAACCACATGCTCCTGGGGTGTAGCATCGAGTGAGGTGCTTTATATATCTATGAAGATAGCGCTGTGAACTTCAGATTTTATCAGTATTAAAGACAGCTCTGCTATTTTAATAGATAAGCAGCAAAGCCTTCAAATGGGTAATTCTGCATTTTAAAAGCAGCAGGTTAAGTCAAGCAGTATCCATGTAGTGATTTCTTATGTGTATTTACTCATGCCTTTGTAAGCTGTCCATTTCCTTTTTTAAATCATTTGCCAGGTAAAATCTGTGTGATGATCATATCAACCAGCATCACTTCTACTACATTCTGAGTTAGTGTGCTTTTATTGGTTGTATGCCATATGCCAATCTTTCTATTTACTTTTTTGTATTTGTTATGCTATAACTTGATTCATAACTTGTGTGTGTTAGAACTTATCTATTTTGTCTTTGATGTAAAACTCTTTTTATTAAGGAAAAAAATGTATCTCCTATCTGCAGTGGCTGATAAGTAAGCTCCTTTTCATCTGTGGTGACCACAGTTTCAAAAGCATATTTTGTGAGATTTTTCTTTCCTCCCAGTGGGCAACAGAGACTTCAAATTCGACATGGTGTGGAAGCAGCCAGTAGTCAAGATATGTGATAAATGTCAACCAACTAATTGATGCATCAATCAATTCAGTATGCAATTTTTGAGAACCTCATATGTGTCATGTGAGGTTCAAGGTGCTGGGGATACAGTGAAGCATAAGATAAAAATTTCTGCCTTTATGGGGCTCATATCCAAGTGGAGAAACAAACTATAAATAAGATAAAGAAACAAAGCATATATCTCTATGTATTTTACAGGTTAACAAATGCTAAGGAGAAAAAATACAGGAAGGAAGGGGGCTAGGAGGTTCATCAAGGGATATTTTAGATAGGACAAACAGGAAAGCATCATTTGGAAGCTGTTATTTGAGTAAAGACCTGAAGGATGTGAGGAAGAAGGATGTGGGTTTCAATCACCTGGACGCAGAGCATTTGAGGCCCAAAGATCAACCAGTGCAAAGGCCCTGAGGTGGGAATGTGCCTCACTTGGCAGGATTAAGGACTGTTACAGAGACCAGTACTTGCATTGGGAAGATCCCTTGGAGAAGGAGATGTCAACTCACTTCAGTATCCTTGCCTGGAAAATTCCACTCACAGAGGAGCCTGGTAGGCTACAGTCCATGGGTCGCAGAGCTGGACACAGCTGAGCAACTGAGCATGCAAACAAAGAGACCAGTATGCCAGATGGCATACTATGCCCAAGCCTTTGACTGTGTGGATCACAATAAACTGTGGAAAATTCTGAAAGAGATGGGAATACCAGACCACCTAACCTGCCTCTTGAGAAATCTGTTTTCAGGTCAGGAAGCAACAGTTAGAACCAGACATGGAACAACAGACTGGTTCCAAATAGGAAAAGGAGTACCTCAAGGCTGTATATTGTCACCCTGCTTATTTAACTTCTATGCAGAGTACATCATGAGAAACGCTGGACTGGAAGAAGCACAAGCTGGAATCAAGATTGCCGGGAGAAATATCAATCATCTCAGATATGCAGATGTCACCACCCTTATGGCAGAAAGTGAAGAGGAGCTAAAAAGCCTTCTGATGAAAGTGAAAGAGGAGAGTGAAAAAGTTGGCTTAAAGCTCAACATTCAGAAAACAAAGATCATGGCATCCGGTCCCATCACTTCATGGGAAATAGATGGGGAAACAGTGGAAACAGTGGCAGACTTTATTTTGGGGGGCTCCAAAATCACTGCAGATGGTGACTTCAGCCATGAAATTAAAAGACACTTACTCCTTGGAAGGAAAGTTATGACCAACCTAGATAGTACTTTGCCGACTAAGGTCCATTTAGTCAAGGCTATGGTTTTTTCTGTGGTCATGTATGGATGTGAGAGTTGGACTGTGAAGAAGGCTGAGCGCCGAAGAATTGATGCTTTTGAACTGTGGTGTTGGAGAAGACTCTTGAGAGTCCCTTGGACTGCAAGGAGATCCAACCAGTCCATTCTGAAGGAGATCAGCCCTGGGATTTCTTTGGAAGGAATGATGCTAAAGCTGAAGCTCCAGTACTTTGGCCACCTCATGCGAAGAGTTGACTCATTGGAAAAGACTCTGATGCTGGGAGGGGTTACAGGCAGGAGGAGAAGGGGATGACAGAGGATGAGATGACTGGATGGCATCACTGACTCGATGGACGTGAGTCTGAGTGAACTCCAGGAGATGGTGATGGATAGGGAGGCCTGGTGTGCTGCGATTCATGGGGTCACAAAGAGTCAGACACGACTGAGCAACTGAACTGAACTGAACTGATGCCAGATGGCAGTGAAAGGGAGTGAGAGGAGCAGGAGATGGGATCAGATGAGTCAGGCCAGCGAAGGGAACTTTTACTCTGAGTAAGATGGAAGTTACTACCGGAGTAACATGAAGTGATTGACAATTTTACATTCTTAACTTTTTTTGTGCCATGGAATCCTTTGGCAGTCCTGTGACGTCTATGGACCACTTTTTAAAATAACATTTTTAAATGCAAAAAAAAAAAAAAGCCATAGAATATAAAAGAATCCAACTGTAGGGAAATACAGTTACCAGAATATTAAAACCAATTTATAACTTAGCAATATATCTTCTTCTATATTAATTCATTAAAGACGATCTAGCCATTTTGGATTACTGCAGTTCCTGGTGCACTGTTCTACTCAGTGGTAGCTTCTAATTTTTCAGATATTCTAGAACAGTGATAATGCCAAAGCGTTTTTTGTTTTAATTTCTCTGACCACAGCTTTGACTAGACGGGCCTTTGTTGGCAAAGTAAAGTCTCTGCTTTTTAATAAGCTGTCTGCTACTGCTGCTAAGTCACTTCAGTTGTGTCTGACTCTGTGCGACCCCATAGACGGCAGCCCACCAGGCTCCCCTGTCCCTGTGATTCTCCAGGCAAGAACACTGGAGTGGGTTGCCATTTCCCTCTCCAATGCATGAAAGTGAAAAGTGAAAGTGAAGTCGCTCAGTCGTGCCCGACTCCCAGCGACCCCATGGACTGCAGCCCACCAGGCTCCTCCATCCATGTGATTTTCCAGGCAAGAGTACTGGAGTAGGGTGCCATTGCCTTCTCCAATAAGCTGTCTAGGTGTCTAGGTTGGTCTTAACTTTATTTCCAGGGAGCAAGCATCTTTTAATTTCATGGCTGCAGTCACCATCTGCTGTGATTTTGGAGCCCCCCCAAAATAAAGTTTGTCACTGTTTCCACTGTTTCCCCATCTATTTGCCATGAAGTGATGGGACCAGATACCATGATCTTAGTTTTCTGAATGTTGAGTTTTAAGCCAACTTTTTCACTGTCCTCTTTCACTTTCATCAAGAGCCCTCTTCAGTTTCTCTTCACTTTCTGCCATAGGGGTGGTATCATCTGCATATCTGAGGTTATTGATATTTCTACCAGCAATCTTGATTCCAGCTTGTGCTTTATCCAGCCCAGCATTTCGCATGATGTACTCTGCATATAAGTTAAATAAGCAGGGTGACAATATACAACCTTGACGTACTCCTTTTCCGATTTGGAACCAGTCTGTTGTTCCATGTCTGGTTCTAACTGTTGCTTCTTGACCTCCACACAGATTTCTTAGGAGGCAGGTAAGGTGGTCTGGTATTCTTATCTCTTTAACAATTTCCCACAGCTTGTTGTGATCCACACAGTCAAAGGCTTTGGAGTAGTCAAAGCTATGGTTTTTCCAGTAGTGACGTATGGATGTGAGAGTTGGACTATAAAGAAAGCTGAAAAATTGATGCTTTTGAACTGTGGTGTTGGCGAAGACTCTTGAGAGTACCTTCACTGCAAGGAGATCCTACCAGTCCATCCTAAAGGAAATCAGTCCTTAAATAGTCATTGGAAGGACTGGTGCTAAAGCTGAAACTCCAATACTTTGGCCACCTGATTCGAAGAATTGACTCATTTGAAAAGACTCTGATGCTGGGAAAGATTGAAGGCGGGAGGAGAAGGGGATAACAGAGGATGAGATGGTTGGATGGCATCACCGACTCAATGAACATGAGTTTGAGCAAGCTCCAGGAGTTGGTGATGGACAGGGAAGCCTGGCATGCTGCAGACCATGGGGTTGCAAAGAGTCAGACATGACTAAACGACTGAACTGAAAGCTGAATTTCTCTGACTGTTCCTTGTGACTGAATAGTTCAGGACACCTGGGATGTGGTCTCATGTTTCAGCAGATTCTCTGTATGGCCACATGCAATCCATTTTGCTTCTATAGAGACATCTCTCACCTGGGTAACTCCCAGCTCACCAAGGTGTGGATAGTACAAGTTCTTCATATTCTGAGAAGAAAGAATCTATTTAAATATGTCCAGGGATTTCCCTGGCAGTCCGGTGGTTAGGACTCTGAGCTTCCACTATTGAGGAATCTCTGGTTGGGGAACTAAGATTCCACAAGTCACAAGGTACAGCCAAAAAAAAAAAAAAAAAAAGAAGTCTAGGTCATATGATTACATCTTGGGCGAGTCCAGCCATTTTCTGCTCTCTACCTACTGTAGGCCTTTTAGTCCCCACATATTACACGAGTTCTTTCCTCTGCTTGGAGAGCAGCCTTACTCTCAACTGTTCTCCTTTGCTTGTTCGTATTTGACCCAACTCTTAGGGCTCACCTCTGATATACCTGGTCAGGCAGTGTCCCTGCTTCCCCGTCCCAGGGGACTCTTTACCTCCTCTGAACTGCAGCACCTTCTCAGTATCTCCTCTTGTATTGCTATTCTGCCTTGGGTTTGCAGTTGTTTATTTACCTGTTTACTCTCCTCCAGCATTGTCTAAGCTCCTTAAGCACAGAGGGCAAGAGCCATGTTGTGTTTTGTCTTCTGTTATTTCCAGGACAGGCCTGCCTTAAAGCAGACGGAATGAAAGGCAGAAGCTTGTAAGCCTACACATGACGCCAGAGCACGTCGGCAGAGGGCTCTGTCTCACCTGGACCTGTAAGTTGACTTAGTGTCTGCTCGTCTCTCTCCTCCCTTCCCAAATACTGACCGAGGCTGCTTATTACCTTTTATTTTCCCAAGTAGAAATAACTGTTTTTGTAATACTTTAAAGAAATTCACAGAATGCTGAGAGATACAGAATAGAAGGCAAAAATCACCGCAAATTCCATCATTCAGAGAGAACGGGTTTAACATTTTGGGGCATATTTGTATAGGTTTTTTTTTTTTCCCATTTCATAAAGGCAGACATAATTTATCAAGATCAGATCATGACACTGTTGTATTATAATTATTTTCTTCTCTTACTTACCATTTTGTGACTTACGTTTCTTGAATCTCTGGGCAGTGGAGTCCAGTGGATGAACAGGGCTTTAGAGCATTATTATTTGAATTTAAACCATCAAACCATCATTTAGGAGCTACTGACTCTGGAGAGTTAGTTAACTTCTCTGTTTGCCAGTTGCTCCCTCTGTAAAATGAACCCAGTGGAAATACTACTAGTCCAGGTGTGGTGAGGATTAAATGGGTTCAGGTGTGAACACTTAGAGAGGAGCCTGACTTGGTATGCAGAGCTGTTATAATCATGTAGCATTTTTAATGGCCACAGAGTATTCTTTGGCATGGCCCGCTCCTAATCTTATCTCACCATTCCCCTCTCGATGGACGTGTAGGTTGCTTTTTTACTCTTATGAATAATTAATGATTCAGTGACATCGTTGTATCCACATCCTTGGACATGGTCTGATTTATTTCCTCAGGATACATTCCAAAAGGTGAAACTGTGGGATTTTGTGATATGCGTTACTAGTATCCTCCAGATTTCCTTTAATCAGTTGATACTGCTACTATCATTGCATGATAGATTCCCCCCCTCCTCCCAGCCCTGTACCCACAGAACTGTTTCCTTTCAGTTGATCATTTTATCACTGTGTTAGTGTAGATGTTGGATGCATCAGTCATGTCATTGCAAACGTGGGGACAGATAAGACTGAACTCAAAGTCTAAAGTCCCCAGGTGGGATGATTTTCCTGTTTCCTGGCTGCAGGCTGAACCCCTGCTTGTCAGCCGTGAAGCTGGGGGACTCCTGCAAAGTGCAGGGAGCCAGGGCATTCCTCCCCCGGGGCCAGTGGAATGGTGGCAGTCGTGGACGAGGACCACACTAGGGGCAGTGGCAGTGTGGTTTTGCTTTTCTTTATGAGGTGCACAGCCTTCCACAGGACCCTTCTTACCTTCCTGTTTGTGGGTTGTGTTTGAAGATGACTCAGCATCGGTCTGCTGCCTTTTCTCCCCAGGGGAAGTCGTCTAGGAACATAACCCTGGGGGAGGACAGTGGTGTTCAGTTACCACGCTTGCAGCCCTTGGGATTTCTGGGGATGCTATTGCATTCACTCATTCTGGATGGCCAAGAGAAGTATAATTTGTATTAACCTTTCAAATATCATTTAGAGGCCTTGCTTTAGCAAGTACTTACTGGTTTTCTCTCTGAATACCAGAATTCCTATCAATTTATTTTTAATTCCTGAATATTTAGACCCTGGGAAGCTTTCATTTTCCTCTTGAGACAGAGCAAAAGGAAGGAAAAAAAAAAAAAAACCTTGTTAATTTAAAGATTTTTCCTATTGACTTAAGGTATTGCTTTTTTAATTGCCTCTATATTTTATATTTTAGGCTTCCCTTGTGGCTCAGGTGGTAAAGAATCCACCTGCAATGTGGGAGACCTGGGTTTGATCCCTGGGTTGGAAAGATCCCCTGGTGAAGGGAAAGGCTACCCACTCCAGTATTCTGGCCTGGACAATTCCATGGACGGTATAGTCCGTGGGGTCACAAAGAGTCAGACATGACTGAGTGACTTTCACTATCACTTTCATATTTTGTTTGTTATTTTATTATTGGAGTATAATTGCTTTATAATGTTGTATTAGTTTCTGCTGTACGACAGAGTGAATCATCTATATATATATATATATATATATATATACACATATATCCCTTCCCTCTTGAGCCTCCCTCTCACTTCCCCATCCCACCCCTCCAGGTCATTAGAGCACTAGCTTCCTGTGCTACTCAGCAGCTTTGCACTAGCTGTTTTACACATGGTAGGTATATATGTCAGCGCTAGTCTCCCAGTTTGTCCCACCCTCCCCTTCCCAGTCCACATGTTCATTCTCCACTGAAATTTGATAATTTGGAAAAAATAAGTCATTTGGAGATAGATATTCTCAGTAAACTACTTTCTGAATTGACTAGACAGGGTTGTATTATTCTGATTGCTTTGGATTATAGGATTTAAATATGATTTTACTGGCACATTAAATTCTACTATGGTGGCCTGATTGTGTTATTTTAACTTCATTTAAGCAAAACCCTTGACCACAGTTCTTACTAATGAAGCAAGCTAGAGGTAGGGTCAGCGTTTACCTTTTCTTCGTACTTGAATCGCATCATTACTCTTAGATTTTATGGGAAATTGGTCTGTAGATGATGAATAGGGGCAAGACTACCAAACTGATATTTTGTGGCAGATCAGAGTTTCCACAAGATTGGCAGATTTGATTAGGAGTGGGTGTGGCCAGCAGGAGCACCCAGCCCACAGGAAGTAGGCCATATTGTTGAAACTGTATGAATGTGTGACCCTGGTTGTTATTCTAGCACTGAAAATGTTAGCAAACAGAAGACCGACTCTCTGAGAAAATCACTAATCTTTACACTAGACTCAAGATTCAAGTTGTGTGACGCATGCTTTGACTTTCAACAAAAGGTTAACCTTGCTTTTATCTTTCCTCATTTGCAAAATTTTGCTTGTCTGACACCAGAAATGCCAGCACTGAATTCTAAAAGAATATGTTTTGGGGAAATTTCCCCAGCCCCTTTCAGCAGATGAAGTATTAGTACAATCTGTCATTCTGACCTTTCTGAACTTCCAGCTCCCATATAGGTGTCTGAGGTGTTTTTCACGCTGCTTGTTGATTTTGCTCTGGGGGGACATTTGGCAGTATCTGGAGACATTTTGATTGTCACACCCTGGGGGCAGGAAGGAGGTATACTGCTGGCATCTAGCAGGTAGCGTCCAGGCATGTCTGCATACTCAGTCGCTCAGCCATGCCTGACTCCTGTGACCCCATGGTCTGTAGCCCACCAGGCTCCTCTGTGCGTGGAATTTCCCAGGCGAGAATTTGGAATGGGTTGCCATTCCCTCCTCCAGGAAGGATCTGGCTCCTCTAGGGCATCTTTCCTACCCAGGGATCACACCTGTATCTCCTGCATTGCCAGGTGGGTTCTTTGTGACTGAGCCACCTGGGAAGCTTTTGGGTAGAGGCCAGAGATACTGCTAAATGTCCTGTAGTGCATAGGCCATCCCCCAGGTAAAAAAGAATTATCTGGCCTCAAAATGTCAGTGGTGCTGAGGCTAAGAGTCCCTGCTATAGAAGTTTGCAAGGTCAGCATGTCTCCAGGGAAGTTGGCGGGTTGCTAGGGGCGGGTACTCCAAGGTGTCATTTACCTGGTAACCTTATCACGGATCGGAGTCAGCTCTGTCTCAGACTTGCGACTTCAGAAACTCAGGTGTCCCAGAGCTGAGTAAATAAACTTCTGTTTGCTTTACTAAGTTCCACTCTTTAAATAGAAGTGGTGGACAGAGTGGACACTTGTGTCAGCTGCATAGCTTATTTGCTCTGTGTTGGCAAGGAAGCTGGGAACTGAAATCACCAGCAGGTGCCTCAAGGAGCTGAGAGTCAGAACAAGGGGAGATTTGGGAGTATGTAATGATACCTAAGACTCTGAGCTCTGGAGACTTAAAACCCCACTCAAGATGTATCATATCAGCGTTGGAGATACCGTGTCTTCAGGATAAAACTCTTCTCCTTTGGAAAGTGCTGGAATGGATCTTGGCAACCAATTTTGATCTTTGACACTTTCTTCCTCTGCTTCCATTGCTGATCCTCTGCCTTTCATTATCCATATTGATTCTTTTAATTAATTTACTCTTTAGTCTTGTTGGCTGGGGGGAGAGGAATTGGCTAAAAACAAAAATAAAAACAAAAACCTGTCAGGTGTCATTGTATAACAGAGACAATTAATTTGAAGATTGATATTAGGATACTGTCCCTAGCTGCAGGCTTCTCAGTCTTGTGGGTGGCACTGAAGTGACAACATTTCAGAAGAATGTGAGCAGAGCAGTGACAGAGGCTCTCAGCATTCTCTATACACTCAGAGGACACAGACCTAGGTGGCAAGGTCACTTGGAGTGCTGCTTTAAGTTCTCAGGTGCTGGTTTTAAAGTTTAATTTTGGAAGAGCAACATTATTCCTGTGATTCTCTGGGAGAATGATGCAGGGCATCATTATCAGTCTTGTGTACTGTCCGCTCGTCCGTTTGACTCTCCTCGTTCTGTTCCAAGATTGGATGTCAGGCCTCCGGGTGATGAAAGAGTCTGATCTGCCGCTTAATCTTCACCTTTCCCCTCTCAGTATTGGAGGCGGTCATTGTGTTCATTTTTGAAAGCTGTACTTAACCCAGCAGGAAATATAGTCAGGCTGGATGGGAGCCCAAGGATGCCACCGAGGGTCTCCCTTTGTCCTGTAAAGAGAGGAATTCTGTGGAGGCTGGAGATACTTGAATGAGGTTGATGTGTTTTGCCAGGATCCTGCTGAATCACTCAGCAAAGTCAGAAACCAGCATTAAGTGCGTAAGTGCAAAATCATGAATGCTCGTCTTTTTCTTTTTTTTTTTTTTTGAACAGTTGCACACAGATAGGGATGACGGGAACACAGAAACAGAGCCAGTTTGTGGGATTGTTCAGCAGGAAGAGGGGAAGGTGTCAGGTGTACACATTTTTCTTCCCCTCAAACCTGCTGGTTTGGGCCACATCTGCCATCTCTCCCAACCCTTCCTTATTTTCCCCCAAGGGCTAGAAGAGGATCTTGATTTTCTATACTCATTGATATCAGGCAGACCTACCTGAATTTGAATCTCATCTCTGATACTTACAGGTGTGGAGCTTTGGGCATACAGTGTCTTTAAGCCTCAGCGTCCTACCAGTAAAATGGGAAAGTTCCTGGTGTGTTGTAGGGACTCAGAAAATGCTAGTTATCATTTTACATGGAGAGGTCATACCCAGTGTATGAATGCCATAAGCAGGGGGTGAACTGACATAAACTCACATCAGTTCAGTTCAGTCACTCAGTCATGTCTGACTCTTTGTGACTCCATGGACTGCAGCACGCCAGGCCTCCCTGTCCATCACTAACTCCCAGAGTTTACTCAAACTCATGTCCGTTGAGTTGGTGATGCCATCCAACCATCTCTATGCTCTATTATACCCTTCTTCTCCTGCCTTCAATATTTCCCAGCATCAGGGTCTTTTCCAGTGAATTAGTTCTTCACATCAGGTGGCCAAAGTATTGGAGCTTCAGCTTCAACATCAGTCCTTCCAATGAACATTCAGGACCGATTTCCTTGAGGATTGACTGGTTGGATCTCCTTGCAGTCCAAGGGACTCTCAAGAGTCTTCTCCAACACCACAGATTAAAAGCATCAAAATCAATCAATAAATAAAAGCATCAATTCTTCAGCATTCAGCTTTCTTGATAGTCCAATTAATTCTCATATCCATACATGACTACTGGAAAAACCATGTCATTGACTTGATGGACCTTTGTTGGCAAAGTAATGTCTCTGCTTTTTAACATGCTGTCTAGGTTGGTCATAACTTTTCTTCCGAGGAGTAAGCGTCTTTTAATTTCATGGCTGCAGTCACCATCTGCAGAAATTTTGGAGCCCCCAAAAAATAAAGTCTGCCACTGTTTCCACCATTTCCCCATCTATTTCCCATGCAGTGATGGGACCGGATGCCATGATCTTCATTTTCTGAATGTTGAGTTTTAAGCCAACCTTTTCACTCTCCTCTTTCACTTTCATCAAGAGGCTTTTTAGTTCCTTTTCACTTTCTGCCATAAAGGTGGTGGTCATCTGCATATCTGAGATTATTGATGTTTCTTCTGGCAATCTTGATTCCAGCTTGTGCTTCTTCCATCCAGCGTTTCTCATGATGTACTCTGCATATAAGTTAAATAAGCAGGGTGGCAATATACAGCCTTGACATACTCCTTTTCCTATTTGAACCAGTCTGTTGTTCCATGTCCAGTTCCAACTGTTGCTTCCTGACCTGCATATAGGTTTCTCAAGAGGCAAGTCATGTGCTCTGGTATTCCTGTCTCTTTAAGAATTTTCTACAGTTTACTGTGATCCACACAGTTAAAGGCTTTGGCATAGTCAATAAAGCAGAAATAGATGTTTCTATGGAACTCTCTTGCTTTTTCCATGATCCAGCGGATGTTGGCAATTTGATATCTGGTTCCTCTGCCTTTTCTAAAACCAGCTTGAACATCAGGAAGTTCACGGTTCACGTATTGCTGAAGCCTGGCTTGGAGAATTTTGAGCATTATTTTACTAGCGTGTGAGATGAGTGCAATTGTGTGGTTGTTTGAGCATTCTTTGGCATTGCCTTTCTTTGCAATTGAAATGAAAACTGACCTTTTCCAGTCCTGTGGCCACTGCTGAGTTTTCCACATTTGCTGGCATATTGAGTGCAGCACTTTCACAGCATCATCTTTCAGGATTTGAAATAGCTCCACTGGAATTCCATCACCTCCACTAGCTTTGTTCATAGTGATGCTTTCTAAGGCCCACTTGACTTCCCATTCCAGGATGTCTGGCTCTAGGTGAGTGATCACACCATCGTGATTTTCTGAGTCGTGAAGATCTTTTTTATACCGTTCTTCCGAGTATTCTTGCCACCTCTTCTTAATGTCTTCTGCTTCTGTTAGGTCCATACCATTTCTGTCCTTTATTGAGCCCATCTTTGTATGAAATGTTCTCTTGGTATCGCTAATTTTCTTGAAGAGATCTCTAGTCATTCTCATTCTATTGTTTTCCTCTATTTCTTTGCACTGATCCCACTGAGGAAGTCTTTCTTATCTCTTCTTGCTATTCTTTGGAGCTCTATTCAAATGAGACTGAGACAGAACCGTGTTTGAGCGTCTCCTGTGGAGGTTCGGGTCGGCAGTGCTCTGCCTCAGGGACAGGGCCTCTGGGTGTGGGTATGGCATAAGTCCTCTTGGAAGAGGTCGCCATTAACCCCACTATAGAGCTGCCAGAACTTACATAAATTCATATAGAGAAATATTGACTGAGTTTATGTGTTTTCCAAAAACCCAGTCTTTTGGACAGAAATCATGGTGAGGGGAAATGAGGTAAGGCACAAGAATTCTGATTTTCAGGGGAAGAAGAGAGAAAAAGACAGCTTAGGATATTGTTCATGCATCAGACATTGATGCCCACTGGGCACCAGTTTCTGTAAAAATGATGCATTTGGGTAAGGTCACAGTCTGTCCCTGGACCAGCCCCATCCTGAGAAGGTGATGAGCCAGTGTCCAGCAGTGCTGAGGTTTCTCAGAAGTGCTGAATAGCCTAAGAACTTTGTTGATTTTTTTTTTCTTCATTAATTAATTTAGTCATATCAAAACTGTTTGTAGTTAGTTAATTATCTCCTAGCCAGATTAATCTTACCTTCCTTTAAAATGTGCTACTTTTGGAAAGGTGTCTGGTAGGGAAAGGAAGCCTATATTTGTGTGCTGTACCCTTTAAAAAAGGCACGACATTTCTACACTTCCAGTGGAACGCAAATATCTGAGGCTAACCCTTTGAGGTGCTGCTGGGAGGCCGTGGAGGATGGGGACGTTAAGGGGGAGGAGGGAGAGAATAAGGAAGAGGAGGAGGTGGAGATGGAGAGGGGGAGAGGAGGAGAAGGGGAAGCAGAAGGACGAGGAGAAAGAGGAAGATGAGAAGGAGGAGGGGGAGAATGGTAAGGGTGAGGAGGGGGAGAATAAGGAGGACGTGGAGGTGGGGAGGAGGGGAAGGGCGGAAGGTATGGAGTGTTGAAATTTCTCTACCTCTTTGCCAAGGGTCCCAATCACAGAAGTTCAGTGTGGGTAGAGCTGCACTTTTTCTGTATCCTTCCTCATTGTCATCTCTGTTAGAGGTGAAAATTCGCTGCAGGGTTGCTCTGGCCCTTGCTGGGACCGGCTTGTGGTTCCTGCTTTGCTTCCCGCCCCGTTGCCCCATAGATGTTGGTAGGACACCTCCGCGTGTTTGTTCTTTGGCTTCGGTCCTATGGGCTCCGAGATGGGGGCGAGGGCAGGGTAATCCCAGTGCCCGGATAATATCAGGCAGAGCTTCGGCTATAATGAAAGTTTGCAGTGACTGACACAGCTGGAAGCATGTCTTTCACTTCTTTCTGAAGCTCAGGATCAATCCTTTCTTCTTTATCTTTCTCATTTCCCCTTTGAACTTAGCATTGATTGGAAAACATGAAAATCAATAGGTAGATGCTTAGATACTACCATGGGAAAGCACCACCATGAGGCAAAGCTTACCTTGTTGGCAAGTAAAGTTTTTTTTTTTTTTTCTTTAATTTATTCAGAGAGAAAAAATGAAATTTATCCTCTTATTTTCATATTAACTCTCCCTCATACATAACACACACACACACACACACGCACACACACGCATTAACTAGAGAACTTTGATCTAGCCTGTGTAGTCATTTCTGATCTGTGAAAGACAACGGTGACTAATGAAGCAACATTGAATTTGGCCAGCCTTTGAAACCTATCGATTTCAAATTAGAGCAGCAGTATTCATTCTGTTAGTGCAGTCACACTCAAAGCTTGGTCTCTAATATGGATTAAAGGTATTCAATTAGAAGTTTATAAATATGTTGTTGTTCAGTTGCTAAGTCATGTCTGACTCTTTGTGACACTGTGAACTGCAGTTGGTGATGGCATCCAACCGTCTCATCCTCTGTCTCGCCCTTCTCCTGCCCTCAATCTTTCCCAACATCAGGGCCTTTTTATAAGTATACCCTTGATGAATTAGCTAGGAAAATGATGCTCCTGGAAGAAACAGTGCGGGAGATGAGTGACTAACGTCCTAATTCTAGGACCTCATGTTATGGATGTTTTGCTGGCTTTGGGGTCAGTGGAGATGCCCCAGGTGTCCACTGCAGTCAAGATCTGAGTCCTGGAGCCTGAAAGGGATTGCAAATCACTTCGTGATGTCTCCCTAGCCACGTGACCAGGGGCAGTGATGGGTCCTGGGAGTTTGATTGGGCTCTACGATATGAGTCTAATTAGTAAAATGCCCAGAGCATTGAGTCTGAGATAAAACTTCTTGGATGTGTTTTCTCCTTGGAGTTACAACATGACTGATACTTTCTTCTGCAGGTGAGAGTGATTTCCCAGCGATTGCTTCGGCCGGTACAACCAGAGAACAGGATTCTTTTCTTTTTGGCCACTAAATGCCTCTGTACCCCACACTTTCCAGTGAGGGGAGAAGGCTGGAGCTTCTTGGATGATGATGGATATTCCACTGGGCAGGATGAGGGCAGAGTGTGTGACATCAACACCACAAGGGTAAGAGCTGCCTGTCTGGTGTTTTCTCTGATGCCAGCATTTACCAAAGGAAGGGGAGAAAAACCTAGTGACAGAAATGAGGGTTAAACATCCGGGAGACTCTTCTGTTTGTAAAAATCCATGGGGCAGTTGGGGTAGATGACTGAGGAAGGAAGGGAGAGGGCTGGCCTGGAAGGACTGGGTTGCTGTGTGCTGGGAGACACAGCAGGTCAACTTTGGAAGATCCTGTTGTCCACGTGGCCCACTCTCTTCTGTGGTTGTAATTCAGACTTGAGGAAGTGACACTCCTTACTGTGACAAGGTTCCATTTGTGTCCATTTGAGTTAGCCTGGCCTGAAATGAGTGCTGTGGTGCTGAAGCTGAGAAGAATCTCGCTCTAGTCCCAGATTGAGGACTGATCAGCAGTACTGGGTCTGGAGACACACTTTTGCTTGAGCTGTACAGGTGGCTCAGATGGTAAAGAATCTGCCTCCAATTCAGGAGACCCGAGTTTGATCCCTGGGTTGAGAGGATCCACTGGAGAAAGAAATAGCAAACCCCTCCAATATTCTTGCCTGGGAAATCCCATAGACAGAGGATCTTGGTGGGCTACAGTTTATGGGGTCCCAAAGAATTGGACACAACTGCACAACTGATACTTCCTATAGTGTTAAAAACTTTTTGGATCAATCTGATTGAGATATCGCAAATGAAAATGAGGATTTCTGGATTTTCCAGGAACGCTGTCAGATACACCCAAACTGGCCTTCTGTTCTCAAAAAGGACTCATGCCGAGTAGTCTTTGCCTCTGAGATAAGCCTGGGTGGTTCACCACAGTCCCAACCAGCCCACTTCATTTGAGTAACTTACTTGTTTGGTTGTTTGGTCACTGGAGACATGTGACATTTCCCCATGCCTGATCTACAGCCTTCTGCTAGCTCTTTCACAAAAACAGTTTTCTTTTTCTTTCTTTTTTTTTAAAGAACAGTTTACAGAAAAATTGTGCAGAAATTGCTAAGTTCCCATGTACACCCTCCCCTTATCCACACAGTTCATGCTACTTTTCACATCTTGCCTTGGTGCAGTGTTTATTACAATTGATAGCCAATACTGACATATTATTATTGACTTAAGTCCATAGTGCATATTAGGGTTCACTCTTGGTGTGGAACTTTCTATGGGTTTTGACAAACGTATAGTGGCATGTATGGACCGTCACAGCATCATATAGGATAGTTTCACTGCCCCCAAATGCTCTGTTCTCCATCTGTTCACAGTGATAGTTTTTATTGATTCTTCTAGATCAAAATGAATATCTTTCACTAGACCATGGGCAGCACTAAGCATAAGGGACTGGGGCTGTGGTGATGACAAGACATAGTCTCCTCCATGGAAAAGCTTGGAGTCTGGTGACAGTAATGGTCAGAGTTGTGGAGGATAAAGAGAACTATAAAGGCAATAAAGAGAAGGATAAAGAGGATAAAGATAACTATAAGGATATAAAGATAACTAAGGATAAAGAGAACTATAAAGGCACTGTAATCCCTTGCCGGGGCGGGGGTGGGGGGGTGGGGGGTGGGCAGTGCAGATAAAAATGCAGCTGAAAGGCTGTGGGAGGAGGTGAACAGAGCTGGGAAGGGAGGGCAGGGGCAGTGGCTCCTGTGGTGCAGACCATTCAGTGCTCCAGCACTCCACCTCTGGACCTCACGGCGTCACCCTGACAGCTGTCTTTAGGGTCTTCTCCAGTGAGTTGGCTCTTCACATCAGATGGCCAGCTGTCTGCATGAGCATTCCTCTGTGTAATGTGACTCAGTTGGAGATGTGATGAGGTAGCTAAGTCTCCCCTCTTGTGGCAAAGTCCACATTTTTCCAATTTCTAGTTGAATATCTTTGACCTCTGGTTCTTTGCTTTTTACAAATAGGACAGATTTCTGGCTTTTGGGTTCACTGAATTAGCCTTCTAAAGCAGCTCTCCTGCTTGGAGATGAGCTGGGTGAGTTACAGGGATCCCTGGAGTTTGCTGAGGGAGTCAGCCATTCTAAATGGAATCCAGAGGAAATGAGCACCTCTTTAGTACAACTGTCTAGATGGAGGTGGCAAGAGAGGGAGAGGAGTAAGTAGGGGCAGGAACAAGGAGGTAGGGGGACTCATCTTTTTTTTTTTTTAGTTCTACCTATTTATTGCTACCAACCCATCTCCCTCCACCCCCCTCATGCATGTGTGTTCCGTCTTGTGACCCCATGGACTACAACCCTACCAGGCTCTTCTGTCCATGGAATTTTCCAGGCAAGGATACTGGATTGGGTTGCCATTTCCTTCTCCAGGGGACTCTTATCTTAATCTCTTATTTTTGAAATAAGACTTTACATGTATCTTATGCTTTGTGCTTTCAGAAGACTTTTGTGTTTGTTATCGTATCATCAAAGTGTGTACATCATCTTTTATTGATCAAGAACCTCCCATCCAAGGTCACAGAGCTGCGAAGTGGCACTTCAAGCACAAGTTTTCAGAGTCTTAGCCTTGTCTTCTTTTCTTTAGGTGCTTCTGATAGTTCAGCAGGGATAAGGGGACCTGGTGGGTTCATTTCTTGGATTATGAATCTTCTGAATTAGGGTGACTGGGGACCTGTGCCACTGGTGTGTTGTCAGTTGCACGTAATGCTGTGGGAATACGGTTGTGGAAGAGACCCGGAGGGAGTTCCCTTGCTCTGCTTGGCCAGTGGGACTCACTTTACATCCAGGCTTCCTCATGGGCTGGGAAGGGCCATTTGGAAGGTTACTGGGGGGATTGGCTCCACTTAGAAGCCTCAGGATACCCAGGAAATGCTGATCCCTGCAAACAAAGACTTAAATCTAGAAGGGTCTTTGAGGCTTTGTATGGCCTGCACACTGGCTCTGGGCATGTCCTCCTAGATGTCTCATAAAGAGCTATTTCTTTTTCAGGATTGTGCTGTAAAAAGACATCTGATCCACAAAGATCTGAATCAAGGACCACTAGCATCTCCATTTCCAAATCCACAGTCAAGGTGGACCACGCAATGCCACTGACATTTCATTATACTTTCTGCTCCTCTGTGACCCAACGCTGACTTCTGATTTTCTTTTCGTTACATGCTACCCACCCCAGTGCATGGGGAGCTTGCTCTGGGAGAAGGTCATCACCAGGGAAGGTTCCTGGTGAGAGGATGCTCAATACTTGGGTGTGGATGGAATTTAGATTTTTACTTCTGTTTACATTTGTTTCATTTTATTTGGAATATTCTCACACAGCATGGCTGGAAATAGAATTTAGCATGATGGTAAAGAATCCGCCCGCAGTGCAGGAGACCAGGGTTCGATCCCTGGGTTGGGAAGATGCCCTGGAGGAGGGCATGGCAACCCATTCCAGTATTCTTGCCTGGAGAATTCCCTTGGAGCCCGGTGGGCTAGAGTCCATGAGGTCATACAGAGTTGGACACGACTGAAGCACAGCACATCACCCTTTTAAAAAACATATGTGATTTTTCTTTGAAAGTTAATAGAATGAAATACAGCTTTTCCAGATGATTATTCCTTAGACTGCAGTATTAATGCAGAAAAATGGCCCCCACTTCTCCTTCAGTGATAGGACTAATGTAGATTTTGGCCAAGTGGGAAGGACAAAAGAATCTAGGTTTTTGTTTGTTTGTTTACTTTTATGGAATTGATTTTAAAGAGTGGTTCTGCCCAATAAAGCAAGTAGAAGTGGCTTGTATTTGTTATGCCTTTCTTACTTTTTTGAGCAAATCAAGTGCGTTATCAAAGCCACCCATGCACATGTGTGCATGGATATGTGTCAACCTTTAAAAGACACATTTTGAGAGCATTTATAAAGTGAGTTTGAGAGCATAAAGCAAAGAGAGTGGTAAGAGGTTAATGGTTTTGGAAAGACTTTATGGATGCCACTTGGAGAGAAGTAGATCAATGTGGAGTTTAGTTTAAACTGTTAGAGAATATCTTGGATTTTTGACATCTTTTTTCTTTCTTTTCAATCTTACAAAACACCAGGAGACACAAGGTGGCCAAATACAGTATATGGTGTCCTCACCATTTGTGATTTGTGTCGATAGTAGGCAGGAGGATTGATGCAATGAAGTGAAGCTCTTGAGGAAGAGAATGAAAATAGCACTTGAGTTTTCTACCTTGTGGCCATAGATGTGCCTGATCAGAGACTGCATGTATCCTTGACATGCTAGTACCGAATCCCCTACCAGAGTATAGAGCATTCTTTATTGAGGCTGACTAATAAAATATATAAAATTGAAGACCAGCCAGTTAAAGACCTTTCTCCTTCCAGTTAAAAAAGTTAAATGTTTGAAGCATAGTGGAAAAAAATTTGCCCTATAAATCTGTATAATGTTGGCTGAATCCTGAGCCTCAGGTTTCTCTATTTGTGACACAGGGTATAGGATCTACCGCTAGGACTGCGGGAGAATTAAATGGAGTCATTCATTCAATGATAATTACTCATTGCTTGTACTGAGGTACTACATGAGTTGCTGTGAGTTAAAGGGTGCACAATAATGTATATGAAAACATGTATCACAGTGCATAGCCACGCAAGGTGCTTAATAGATTTTTCTTAAAACATTTTTTGGTGGAGAATTTGTATATGTACAAAAAAAGAATATTTCGTTAAATTCCTCTGTACCTGTCACTCAGCTAATATAATTGTCATAATTATTAATTCATAGCCATCTTGTGGAGAAGGCAATGGCACCCCACTCCAGTACTCTTGCCTGGATAATCCCATGGACAGAGGAGCCTGGTGGGCTGCAGTCCAAGGGGTCGCTAAGTGTCGGGCACAACTGAGCGACTTCATTTTCACTTTTCATTTTCATACTTTGGAGAAGGAAATGGCAACCCATTCCAGTATTCTTGGCCTGGAGAATCCCAGGATCGGGGAGCCTGATGGGCTGCCGTCTATGGGGTTGCACAGAGTTGGACACGACTGAAGCGACTTAGCAGCAGCAGCAGCAGCCATCTTGTATGATCAGTGACTCCTCCCTGTCCTCCGAGCCCCACACCAATGAATTATTTTGAAGTAAATTCTCAATGCAGTAGAATTTTATCCATAAAATCTTAGCATATATTTCCAAAAGATAAAGGTTTTTTTAGAGTATAATTGCAATACCATTAGCACATTCAAAAATTGAACAATTATAATTTTACATTATCAAGTATTTAGTTTAGTGTTCAGATACTCCTGATTTTCATATATATATTTTTGAAAGCACTTGGCTGGCTCGAATCACTATCCACACAAAGCCACACACTGAATCTATTTGATGTGTCATTTATTTGATCCATCATTTGTCTTGTATAATTTCCCACAGTCTGGCTTTTGCTGATTGCATCCCTATAGTATCTTTGAACATGTTCCTCTGAAATATCCTATGATTTTAACTGTTAGACCTAGGGCTAGATCAAATTTATGTCTTATTTTATTTTTTGGCTGGGAGAGTTCAGAATTGTGTACGTGTTTCCATCAGGAGGCACATTCTGTCTTGTCTCTTTTTGTTACACTGGCTTGAACAGTGAGTTCAGGTATTTTTCCTCTGAACTAACCATTGTGGAGTTCCCTATTCATTTTTTAACTGGGTTTTAGCAGCCGTTTATGAGCACACTCAGATCTGTTATTTTATTATGAGTTGCACAATGGTGAGATTTTAATTCTATCATTCCTTCACTGTTTTCCAAATTGGTCACACCATTTTCCACTACTACTCACTATGCTTGAAGGTTCTAACTTCTCTGCATCGTCACAAACACTTACTGTGTTATAAGACTTGTATTATTATTACTTTTTGATTATATCCATCCTAGCTGTGTGAAATGGTATCCCATTGTGACTCTGACTTGTGTTTCCTAGTGACCAATGATGTTGAGCATCTTTTCATGTGTTTTTTTGGCCATTTATATATCTTTGAAGAAATGTCTATAAAATCCTTTGCCCATTAGTCTTTTTACTGTTGTAAGAGTTTTTTTACTTTTTAAATCTATTCTGGATTCTAGACTCCTATTAGATCTATCAAGTCAAGTCAAGTATTAGTCACTCAGTTGTGTCTGACTCTTTGCAATCTCATGGACCACCAGGCTCCTCTGTCCATGGAATTCTCTAGGCTAAGAATTCTGGAGTGGGTTGCCATTCCCTTCTGAAGTGGGTTGCCATTCCCTTCTCCAGGGGATCTTCCTAACCCAGGGATTGAACTCGTGTCTCCTGCACTGGAGGCAGATTCTTTACCATCTGAGTGAACCCCAGGGAAGCCCAATAACTTGCAAATATTTTCTCCTAATTTGTGGGCAGTTTTGCTCAGTATTTCCAAATTCCCCTTCATAAGATTTTCCCTTCATTTTGTTTCCCCAACTGCAGTGTGCAGAAGTACCTGCTTCCCCACATCCTTAGTAATAGAGTATGTAGCTCAGTTTTTGTATTTTTTTCCCATTTTGGTATTAGATATGATTTGTTGTTGTTTAGTTGCTAAGTCATGTCCGACTCTTTGTGACCCCATGGTCTGAAGCCCTCCAGGCTCCTCTGTCTGTGGGATTTCCCAGGCAAGAATACTGGAGTGGGTTGACATTTCATTCTTCAGGGGATCTTCCCGACCGAGGGATTGAACTCAAGTCTCCTGCTTGGCAGGTGAATTCTTTATCAGTGAACCACCTGGGAAGCCTGTTAGATATTATACTGCTCCGTAATTTTAATGTGCATTTATCTTACTACGAGCAAGGTAGAACATTGTTTTCCTGTTTTAAGACCCATTGACATTTTTTTTTTTTTGTAAACTGTCTATTGATATCTGGCCCATTTTTCTGTATTGTTTTTCTCTTTTTCTTCTCAGTCTAAAGCCTTTTATATGCTATGTATATTAACCACTTTTTTGTGATATAAGTGGCAAATATTTTTTTAAACATTGCTTATGGCATGGTTTTCCATACCAAAATTTTACTTCTATATAATTAAAACTTTTTTTTTGTATTTTTAGTCAAAATTAAAGAGATTTGTCTCACTTATAGAAGAATTGACCCAAATCTTTATTTAGTATTTGTATAATTCTCTCTCTAAATATGGTTCACACTATATGTGTATTATATACATTCCTTTATATGTACATTTATGTATCAGTTAAGTTCAGTCACTCAGTCATGTCCAACTCTTTGCCACCCCATGAATCGCAGCATGCCAGGCCTCCCTGTCCATCACCAACTCCCGGAGTTCACTCAAACTCACGTCCATCAAGTCGGTGATGCTATCCAGCCATCTCATCCTCTGTCATCCCCTTTTCCTTCTGCCCCCAATCCCTCCCAGCATCAGAGTCTTTTCCAATGAGTCAACTCTTCACATGAGATGGCCAAAGTACCAGAGTTTCAGCCTTAGCATCATTCCTTCCAAAGAACACCCAGGGCTGATCTCCTTTAGAATGGACTGGTTGGATCTCCTTGCAGTCCAAGGGACTCTGAGGAGTCTTCCCCAACACCACAGTTCAAAAGCATCAATTCTTCGGCACTCAGCTTTCTTCACAGTCCAACTCTTACATCCATACGTGACCACTGGAAAAACCATAACCTTGACTAGACGGACCTTTGTTGGCAAAGTAATGTCTCTGCTTTTCAATATGCTATCTAGGTATAGCTTCATGTATAAAATATATGTAAGATAATTATATATAAGGTAACTATAAATATATATTAAATATATATATGAATATACCTTTGACACATAGTATTTTCTGAATGAGAATGAACGATGCTGTTAAATGCTGGCCTGAATATAGCAGTCTTGTAAATAATGATGTTCATTATCTGCTTTTCTTACTTACTCCTTCGAGTGGGTGAACCAGCACACTGCAGAGCAGGGGGGCCGACATAGGGAGCCCTGGCTTGAGTTTTGCTCTACCCTTAATAGCTGTGTGATGCCCATCTCTTCTAATCCTGCTTCCTCACCAGCAAAATCTCAAGGTAATAGTGAGGAGCAGATGATATAAGGACTGATTATAATTGGCCAGGGACTAGCTTCATGTAAGGGAACCTTGCTACAGTCTATAAAGGTGAGGTCTTCTTCTTCCCTGCTCTCCACAGGCTGCTGTGGGCCAGACGCAGCCAAGGAAAACAACAGTGTACTCTGGCAGCCATGATGTGGAGAATCTCATCCTGTCCTCTGAGCTGAAGCATTTGATCTGATATAGAGATGCTTTTTTTTTTCTCTCCTCTAAAAGTCCCATAATGAGAGATCCCTGGTTTTATGCTGTGTGTTGCTATTGTGATTAGGCTTTGTGGAACGAGGGCTTTCCTGGTGGCTCAGGTGGTAAAGAATTTGCCTGCCAAGCAGGAGACCCAGGTTTGATCCCTGGGTTGGGAAGATTCCCCTGGAGGAGGGAATGGCAACCCACTCCAGTTTTCTTGCCTGGAGAATTCCATGGACGGAGGAGCCTGGTGGGCTATAGTCCATGGGGTCAAAAAGAGTTGGACATGACTGAGCAACTAACCCTTTTTGTGGAATGTATGGACCTCAGAACAGGCTCCTTTTTACTGGCACAGAGTGAATACAAAGCAAGGAGGACAGAACAGGAAAATGGTTATTATGGTTGATAACAATGTTCTTTGGAAAAGTGATTTTGGAACAGTTGGGAAATGGATGGCACACTTTCTGATTATGAGACTGACTTCAGCAGGTTGTATCATGAAGGGAGACAGTGGCTTTCAACCACTGTGGGTTTCCGGGAAAGCTTAGGAGATAAAAAATAATCCACCAGAAGAAAATGTCCATGAAAGCCTTAATGCTAGCTTAGCTAAAACTCATTCCTTGGAACATTTTACTCTTGTACTTGCCACGAACATAAGCCTACTTTCAGAGATCTGAGGTTCCATAAATATTTGGACCACGCCATGAGCTCTGATTTAGGCCCTTCAAAGAAGATCTCTAACTAAAAATAGAAAGCTGAGGCAGGAAAAAAAATCCTGTCTTTCGGAGAGGTCAGCACATCTGTGAAGTGTTTTGCTATGCCAGGCCGTGGTCTCTGGTTTCACGGGAACATTGTCAGTGCTGGTGCATCCAGAGCAAATGGAGCAAATAGCCTTGAATTCTCTCTCACAGTGAGCTTCCTCCTAGGGTGGATGGCAGAGGGCTGTGTTTTCAGGCTGTGTTCTCTGGAGTGTCCTTTGCAGAGGTGGAATCTCTTGTCTCGCTGACAGCTTTGTCTCTTTGTAAACATAAGGACAAGAAATTCCTACCTGACCGTTATGTTTCCTCTAATGATGTCATCCAGTTGTGCAGAGTAGAAAACACATCTTCCTTTTGACTTTCTTCTTCCTTATCTTTTCCTTCCAATCAATGACCAAGTCCTCTTGATTCCACTGTATTTGTTGTTCAGTCACTAAGTCATGTTCGACTCTTTGCAACCCCATGAACTTCAGCATGCCAGCCTTCCCTGTCCTTCGCTATCTCCCAGAGCTTGCTCAAACTCATATCCATGTCATCCTCTGTTACCCCCTTCTCCTGCCTTCAATCTTTCCCATCATCGAGGTCTTTTCCAATGAGTCAGCTCTTCACATCAGATGGCCAAAGTATTGGAGCTTCAGCTTCAGCATCAGTCCTTCCAATGAATATTCAGAGTTGATTTCCTTTAGGATTGACTGGTTTGATCTCCTTGCTGTCCAAGGGACTCTCAAATCTTCTCCAGCACCACAGTTCAAGAGCGTCAATTCTTTGGCAATCAACTTTCTTTATGGTCCCACTCTCACATCCATACATGACTACTGGAAAAACCATAGCTTTGACTATATGGCCTTTTGTTGGCAAAGTGATATCTCTCCTTCTTAATACCCTGTCTAGGTTTATCACAGCTTTTCTTGAAAAAAGAAGTGTCTTTTAATTTTGTGGCTATGGTCACCGTCTGCAGTGATTTTGGAGCCTAGAAAAATAAAATCTGTCACTATTTCCACTTTTTACCCTTCTATTTGGCATGAAGTGATGGGACTGAATGCTATGATCTTAGTTTTTTGAATGTTGAGTTTTAAGCCAGCTTTTTCACTCTCCTCTTTCACCTTCATCAAGAGGCTCTTTAGTTCTTCTTCACTTTCTGCCATTAAAGTGGTATCATCTGCATGTCTGAGGTTATTGATATTTCTGGGCAGTCTTGATTCCAGTTTGTGAGTCATCCAGCCTAGCATTTCATATGATGTACTTTGCATATAAGTTAAATCAGCAGAGTGACAATATACAGCATTGATATGCTCCTTTCCCAATTTTGAACTAGTCCATTGTTCCTTGTCCAGTTCTAACTGTTCCTTCTTGTCCTGCATACAGGTTTCGCAGGAGGGCAGGTAAGGTGATCTGGTATTCCTGTATCTTTAAGAATTTTCCAGTTTGTTGTGATCCACACGGTCAAAGGCTTTAGCATAGTAAATGAAGCAGAAGTAGATGTTTTTTGGGATTCCCTTGCTTTTTCTATGATATAGTGGATGTTGGCAATTTAATCTCTGATTCCTCTTGCCTTTTCTAAATCCAGCTTGAACATCTGGAAGTTCTATGTTCACATACTGCTGAAGCCTAGGTTGGAGAATTTTGAGCATTACCTTGCTAGCATGTGAAATGAGTGGAGTTTTATGGTAATTTGAACATTCTTTGGCATTGCCTTTCTTTGGGATTGGAATGAAAACTGGCCTTTTTCCAGTTCTGTGGCCACTGCTGAGTTTTCCAAATTTGCTGGCATATTGAGTGGTACCCTTTCACAGCTATAAAATTCTTGAATTTGTCACCTCCTCTTTATACACACCACTGCTGTATGAGTTTGTGTCCTCTCACCTGTTCTGTTGTAACCCTGCCCCCTTGGCGCCAGTCTTTCCTGCCAACAGTCTTCTATCCTGCTGTCAGTGGGGTCTTTCTAAGTTATAGTCACAAATACAGCCATGTCCACTTATTGATTAAGGTGATTTAGCAGTCTCATCTACAGGATCAAGTCCAGACTCTTTATTTTATTTTTTTTTAATATATTTTTTTTTGATGTGGACCATTTTTAAAGTCTTAAGTGAATTTTTTTACAGCATTGCTTCTCTTTCATGTTTTGTTTTTTCTTGCCACAAGGCATGTGGGATCTTAGCTCCTCAACCAGGGATCCAGCCTGCACAACCTGCAGGCGAAGTCTTAGCTACTGGACCACCAGGGAAGTCCCATGTCTAGACTCTTTAGATTGATTCACAATTCTCTTTGCAGTCTGACTTGTCCCCACCTTTTGATGCCCAATGTTGGGAATGTTCTTTGCCCTCATTGCTCAGCTCTGCTTAAACCTTTAACATTTACTTAAATAGAACTTCTGCTATGAAGCTTCTCCAGACAGAGGTCATTGGTGGTTCCCCAGTAACCCCAAAGATGCTTGACTCACTTTGGTCATAATACTACTGCCTATATTGGGTTATTGGGTTATAATAAGGAAAAAAACCAGAAAGAGGTGGGAGGGATATGTGTGTAGTGGATATATAGCATGGGCTTTGGAGTTTATCAACTTGGGTTTAAATCATGGCTTTGCCATTTGCTTATCTTGTGATCTTGGACTTAACTTCTCTGAGTGTTTACTTTCCTATACGTCTACTGTGTAGTATTGAAAGGATGAAATCACATGATATATGCAAAAATTTATTAGTACTTGGTTGGAACACAGTACATGACAATCTCCTACCTTTCCTTTATTTGCATCATCAGCTCTGAGGAATCAGCATTGTATTGGATGATGGTCAAAACCTATTATTTTCTCTCTGAGAAACAGTTTTGGTACATCTTGGCTAGAGTCAAGACTAAAATAGCCTGTATATGCTGGGCCAATATAGACTTGAATATCAAAGATTGGGAGTGTGTAGGAGACTGTTTGTGAAGGGAGGAAGGAGATGGCAGAGGAGCATAGTTGTGTCAGGAAACTGATACTGCAATTAACATAAAAAGGTTTCCCTAAGTCACTTTCTTCCCTTGTGTATGCACCTGAAACCCCATCCCATGAAGTGTAACTGTATCTTTAAGATACTAATGGGACAAGGAGGTAATTATATCCTCTTGATTGTCCACATCCAAATGTGGGGAATAGAGCTTTCTCTAAAAGGAGTGAAACATAGGAGCATAAGAGGAAACCTACATCTTTTGTAAGAGCTGATCTGAGCCCCAGTGATGTGTGGCTTGTGTACGAGGTGCAGAGCAGAGAGCTGGTCCTGAGTGTGCTTGACCAAGCCGTAGGGAACAGGAGAGATGAATTGCAAGCCAGGCAGCAAATAGCCTGCCACATCTGAACTGAGCATTTCCAAATGAAGAAGCCTCATGGTCGAGGCTGGAGATGCTTGTATTGAGTAAGTGATCTCAAATGCATTACTTTTGGGGTATGGCATGTTATTATGAATGCTTCAAAAATAGAGAAATAGGAACTGGAAATTCATAAAAATTATATGGCAGTCTTTTCCAGAAAATGGATATATAAACCTATTTTAAAAAAACCAAAACCCTATTTTATGTTGAATTTCTTATAGTCGAAGGGGGATAGCGTATTCTTTTTTATTCTGTTTTCTATTTTGCTTTCTTTTTTTTTTAATGGTATTAGTCTTTCTTTTTTAATAAGATGACTTTTGTTTCATTTATTTATTTTTTCTGGTTGAGTCATGTGGCACATGGGATCTCAGTTCGCCAACCAGGGATCGAATCCACACCCCCTGCGTTGGAGGCATGGCATCCCAACCCCTGGACCACCGGGAAAGTCCCTCTGTTTTTGCTTTTAATGTAGCCCATCATCCTGGAAAGGGCAGATTAAAAATAAGCTTGGCAGGGCTGCTCGGAACAGGGCTCACGCCGTCTTGTGTTCCTTCCAGGGCCAGCGTGAACTCCCTCGTCTCCCTTCCCAGCCAGCTCTCCACTGCCTGGATCCACCATGGTGTTTGGTGAGTTTTTCCATCGCCCTGGACCAGACGAGGAACTTGTCAACTTGAACGTGGGGGGCTTTAAGCAGACGGTCGACCAGAGCACCCTCCTGCGCTTCCCTCACACCAGACTCGGGAAACTGCTCAGCTGCCACTCGGAAGAGGCCATCCTGGAACTGTGCGATGACTACAGCGTGGCCGATAAAGAGTACTACTTTGATCGCAACCCCTCACTGTTCAGATACGTCTTGAACTTCTATTACACGGGGAAGCTGCACGTCATGGAGGAGCTGTGCGTGTTCTCGTTCTGCCAGGAGATTGAGTACTGGGGCATCAACGAGCTCTTCCTGGATTCCTGCTGCAGTAATCGCTACCAGGAGCGCAAGGAGGAGAACCACGAGAAGGACTGGGACCAGAAGAGCAACGACGTGAGTACCGACTCCTCCTTCGAAGAGTCATCTCTGTTCGAGAAGGAGCTGGAGAAGTTTGACAAGCTGCGATTTGGCCAGCTCCGGAAGAAGATCTGGATCCGGATGGAGAACCCAGGCTATTGCCTGTCGGCCAAGCTCATCGCCATCTCCTCCCTGAGTGTGGTGCTGGCCTCCATCGTGGCCATGTGCATCCACAGCATGTCAGAATTCCAGAATGAAGACGGGGATGTGGACGACCCCGTGCTGGAGGGCGTGGAGATCGCGTGCATCACCTGGTTCACGGGCGAGCTGGCCATCCGGCTGGTTACCGCTCCCTGTCAAAAGAAATTCTGGAAGAACCCTCTGAACATAATTGACTTTGTGTCCATCGTTCCCTTTTATGCCACGTTGGCTGTAGACACCAAGGAGGAAGAGAGTGAGGACATCGAGAACATGGGCAAAGTGGTCCAGATCCTCAGGCTCATGAGGATTTTCCGAATTCTCAAGCTTGCCCGGCACTCGGTGGGACTTCGATCTCTTGGTGCCACACTGAGGCATAGCTACCATGAGGTTGGCCTGCTGCTTCTCTTCCTGTCGGTGGGCATCTCCATCTTTTCTGTGCTTATCTACTCTGTGGAGAAAGATGACCACACCTCCAGCCTCACCAGCATCCCCGTCTGCTGGTGGTGGGCCACCATCAGCATGACGACCGTGGGCTATGGAGACACCCACCCAGTCACCTTGGTGGGAAAGCTGATTGCCAGCACGTGCATCATCTGTGGCATCTTGGTGGTGGCCCTTCCCATCACCATTATCTTCAACAAGTTCTCCAAGTACTACCAGAAGCAAAAGGACATCGATGTGGACCAGTGTAGTGAGGACGCACCAGAGAAGTGTCAGGAGCTCTCTTACTTTAACATTAGAGACATTTATGCCCAGCGGATGCATGCCTTCATCACCAGTCTCTCTTCGGTGGGAATCATGGTGAGCGACCCCGACTCCACAGACGCTTCAAGCATTGAAGACAACGAGGATGTTTATAACACAGCATCCTTGGAGAATTTACCCCCAACGTGAGCAGGGACTTTGTGCCTGGACCTTGTGTCCCTTCCCAATGTTAGGTTAATACAGCTTTATCAACCTCAATGGGTTCGTTAAAATCATTTACTTCTCAGGGTGTATTCTTCAGCCATAGTTGGACATTTCATTGCTCTGAAATGATAGAAACGTCTTTATTTTTCTCAGTGAGGCGAATGAAATGCCTTGCTCTGAAATTTATTTTTTACAAGAGAGTTGTGATATGATTTTGATTTTGCAAAAAAAAAAAAAATTATGGTATATGGTATTGAGTGGGATTTCTTGCTCTGGCTTCTGTATCATTCTGTGTTTATCATTTACTCACATTGAGCTAACTGACAAGTAGAATCAAAGGCCCAGCTGGAGGCTACATGCATGTAAGATCCACAAAATGAGACAATGCATGTCAATCCATGTTCACATTCTAGACATGGACAATAGGAGCCTAATAAATTGCCTAATTCAGTACAGAGAATGTCTTCGTGGTATGTTTTGATGTAAAGTAACTATATTTCAATACATTCACAATCGACTTGGTAGAGAAAGTGCTCTTTTTAGCACATCAAGAGCCCTTTCTGTATGTTTTTGAATTTTGGATATATATCATCAGTGGGCTAGTTCTTCTGTTCAGTAGCATTGGTGGAGGTTGGCAGGTGGAAGGGTCATGTTCATGATTAAACCACACTTTCCAGTGTAACCTGATTATGCATGTACACATTTAGGACATACTCAAATTGGTATATGTGCATAAAACATGTGCCCCTACAGATCTGTTTCCAGTATTTATTTTCTAATTTCAACTGCTAGAATACAACCTCATCACCTGAAAATTGTGGAGCAGAGTGAACCTACACATTCACAGACAGAGATAACATTCAGTGACTGGAAGGAAAGAGAAATGCTGTCCAAACCCACAGATGTGACTCACTGTGGCCAGAGGAGTGAGACTTAAATCACTGAACACGGCTATGCCAGCAGCTGTAAAATGAGCCAATATTTAAAAATAGCCTGAGAGGCAGTCATGTCCACCTCTTATGTTTCTCCTCCTCATAACAGGAGAAAAAATATTAGTACATACTCATTGCCAGAGCAGTGACAGCAGTTCTAGCCAATGTGAAGAGAACGTAGCTAAAATCTTAATTTTGGAGATGCACGGCTTCCCTGGTGGCTCAGACAGTAAAGAATCTGCCTGCAATGAGGGAGACCTGGGCTTGATCCCTGGGTTGGGAAGATCCCCTGGAGGAGGGCATGGCAGTCCACTCCAGTATCTTTGCCTAGAGAATCCCCATGGACAGAGAGGCCGGGCAGGCTATAGTCCATGCAGTCACAGAGTCGGACATGACTGAGCTAGTAAGCACCACCAATGGCGACTCTAACTCATGCTGTCAGATTGGGTTTTTCCTGTGAGATCTTCTAAATGGAGGAGCTGCATGGATTTATGCTCCAACTTTTTAGATTTTCAGATGTGTTTTGTTGAAAGAAGGTTGTTCTCTCTAGGTAATCTGATGAAGGTAACTTTTTGATTCACCACTTCTGCTGTTTCTTTGACTTTTGAGATGGTTACAACTAACAGGGTTTATAGTCACTTTTAAATCTGAAGGCTTATTACATGTATATGTGTCATCTCCTGGGACTTCCCTGGTGGCTCAGTTGGTAAAGAATCCATCTGCAATGCAGAAGACCTGGGTTTGATCCCTGGGTCAGGAAGATCCCCTGGAGAAGGGAAAGGCTGCTCACTCCAGTATTCTTGCCTGGAGAATTCCATGGACAGAGGAGCCTGGTTGGCTACTGCCCATTTGAAGAAATGTTTCCTTTTTCCCAAATGCCTTTGATGTTGGCATAATTATGTTGACTTTGAAGCATGGCAATAGGATTTGGAACCCAATTTTATTTAAGACTTCCTAAATAGTAATGGGGTAATTGAAGACTGCTTAGATAGTAATAGCGATAGGAGTAGTCATAGTAATAGCAATAGTAGTGGTAATAAACAGCAACAGCAATAATAATAATAATAAGCTACTATGTAAAGGCTTTACCTATATAATCTCATTTATTCCTTACAACGTCCCTAGCAGCAAGGTTTGATTAATGTTGGGTCTGGGGGATGGGGGAGAGCAGGGAGGGGGTAGGGAGTGAGTGTTTTAATAGGGACAGAGTTTCAGTTTAGGAAAAGTTCAGGAGATGGGTGATGGTGAGAATTACACAACCACATGAATGTGTTTAGTGCTACTGTACAGTTAAACATGGTTAAAATAGTACATTTTCTGTTATGTGACTTTTACCACAATTAAAAAACGAGGACACAGGTCATAGGAAAATGGCTCGAGTTCTCATGGCAAGTAACAGACTTGGGCTCAGAACCCTGGGAGCCAGATTCTGGAGCCTGTCCCTTGAATCCTGCACTGCACTGCCTCCTGCTGCGCTGGGTTCAGGAGTGGATTTAAGGATGCATCAGGGCCATGTGCATCTGAAGAGGCAAAAAGCAACAAACTCTGTCAGATGTGGATTTTTCCAGTACGTGAGTAGAAAGGGAAAATACTGGCATGTGTACCTTCCTCCTCCCGACTTGCAAAGCTGACACAGTTGTTGACAGAGCAGGGTTTTCTAGAAGCTGGAGCAGCCTCTAAGGGTCCTTCCCTGATCCTGAGTGGCAGATGCAGTGGGAAACTTATGGTTCTATAAGAATCCAGAGCATCTCCCAATTAGTGGGTCCTTAAGAAGAGCTTTCTGGATCCTTTTACTCTTGAGTTCTTACAAGCTGTAAAGGACTTGTGTTTCTGCCTGTTGTTGTTCAGTCACTTGGTCATGTCTGACTCTGTGACCCCATGGACTGCAGCTTGCCAGGCCTCCCTGTCCCCTACCATCTCCTGGAGTTTGCCCAAGTTCATGTCTATTGAATCGGTGACACTATCCAGCCATCTCCACTGGTATCATGCGTTAATTCCTAGGGGTGGCTGGCCAGAGCACGTGATGGCATGTGGAGTGAGTGGTGGGCTTTGCCAGCTGGAACTCTCTCTCCCAGAGCCTCACCTCAGTCCCTGCCATGCTCTTCAGTTGAAATTTGTGCCGCATCGTTAAGGCTCTAGTAACTGAGCTGCAGACTCTTCTTGTGTTTATGGCTCTCTCAGCTTTCCTGGGATGCATGCAGGTCACCTGTTGTTCATTCCCACGTGGTGAGATGGGGGTTCCTTCTTGAGGGAGGAGCTGAGTGGCTGAATGCCCACTGCATAGGGATTCTGGAGGTGGAGTGGGTGCTGAGGGCAGAGGAGGAAGCCAGGCAACCTACCCTAACTGGCATGGCTTCTCTTGGAGTTGCTCAGTCCCAGCCACTGGGGTTCATTTGTTCCAGTGGGACCAGATAACCTTGCAGAATTTTGTCTTCTTGTTCTTTCAAACTCCTGTACCTACCCTGTGGCCACTTTCTCCATTTCCTTGGATTTGTTGTGTCATTCTCAACAGCAGTTCCTATGTAGCTTTAGAAGGTCCTTGGAGCACCCAACGACCTATCCCACCAGGCATGGTTTCCTCCCTCCCAGTCCTTCCCCTTTGGAAATAGTTTTAGTTTCTTGTGTCTCCACTCAGCACGACCTGAGTGCTTACTGGGGTGTGTGCTCAGGGCAGGCAGTGAAAATATAAGAATGAGACACAGTCATTGCCCTCAGGGAGTCTTTAAAAGGCTGATGAGAGATGGATAAATCCATTGACTTGTGTGTGTGTGTGTGTGTGTGTGTGTGAGAGAGAGAGAGAGACAGAGACAGAGACAGAGACAGAGACAGAGACAGAGACAGAGAGAAGGAAGGCTTCCTGGAGGAGGTGACATCCTCTGTTGGGGATCATTGGTCTAAGATCGTGGTGAGTTCAGTTCAGTCTTAGGGATAAAAACTTCACTGATTGAGGACAGGTCCCAGTCACAGACATGGCTAATCTCTGCCTTCAGGGCTTCTTTCCCCACCCCTGCTGACCACCTCTCTTTAGTTAAAGGATCTTCTGCCTTTAGTTGTAATGATCCCCCTTTTTTTTACTGTGGGGCTTTAGTGATGCCCATATAGGTGGATTTTGTGTCTTTGCTTGCTTGTCCTCTCTTTGGTTTGTTTGCTGTTGCCAGCAATATTTGGTCACAGTTGCGTTTGTATGTGTCTGAGCTCATCCTCCTGTGTTGATCTGATATTTAACTTAGACTTTTGGGGGCACTTGGTATTGTCCCTGTCTAGAGGATCAAGATGAGCCATTGCCTTGGGACTTCCATGCTCTGAGATCCCTGTTCTATTTTATAGAGATTGATTGATGTTATTGAAGAAGGTTTTTTAATGTCAAGAAAGGGATTATTCATGCTATTATTTTGACCTAGAATAATAGCAGTTTCAATATGGTCCAATTTAAGGTTAAAAGTTTGCCTTGTGTTAGCAAAAAGGAATTTCTCAAGTTCTTAGGCAAATTCTGTAGCTGGTCCCATCTGTATGTCTAGTTTAAGGAAGAAGTGGGCATCAAGAGGGGTTTCCCAGGCAGTGTTAGTGATAAAGAACCTACCTGCCAATGCAGGAGACAGGGGTTCGATCCCTGGGTCAGGAAGATCCCCTGGAGGAGGGCATGAATACTCCAGTATTCTTGTCTGGAGAGTCCCATGGACAGAGAAGCCTGGTGGGCTACAGTCCATGGGGTTACAAAGAGTCGGACACGACTGAGTACATGCCCGGGTCCCCTGGGATGCCTATCATGTAGCTATAGTAGTAGTGGTTTAGTCGCTAAGATGTGTCCTTACAGCTTACATTTAATGTTAAAGCTTATAGCTAAATGTTGCCAACATGGCGGCTCAGATGGTAAAGAATCTGCCTGTAATGGAGACCTGAACTTGATCCCTGGGTTAGGAAAATCCCCTAGAGAGGGGCGTGGCTACCCACTCTAGTATTGTTGCCTGGGAAATCCCATGGACAGAGGAGCCTGGCAGGCTACAGTCCATGGCGTCGCAAAACAGTGAGCAACTAACACGTTCAACACTTGTCAACAGCAGTTTCGAGTTCTTTCATCCTTGTTTCACTCTCCCTAAAGGTGGAACCAACCTCAGCTGCCCCTGAATGAGGAATGTCTGTGTCTGAGCTATTTAGTTTCCATCCTGAGTTCTCTTCTTAAAAATCTCTAATCCTGAGTTCTCTAAAGAATCCCAGTTTTGAAAACTTAACTCAGTTTTTTTCCAGGAGGGTAAGAGAAGGAGATAAAATATTTATTAGGTGTTACTCAGTTTGAACAACAGTCAAATGAAGGAAGGTATTTTAGTAGAGTGCTTAGACGACTTTCCCAAGAGTGATAGTTTCCTGAGGCTGCTGTGACAAACCATCACCAACTGGGTGACTTAAAACAACAGAAATTGATTCCGTCCCAGTTCTGGAGGCTGGAAGTTTGAACTTAGTCTAAAAGAGGCTAAAATTGTGCTGGCAGAGCTGCTGCTTCTGGAGGCCCTGGGCTTGGGGAAGTGGGGATGAGTTCTGTGCATCTTCCAGCCTCTAATGGCTGCCTCAGCTTGTGGGTGCACCACTCCAGTCTCTGCCAGTGTGATCACATTGCCTCCTCTTCTGTTACACTTCTCTCTGCCTCCCATTTATAAGGACGCTTGTGATTACAGAGCTTCCCCTGTGGCTCAGCTGGTGAAGAATCTGCCTGCAATGCGGGAGACCTGGGTTCGATCCCTGGTTTGGGAAGATGCCCTGGAGAAGGGAAAGGCTACCCACTTTGGTACTCTGGCCTGGAGAATTCCATATAGTCCATGGGGTCACAAACAGTCGGACACAGCTGAGTGACTTTCACTTTGTGATTGCTGTTAGAATCCACTCAGATAATTCAGGGTAATCTCCCCATGTCAAGATCTCCAGTTTAACCAAAGCTGGAAGTACCTTTCCCTGTAAGGTTCCAGCTACCAGGAATGAGGCCCTGGATATCTTCCAGGGCCCATTTCAGCCTACTATACCAAAAATTACAGTTACTGAGAAGCTTTCATTTTATTTATTTATTTATGGCTGTGCTGGGTCTTTGTTTCTTTGCTGAGACATTCCCAAGTTGTGGCCAGCAGAGGCTACTCTTCCTTGTGGTGCATGGGCTTCTCATTGTGGTGGCTTTTCTTGTTGTGGAGCACAGACTAGGCACAAGGACTTCAGTGGTTGCAGCTGGTGGGCTGTAGAGCACGGACTCAGTTATTATGGTGCAGAGGCTTATTTGCTCCACGGCATGTGTAATCTTCCCGGACCAGGGATGGAACCTACATTCCCTGCATTGGCAGGTGGACTTTGTTATCCACTGCACCACCAGGGAAGTCCAAGAAGCCTTCATTTCAATCATATGCTAATATAAATAATCTTATTGGTTGGGAGAAAGGAACATTGGATAAGATCATGGGTTTTGGCATCTGATAAGCTTGAGCTCTTATCCTAGCCTGGTCTGTAATCATAGACAAGCTCTTTAACCTCTCTTGAGTCTCATCTTTTCATCTATGCATGGGGTTGATACTGATCTTCTCAGAGAGATAGTATAAGGATTAAATTGGCTAGTCAATATAAACTTTCTGGTGCAGTGCCTGGCATATAGGATACACCCGGTAAATGGTCTTCCATGTTATTTTAGTGCAAGGCATCTTTTGATTTATCTCAAGTGGTACCCAGGCAGGACCTGGTATTTTCTGTCTGATGTAGTGCATTAATGAAATCAAATACAATTTCTGTAAGACATTTATAGGTGTCAGCAGAAAAATTATTTATGAAGTAGTATTGTGTGAAAAGACACTGAAATTAATACAAAATCAAGAGATATAAATCTAAAACAGAAGAATCACATTTAATGTTAGGTCAAATTTTAAGTAGATAGTAAGGGCTTTTGGAAAACAGAAAATGTCACTGAGATGTAACAAATTTGAAGATGGAAAAAAAGCATTGGACCTGGAGTCAGAATACCCTTTGTTCACATCCAGATGTGCTGATTTCTTTCTGAATGGACTTGGGAAGCCACTTCACCTCTCTAAGCCTCAGTGTCTTAATGTATGAAAAGGGAACAAGGTCATGGTTGTGAGGATGTAAAATGCTTCACATATGTTCCACAAACACTGCATAATAAGAAGCTATCATGAGGCCTTTTTATAAGCAAGAGAGAGAGGCAACTACACAAAGTGTCTATCTATGATGGACTTTACTGCCTCATTAAAGAAAAAAATCAGTGAACATGGCTGCTGAAGCTTTGCGTAGCTTTATTTGAACACAGCTTTCTTTTCAAATGAATCCTGCAATCTACCAATGTGAGTATACATTTTATTGTGAAGTTCCATGGTGCTGTAAGGCCAGCTGTATGAAGCACGCAGAGAGCTCTTTTTCCAGTAGCAATTATCTGATGAAATTGCGCCTTGTCTGCAGCAGGCAAACCGGATCTATTCCCATTGGAGTAGGGAGCACGTGCTGTGGTATTTATAAACTGTAAAAGATGTTTGTCAGCATGCACAGCACATACTTTCATCCCTGAGTACTGGCAAGAAACAGCCTTATTGTTTCTGAAGAACTAATGATGGATTCACAAATTCCATCAGCAGAGTTATTGCTGCGTGGGATTCTCTCCATGGATGGTAATGATTCTAGGACGTGCAGTTCTGATTGTGGACTGAATTAAGTGCAAGGACCCAGATCAGACTCTTGGCCCATTCTTCCCTATCCCAGCAGATTCCAGAAGCAAGGGAAGAGTCATAGTGTAGAGTCCTTGGTGACACAGAGAAGATGGATCATGGAAGGTCAGCTCACTTACAGTATTCGTCTTCATCCCTGCCACTGCCCAGCAAGAGAGCTTTCAGAACCATCTCAGATATATTTTGCTGCCATGCTGGGGGCTGGGATCTGCAAAGACCAGGACATTTGAATGTTTTTCAGGTTCTCAAGGGGGTTGGCTCTGTTAGGATAGGGGCAAGAGTGGTTCACGGTTTCTGTTCCTTTTGTCTCCTGGCCAACCCAGCTGCCTAGCTCATGAAAGTGAACTACAAGTTCACAGCCATCGACCAAGACCCTCTTGTTCACAGCAATAGACTCAGGCCCTCTTCACCGGTCCCTTCCAGATTCCAATGGATCTGGGTGTGATCTGGCTCTTGACTCTCAGGTTTGGCTTTTGTTTATCATCTTCCTATCAGTTCAGTTCAGTTCAGTCACTCAGTCATGTCCGACTCTTTACAACCCCATGGACTGCAGCACACCAGGCCTCCTTGTCCATCACCAACTCCCAGATGACTCAAACTCATGTCCATTGAGTAGGTGATGCCATCCAACTATCTCATCCTCTGTTGTCCCCTTCTCTTCCTGCCTTCAGTCTTTCCCAGCATCAGGGCCTTTTCCAGTGAGTCAGTTCTTCACATCAGGTGGCCAAAGTATTGGAGTTTCAGCTTCAACATCAGTCTTTCCAGTAAACATTCAGGACTGATTTCCTTTAGGATGGACAGGTTTGATCTCCTTGCAGTCCAAGGGACTCTCAAGAGTTTTCTCCAACATCACAGTTTAAAAGCATCAATTCTTCAGTGCTTAGCTTTCTTTATAGTCCAACTCTCACATCCATACATGACTACTGGAAAAAACTGTAGGCTTGACTAGACGGACCTTTGTTGGCAAAGTAATGTGGATCTTGGCAAGTGATTTCTCTGTTCCTCACATAATTTGCCCTCATACCCTCTGTATATTTGTCTCTTCATTTCAAACCATTTTTAATGTGAATCTACCCCCAGCTGGCCTCTTAGGAAAACCGCAAACCCCAACCAGCCAGGGATCAGCCCAACCCCCTGAAAGTTCTGCAGGGAGAAAAGACATTTCTGGCTGTTAATATCCATGAGCTCAGCTGATTGATGTAGGACCAATTAGACTTCACTCCAGACTTCATAGCAAGAGTTATCAGCTAACAGTGGGAGCCCAGGGTCAAACCGAAGAAAATGCATGATGGGTAGTAGGGTTTTGAATGGACCACCCTTCCCCTTGCATATTCTTGGGACCTCCAGTATAACTAGCAGTTATAACCAGCAGTCCCAGCTGCTCTTGGTGGGACTTTGTGGAGTTGGGTAGTTAACTTGTGGTAGCTTCTTAGGTTGTTGTAAGAGGACCTTAGAGCTCTTAGGGCTTTTCAGGTAGCTCAGCGGGAAAGAATCCACTTGCCAGCGCAGGAGATGCAGAGACACAGTTTTGATCCCTGGGTTGGGAAGTTCCTTGGAAAAGGGAATGACAACCTACTCCAGTATTCTTGTCTGGAAAATTCCATGGACAGAGGAGCCTGGTGGGCTATAGTCCATAGGGTCACAAAAGGGTTGGACGTGACTGAGTACTCACTCACTCACTCAAGTGCTTATTCTGTGTGATTGCTTTCAAGGATCCAGATTACTTATTATGATTTTGCCCGATTTACAATTTCATTTGTTCAATGTAAGTTTATTAAGGGCTCTATGTTAATATATATTTATTTAATACATATGTCTATATATTCTGATATACATGTGAAAAGGACACAGATCCTGCTTCCAGGAAGCTCATGGTGTAATGGAATGGGCAACTGAGCTGAGGTGCCTGAGGGAGAGCAGGAACAGAGTACAGGCCTTGGAGGGACTTCCCTGGTGGTCCTGTGGTTAAGACTCCGAGCTTCCACTGCTGGGAGCTCAAGTTGGATCCCCTGGTTGGGGAACTAAGATCCCACATGCCATGTGACACAGCCAAAAACAAAAAAAAAAAAAAAAAGAGAGAGAGAGCACAAGCCTTGGAGTATGGACCTCATTGAGGGTCTGGCTTCATCACTTACTTCTCTGATCGTGGTTAGGTTATTGAACCTCTCTGAAGACCTCTGTTTTCTCAACTAGTCAAAAGGGGCTAATCCAGCCCATTTCACAAGGCTCAGATAATGCACATTAAAGATGCATGAAAAGAAAGTGAAAGTGAAAGTCGCTCAGTCGTGTCCGACTCTTTGTGACCCCAAGGACTATACAGTCCATGGAATTCTCCAGGCAAGAATACTAGAGTGGGTAGCCTTTCCCTTCTCCAGGAGATCTTCCCAATGCAGGGATCAAATCCAGGTCATCCCCTTTGCAGGCAGATTCTTTACCAGCTGAGCCACAAGGGAAGCCCAAAGATGCATAGTGGGGGCTCAATAAACATTATTTTCCTCTTCTTTCCACCAGTATTGCACTCTTGGCTAAGCTTTCTAGATAAGAAGAACTGAAGCCTTGGCATGTATTTAGTGAATCTGAATAATGTGGACAGTAAGCCAGATGATTCAGACTTACCATCTTCTTGCTCATCACCTCATCCTTTGCCTGATAAATTTGCATTGGCTCCTCAGAATGATATTAAATGCCTTTAGTGCTCTGAGGTCAAGAGCAACCTCTTCCACCCCTGACTGATTGCTGATACTGACCTTTTTATCTTCCCCTGATGATCATGTGCATTCTGAATCAGGAGATCCCTGAACCACGGGAACTTCCTTGAGCAGCTACAGACTAGCTGAGGTTTGTGAGTTCAGTGTTGCCTTGTCAAACAATGAGGGATTCTAAAAACAACATGGGCCCAAAATAACTGCCTCATGAACAGTGTTTGAGTGATGACAGTCATCACCATGGCCCATAAAAATTTTGGCAAAGGTTTCCATCCTTCATTGAGTACCAGACTTTTACAGTGGAGCTGTACAGTTTTGTCCTGGGACAAGCCTCCTTCATTTATGATGGTTAAATGGTTCAGTCCATCTCAGGAAATCATCTGCAATCAGCAGATCTAATAAAGCTGGAGTTTTTAAAGTAATTTTGGTGCCTTTGGGATGTGCTGTTGCATTTGAAGTGGCAGCTGTACAGTAATAATATTACATGTGTCCTTGGCATTGGTTTGAGTGCTTTATATAAATATACTCATTTAATCCTTACAACAACCCCATGAAGTAAGTTACTGCCTTTACCCTCATTTTACCATTAAGAAAACTAAAGAACAGAGGGGTTATGAAACCTGCCCCAAGTCACCCAGCTGCTAATATGGAAGCGAGAATTTGAACCAAGGCCATTGGTTTGACCTCAGAATTCATGTTCTCAACCATTAACAATTATTGAAAAGAAAGTGTTAGTTACTCAGTCATGTTCGATTCTTTTGCAACCCTATGCCCCCCAGGTTATTCTTTTCATGGGATTCTCCAGGCAAGAATACTGGAGTGGGTAGCCATTCCCTTCTCCAGGGAAACTTCCCCACGCAGGGATCAAAGCTGAGTCTCTTGCATTACAGGCAGATTCTTTACCATCTGAGTCACCAGGGAAGCCCCACAATTTACTGACTCAATACTAATTTAAGTCACACAATCAATGGTTTTTCAGAAATTTGATTGATGAGATTTTGACTATCTCAAAAGGTTGAGTTTTTAACCTTTAGTGAAAGTGTGACTTCCAAATCCGAATGTTGAAAATCGGTTGCTGCTTTTCTTGTCATGGCTGTTTTTATGGAGACCCTGCTCTGTGATGAGGACTTTCTTGATTTGAGAGGGAGAAGACTGGAGGATCACTAGATACAGTCCTGTAGAGGACTGTGTAGAGTCTGAAGTTTTACCCTGCTTGCGTGGTCCTGAGTCTATCTGCCATAGATTCACAGATGCTGGTGGAGAACACAGGATTCCGGGCTCAGAGACAACGGGCAGTTCATTAATCACAGCAATAACAGTCACCAGAGTGTCAGCGTTGACTCTTGTTTCCAAACCTGTTTCCTTAGGGTGATGCAAAGTCGGCCTGAAGAAGACACTAGAGCCGAGGGATCTCAGATGTCTTATATTGGGAAGTAAGCATGTCCACCCTTTGCCCCAGAGGATGGCGTTAACTTTATTATACTGCACAGTTGGCACACTTACCTTTTGTTTCCAGGCACCACCTGGAGACACTCTTTCCATTGTCTGAGGCTGTTTGTTCTATAAACATCCTTGAAAAGGTAGTTTAGAATGAAGGCAATTCATGGGTCTCTTGGGTTTCTTCTCATCTTGTGAGCATGAGTTGTCTCCTAACAGGTCCCTAGACTCCTAAGAAGACTCTAGAATTTCATTGTGTGGGTATGAACAACAGACATGAAACAATGTCTGAGTAATATAGAGGGATTGTATAGTTTGACCACAAATATAAAGGGCCTCTTAGAGGGGAAAGTCATTGTGAGCTGCGAGGGGTATAGAAGTATGAAAGAGGAGCTCACTAAGCAGAAGAAATTGGAGAGTGAAAAAAGGGTGAACATTTTATGTAGCGTTGAGGCTAGGTATTCAATCATACAGGGCTTTGCACTTGGGGTCAGACCTGAGCTCCAATCATGGCTCATTTGTTTGTTTGTGATGTGCCCTATGCAACCTCTACGAACCTTCTGGCTGTTGCTTATTGACTTTTTCTTTCCTTTTCTAAAGGGTATATGAGTACTTATTACCTGCAGATGTAGAGGTCAGAATTTTGATCAAAATCATAGTGAAAAATGACAAGACCTTTGCTTATCTACACCTGCAATGCAGAGTTAAGAAAAAAGTTTCTTTGTATTGAGGAAAATGGTGATGTGGCCACAGTTACTCAGATTGTTTGAATAATTGCTGATCCTTCCTCTCTCAACCAGTGAGCCCCAGGCAAGCGATCTCCCTTCTCCAGTGAGTTTTCTTTGACTACCCTAACTCAACCTAGCTTTCTCTTTCTGATTATGTCACTGTTGTTCCCAGTCTCCCAGTTGTGCTCACTGTCTAAGGGTGAAGTTCTGACCCCACAGCTCAGCTCACGCGACCTCTGTGAACTGGCCCAGCTCTGCCCCTTCTGCTCCATCTCTCCTCTGCCCCTTAGACTTCACTAACCAGCTAGACTGAAAGTGGTATTGTTTGCACTCACACATACACATGCACAACTGGTTTCTCAGCTTTTCATGTTTTTGCTTACACTGCTCTGTCTCTCTGGAAAGCTTTGTTTCCTACGTGTTCCTGTTCATCCTTCATGAATCAGCTCAAGAATTCCTTCTCCTCTTCCCTTAAAAATAAAACAACTAAACTTAATGTTCCTAGTTAATTTCTCACCTTCTCCCTCTGATCTCTCCATCCATCCATTCATCCATCCATCATCTATCTATATCTTGCTATATTTACTCCCATAGTAATATAAAATGTGTATATAAGTGTCTCTCCATTAGCTGGGTTTTTAAAGGCAGATAATAAGCCTTCAGTGGATATTTCTCTAATGAGTGAATGAAAACATCTAAATGGTTCTATGAATGAATGACTGCTTTGGGGCCAACAAGTGTACATCTGAGTCAAGACCCTTAGAGCAAGTGCACAGTGTGTCAGAGATTTATAGCCTCTCCTGCACGTGTGGATGCAAAGAAGGGTGGAGGGTAGGGCTGGCTCTGGGCACAGCTTGTCTTCTTCTCCACCTCTTTCTTACCTTCTCACCCCTTACACTGCCCATCCCTGTCACTTATCCCTTTCTTACAGCAGATTAGTCAAAACTAGAAGCTAGGATTAGAAGTTTGAGGGGGGGGATAAATTTCCATGTACTCTTATCTCCTGTCCTTCTAAGAGCACTTTGGTTTTTAGTGAGGCCTCATGAAGATGCAGGGCTTCCCAGGTGGCATGAGTGGTAAAGAATCCGCCTGCCAATGCAGGAGACACAAGAGACGCGGGTTCCATCTCTGGATCAGGAAGATTCCCTGGAGAAGGGCATGGCAATCCACTCTGGTATTCTTGCCTGGAGAATCCCATGGGCAGAGAAATCTGGTGGACTACAGTCCATGGGGTTGCAAAGAGTTAGACACGTCTGAGCACGTGCATGTGCACACATGAAGATCCAAGAGCCTTTAGCCCTCCTACCCTGGGAGAATCCTGAGCAGTGAATTCTAGGTCAGAGGGGAACACAGGCTCTTCAGAGCTCTGCTCCAGACCCTTCTGTTCTGTTCGCAGGAATGAAAGTGAACTCTGCTCTCTGTTATGCTCATCCAAGCTTTCAGGGTCATAGTGAGGTCATAGTGCATCTCTGTAAGCCTGTAGACAACTTTGGGAAATCAAGCATTATCAGGGAAGGTGGTAGATAAATTCATTTTCTCAGGGCATCCCAGTGGCAAGCTGGCACCTAACTTCCATGAAGCTGAAGCCAGAGAAGTTTTGGAATATGACCGCCACTTTCTCTGAGGCATGAAGTGTATGTGAGGGCTCTACAGATGTTCATAGCTTGTGCCTTTGAATTCTCAAAGAGAGACGCAATTCAGTGAATTGTTGCATCTGAGTTGGAGATGACCTTGATATGGACCACAAAGCCGCGGAAAGCTGTTTTTGCTTCGCTTGAGTTCCGGGAGGGAGACTTTGACCTTGGGAACATTGCTGGAGAAATCAGGATGATAGGTTGAATTCAGTGGCACATTCTAGCCCTTCCCACTTATTTGGTTTTCTGTGGGGTGTTAGTGTATACCCGTGCACACATTTTTATATATGTGTGCATTTTAGAGGAAAAAGCCAGGATTCAGGTGTCTGGTACACTTGGATTTAGATCTCTAACTAGCTGAGTGATCTGTATAGCTTCTTCCATCATCAGTTTCCTCATCAGTAAAGTGGGGGAAACCACCCAATTTAGCTATCATGAGGGTTACATGAAATAAAATATGAAGAGTCCTTGGGCACAGTCCCCAGTGAATATCAGGTACTCAGTAAATGGTATCTATTGTTACGCTAGAAACAGACTGCATTTATTTGTTTGGTTACTAATACTCTACCTTATTCCAGGAAAAAAAAAAAAAAACTGGGGTCACTTACAGAGAGTTAAAAGAGATTAGTTCCCCAAACATATTCTAACCCCAGCTACCACTTCAGTCAGGACTCTGGAATAGAGATGAGAGAAACAAGAAGAGAGGGGTAAATTACTTGAGGAAAATACATTGGTATTTTCTCTTTGAATTCTCACGTAAAATACATGTATCATGTAAAGTACATTGGTAAGTATGCAGAGCTATACACTTCAAAAGTAAATATCTTAAAATTATTTGTACCTTGACTCATTTTCAGTTCAGTTCAGTTCAGTTCAGTCGCTCAGTCGTGTCTGACTCTTTGGAACCCCATGAATCGCAGCACGCCAGGCCTCCCTGTCCATCACCAACTCCCAGAGTTCACTCAGACTCGCATCCATCAAGTCAGTGATGCCATCCAGCCATCTCATCCTCTGTCGTCCCCTTCTTCTCCTGCCCCCAATCCCTCCCAGCATCAGAGTCTTTTCCAACGAGTCAACTCTTCGCATGAGGTGGCCAAAGTACTGGAGTTTTAGCTTTAGTGTCATTCCTTCCAAAGAAATTCCAGGGTTGATCTCCTTCAGAATGGACTGGTTGGATCTCCTTGCAGTCCAAGGGACTCTCAAGAGTCTTCTCCAACACCACAGTTCAAAGGTATAAATTCTTCAGCGCTCAGCCTTCTTCACAGTCCAACTCTCACATCCATACATGACTACTGGAAAAACCATAGCCTTGGCTAGACGGACCTTAGTTGGCAAAGTAATGTCTCTGCTTTTGAATATGCTATCTAGGTTAGGAGGGTTTTTTTAGACGGACCATTTTAAAAGTCTTTGTTGAATTTGTTACCCTATTGTTTCTGTTTCTTGTTTTGTTTTTTTTCCTCAAGGCTTGTGGGATCTTAGCTCTCCAACCAGGGATCGAACCCTCACCCTCTACACTAAGAGAATGAAGTCTTAACCATTGGACCACCAGGGAAGTCCCTTTTAGAAGGTTCTAATGTAGTTTACAAAGATATATTCATCTAACGTGACAGAGTTAAAATACCTGCAATATATCCATTCATGCCCTGACTGCTGCCCCAAATGACTTTAACTTGTACATTCAGAACAAATGCCAGAAAATTAATATTAATAAAAAAGAACGAAAATGAATTAGCAGATGGAAAGTTGAATTGAGCTGAGATGCAAAGTGTGTGGTTTCTATGAGCAGTAAGTTGGCCTCTGGTATCCGCCCAGACCCTTCACGATAGTGCATAAACACTAACTGAGGCAAACGTGAGACCCTGAGAGATCATGGTTTTCTGCAATCATCTGGCTTCCCCTGCTTTGCTTCCAATCATCTCTTCTTCTGCCTCTGCCCTGACTCTTGACTTTGATTCCTCTCTGTTTTGCTCCTGCTCTCCAGCGTATACACCAAACCCTGTCCTCATTTGACTTCAGCGAATCCCTTGGGACTTTGGTTCAGGCCTCCCCCAGCACTCTGTTCCTGGGTGCCCCATTTTGGATTAATCCAAATCCCCATATGGATGGAGTTGTCTGGTAGGATGGGATGTGCTGCTCAGTTAGCAGCTCCACATCCCCTCTGATTGACCCTCTTCTCTGGTTGTTTCATTTGCTTGACTGTCTGTTTCACCAGCTTGTCTGCCTTTGCTGTGAAGCCTGGACTTGGGCCCCTTCAGTTCTCTAGACAGTGTATCAGGCATGGGACTACTTTGTGCATTGCTGGTGGTTCTGTAAGTCACTGGCTGGCTTGTCAATTTGCTGATGGGACACTGTACAAGTGTAATCAAGGCAGCCACTTATAAACGGTTTTCCGGTTTCTGCTAAATAAAATATGTAGACACAGGAGGGCTTGCTTCTTGGCTGCAAAACAATAACATCAACACCACCACCACCAACAGCATCCTCTTCAATTTTTGAGTGCTTCTGTGGCAGGTGCAGTGCTAGACACATTATACTTGTTCTCACAACATCCCATGACTGAAGGATAATATTTAGCACTGTTCCGCAAGTAACAAACTCAGGTACAGAGAGGTTAGATTTTTCCAAGGTCAAATGAGCAAAAGTTTTAAACAGGATTATAAACTATGTCTTCATGACTCTATCATCAGCTTTCCCCATGTCACAGCATCTTCTGGGTTGTTTGGCCTCATCCATGGCAGCCAAGGAACCTGCCTGGAAAAATTCAGGGAGGAGGGTCCTCACTTGGGGACCCGGTGTGGCAAGGGCCTCGACCTCTCAGCACACTCTCTCTCCAAATAGCTACTGAGGTAAATGTTCATTCAAAGTGAAATCTTTTACTTATGATTGCTGGAGGGAAGGATGGGAAAAATAGATAAGTTAGGGAATTGGGGATGGACATTTACAGACTGCTATGTTTAAAATGGGTGACCAAGAAGGACCTATGGTATCCCACAGGGAACTCTGCTCAATGTTATGCGGCATTGAGATGAACATGTATACACTGCTATGTTTAAAATGGGTAACCAACAAGGTCCCACTGTACAGCACAGGGAACTCTGCTTAATGTTATGTGGCAGCCAGGAGAGGAGGAGAGTTGGGGGAGAATGGATTTATGTATACGTATGGCTCAGTCCCTTCGCTGTTCACCTGAAACTATCACAACATTGTTAGCTAATTGGTTACACCCCAATACAAAATAAAAAGTTTTTTAAAAAGTGAAATATTTTGCTGCAATGCTAGCTATAATCCATAGCAATTTATTTATACCTGCACCCATTCTGCCTTCTTTTCAGTCCATGAAAGTCTTTCTCAAATCCATTCTCTTCACCTCTGTCTGTCCCTTTGTTTACTTGTTCATCATTCATTCATTCAGTACTTATCAATCACCTGCTGGGTGCCTGACACTGTGCCCAGCAGTGGGAATAACACTTGCTCATCCATCAGTGCCAGCCTTTCAGGGCTTCCACCCGTCTGTCACCCCCTTTCTGTCACTGATGTCCCATCTCTGTCTTGCTGGTTTGTTCCAACTCAGCTTATAAAAATGCTCCAGTCTTTTTCATCTTCTCCCTTCTTTTGTCATCTTACTTTTCCTCTTCTCCACCAAGCTTCTAAGGAATTGCCTACAGTTCCAGAAGTCCCTGCCTTTTTGCAAAATCCTCACAGTCTGGGTCCTACGCTCCTGGCAATGGCCTTGCCAAAATCACCCCACTCCACACTCTGAGTCCACACCATGCTGGATCTCTCAGCTGCACTGGACAGCTTGGTCCCTCCTGCCTTCTGAAAACCATCCTTGGGTCTTTGACCCTACTCTCTGGGTTTTGTAGACTCCTGAATGTTCTTCCTCTGTCTTCTTTAGGGCTTGTTCGTGCTCTGCCTAGCTCTTCAGGATGGGTCTGTGCAAGCTTCCTCTTGCCCAGTGCTCTCCTTTCCACACGTGTTCTTCCTCTTGTGGCCCCATCCACTCACAAGGCAAAGGCTGTACATGAGAAGAGGCTTAAGGGCTTGATCAGAGCAGTGACATGATCATTTTTATTTTGTCTCAAAGTGTGGAGAATGGAGAAGAGAGGAGAGGGCACAGGAGGCGAGAGGCTGGTTAAGAGGCATGAGATGATGCTGGCTTGTCAGTATCAACCCCCACCCTCCACGCCACCCCCAAACAGTGCTGTAGGTCACTTTACACCAAGTCTGTCAATTTGGTTTGAAAGAACTCAGCTGTCTCTCTGGAGAGAGTAACCCTGATTGCTCAATTTCATGAGCCCTGTGTCTTCCTCAGATCAAGGGCTTTATGGGATGATTTAACTGGAATCCTCCCGAGGAAGCTGATTTGCTGCCCATGAGGCTGTTTTCCAGCAATTCCTTCACAGCTGTTAAGCCTTCCCTCCCCACCCCCCACCATCAGTCAGACACAAGCCAGGCTGAGGTCACCCTGTCAGTAGTGTCCTTAGATCTATGTCCAGAAGGGATCAGTAGCGCCTACGCCCTGGTGGCCAAGGACGGCCCACCAGACAGTCCAGCACCTCGGGGAATGGGGGCGGCCTCCCCCAACCCTGGCCTCGGTGGACCTCTGTGTGAGGCAGCTGCCCTCTTGAGCCAAGGCCTCGATGCCAGCAGCCCAGCTGGGGTCATGTGCAGCCTGGGTCACATGAGGCCACTTTTAACGGCAAACTGGACTAAAGGTTTTAAAATGAATTAATTTTTTTTCATTATTAAACTTTAGAGCTGGATGTATGGGCTGGAGCTGGAATCTGAATGTGAAATGCACCTTAAATATTCTCTGAGGGACCCTTCCTCGCAGTTATATGGATATTTACTGAATGAAGGTGCAATCCCTCTGCCAAAATTTTAGGAAGCTTCATCTTGCAAGAACATCGGAGCAACAAGGCAGGATTTGGAGGGGGCCCCTGGAATGGGTGGATGATGGAGGCCATCACACAGAAGGGAAGAGACTGGGGGCCACTTGATAGTGAAGGTGCTGTGTGGACAGAAAGAGGAGCAGTAGTCGCACTGTGCTATCACATTTGGGGAAAGAGGAATATGTTCAAAAAAGATTTGTAAAGAAATCATGCTGTCTGTTTTATGGGAGGCACAGTTCAGTTCAGTTCATTTCAGTCGCTCAGTCGTGTCCAACTGTTTGCAACCCCATGAATCACAGCCTGCCAGGCCTCCCTGTCCATCACCAACTCCTGGAGTCCATCCAGACCCATGTCCATTGAATCAGTGATGCCATCCAAGCATCTCATCCTCTGTCATCCCCTTCTCCTCCTGCCCTCAATCTTTCCCAGCATCAGGGTCTTTTCCAATGAGTCAGTTCTTTGCATCAGGTGGCCAAAGTATTGGAACTTCAGCCTCATCCTCAGTCCTTCCAATGAATATTCAGGACTGATTTCCTTTAGGATGGATCGATTGGATCTCTTTGCAGTCCAAGGGACTCTCGAGAGTCTTCTCCAACACGACGGTTCAAAAGCATCAATTCTTGGGCACTCAGCTGTCTTTATAGCCCAACTCTCACATCCATACATGACTACTGGAAAATAACTTGACTAGACAGACCTTTGTTGGTAAAGTAATGTCTCTGCTTTTTAATATGCTGTCTAGGTTGGTCATAGCTTTTCTTCCAAGGAGCAAGCGTCTTTTAATTTCATGGCTGCAGTCACTATCTGCAGTGATTTTGGAGCCAAAAATATAAAGTCTGAGTTCCTTCAAAAACCTCCACTAAAGTTCGATGTTATTCTTCAAGGTCCTTGCTGTTCGATTTGTGTCTTATTTCATGTGTCAAGTGGCAGAGGCATGCCTCCAGGAAGCCCAGACATTCTGGTTTACAAATAAACAAAGGAGCGTGTCTGGGCTCCTTCACTGCACTATGTTTCTGGCAGGATCCTGGGGCTGGCACTAAGCTGTGCCTGTGTCTCAGGCTCCTGGTAGAATGATCAGTACAAGGGACTTTAAACAAACATTTGTATTGGCTCATTCTGGACACTCAAAAATTCCTAGGCTGTCAAAATTTACCATTGGAAAATTGTAAATCGTTTAGCATTTTCCTGATGAGGACATTGAGGCTCACAGAATGATATCACAGGATATTATGTAACTTCTCGAGAACTGGAACATTCTTGGGAGGAGAGCTTGTTTCTTTCTTGTTTCCCAGTTCTCTCTCATCCTTAGGCTCAGTGGCTGAAGTGGACTTAAATTAGAAACTCCCTGTGTCCATGAAGACTTTTTGGTTACAAACAACAAAAAGTTTCTAGATTACTTAAGCAAAAGGTGAGATTCACTTGAAAACACGAGGGAGACTCACTGGCCCACAGGAAGAACAAAATACCAGGCCATGGGAGGACACGACTAGGGCAGATGCTGGGTTGCCAAGGACGCCTCCTTGGGGACCTTGCAGACTGACTCCAGATGCTGGGGTTTTGGACTCAGAATAATCACGTGGTTCTTAAAAAAATTTTTTTTTCTAGCTCTTTTACCATCTCAACTGAAAGCATTAGAAAAAATCAAAGTTGCTCAACTGATTCTTGTTGGTTCAAAATAATCAGAACTTTTGTTGATGGCAAAGATAATTTTTGCCACCTTGTGTTCAAGTCTTTGAATAAATGCTCGGGCACGATAGGTGTTAGAAAGTAGGGCGGCAGTTGGAGGAACCTGACCCAGCTTGGCTGTACAGACTGCCATTAGGTTAAATGCATTTATGAGTGATATTAGACTGGATGACGGGGCATTGATGAAGATGGGAGAGTGTTCAAGGCTGAGAAAACTTTGGTCAAAGGTGATCCTGGAGCAAAGGGAGTGTACTGGGTTGAGATGAGAATTGCAGGCAAAAGCAGGGAGCAGTGCCAAGTCATGAAGAGCTTGGATCTGATCCCCTGCCTGGTGGGGAATCTTTGAGGCAGCATTAAGGAGGGGAAAATGGGAAGTTTGCATTCTAGAAAGCTTTCTTCGGCAGCCATGTGGTGAATGGGCCGAATGAAAGTGAGGACAGTAATAAAAGATGGAAAACAGGAAAGTGAGGACTTGGAAACAGGATGTGCAGCAACCTTACTCCACATTTTTGCAACAGGCAAGTGTAATTTAGAAACAAAGAGAATTTACTGACAGTTTTCGGCTATACAGCAGAGTCTTATTCATACCAAGGTCCCATTTATTAGACCGACTCACAGCCCAGACTTGCAGTGGCCTTAGAGTGAAGTTCCTGCATATACCTGCCCTCAGGTAAGCAGACCTCCGTTAGGTTCAGAGGTGACATGGGGACTGGCATTGCCTATTGTTTGGAATGATTTTCTTTTCTTTTCTTTTTTTTAAACTCTTTTTCTTTGGAAACTGTCCGGGTGGAAGGGCTTCTCTCTGGTCACGTGATTGGTTAGAGCTCAATCCCAAGAGAATTAAGGAGCCACAGCATGTAGTCCCTTGTCTGAGACTGGGTCACAGTCACATGCTGCCTGGCTTTCCAGGCAGAGTGACAGTTCACAGGTAGGGGCTGTATGTGGTCAGCAGGGCCAGTATGTGTGACCTAGGATTCAGACACACCAGCCCCTTGAGGAGCAGAGGCTTGTTCTCATGGCTGGGCAGGCATGTGGGAAGGCAGCCCAGAGCTGAGCCCTCCCTCTGACACCTTGGGGACTGTTCCTTGGCTGCTACTCCCCTGCGCTTTTACATCAGCCTCATCCTATGTCTCTCTACCTCCACCTTCTGTGCAGTGACTACATATTCATCATACCGTCATCTTCTTTTGGGCTTCCCAGGTGGCGCTAGGGGTAAAAAACCCTCCTGTCAATGCAGGAGATGTAAAAGACGCAGGTTCGATCCCTGGGTTGGGAAGATCCCCTGGAGGAGGGCATGGCAGCCCGCTTCAGTTATCTTGCCTGGAGAATCCCCATGGACAGAGGAGCCTGGTGGGCTACAGTCCATAGGGTTGCAAAGAGTCAGACACAACTGAAGTGATTTAGCATGCAGCATGCATATTCTTTTGATTCCCCAACTCCAATTTAATTTTAAGGAAAGTTTAAAAAGTTGAATTGTGATAAAATACACACAACATCAAATTTACCATCTTGCCATTTCTAAGTGCACATCAGGAGTGTTCAGTAGTTTACACATTGTGGTGCAACCCATCTCCAGAACTCTTTTCATCTTGCAAAATTGAAACTCTGTACCTCTTAGTCCCAGGGGTCCCCAAACTCCAGACTCTAATGCCTGATGATATGAGGTGGAGTTAGTGCAATAATAACAGAAATAAAGTGAAAGTGAAAGTGAAATTGAAGTCGCTCAGTCGTGTCCAACTCTTTGGGACCCCGTGGACTCTAGCCCATCAGGTTCCTCTGTCCATGGGATTCTCCAGGCAAGAATACTGGAGTGGGTTGTCATTTCCTTCTCCAGGGGAATCTTCCTGACTCAGGGATCGAACCCAGGTCTCCTGGACTGTGGGCAGACGCTTTAACCTCTGAGCCACCAGGGAAGCCCAATAGAAATAAAGTATGCAATAAATGTAATGTGCTTGAATCATCCCCAAACCATCACCCCCAATCCTGGTCCAGTGAAAAACTGTCTTCCATAAAACTGGTCTCTGGGGCCAAAAAGCTGGGGGACCACTGCCTTAGACAATATCTCTCTGTTGCCCCCTTCCCCAGCCCATGGCAACCATAATTCTACTTTCTGTTTCTATGAATGTGATCACTGTATGTACTTCATATAAGTGGAATTCTACAGAATTTTTGTTTTTGTGATTGGCTTATTTCATTTAACATATCTTCAGGGTTCATGTATATCATAGCATGTATCAGGATTTCTTTCCTTTTTAAGACTAAATAACATTTCACTATTGTATATACCGCGTTTTGTTTATTCTTTCATTTGTTGATGAATACTTGGGTTGCTTCCACCTTTTGGCTACAAGAATAATGCTGCTAAGAACATGAATGAACAAACCTTGTCCTTCTTTGTATAAAGTCCTGTCTCCTGAGCCCACCCTTGTCTTTCATCTGGAAAGCAATGACATAACAGCTTTTTCTACTTTCTGCCCAGCCATTCTGCATCCAGGTGGCCTAAAGGAGTGTCTGTTCTACAAGGACATTCCGTATTGTTTCAGTTGGGCTATTTGATCCTTGTCCCTCAACTATCACATATTTTTAGGAGTTTCTTTATAAATTTTTTTTTTTGCAAGTTTTGCTTCCTGATCTCTTTTCCATCATTTGCTTCTGGAGGGGATAGAACAGGAGCATTGCTGTGTGAGGGGAAGATGCTCCCTAGGGTGTCGCCCAAGAAAAACAGTCCGAGCAAGAAGACAGTGTACTACAAGTGGTGGAGAGGCAGATCCTGCCCTTTATTGGATCGTTAGTTGCAAGGATGACTTTGCAAGGACTGGAAGTCCCAGTGTCCATCGGTGCCATCATGTGGGGAGAACTTGGCCAATTTTGGGGAACTACAGGCCCAGGAAAAATCATGGACCCATGCCAGGGTGACATGCCACTTGGATGAGAAGGAAAAAGGGACAGGAGACAAGAGCCTGTAGGTCCTGCATGCATGTGACAGGGGGAGAGGAATCAGTGCCTGAAGGTATTTCTGGGAGGCTATTTGGGAGCTGAGATGTGTAAAAACCCCTGCTTTGGTGCCCCCTTTTTAAAATCTATATTTTTAAGTGCTCTTAAGATCCAGTTTATGTTTCCTTTGCATGTGACACCATCCAGGGGCTTGGTTGTAGAGGGCTCCCCAGGATTCATTAAAGGCAATTGTTGATATTAAAGCTGCCTGTCTTTGGTCTTTGGTCAATACTTCCTTAGTTTGAGTTTGGCTGTGCTTCCCCTCCACTCTCTCCCCATTTTACTCTTATATTTAAAAGAAGGTAGTTTATAATTTCATATCTAACTTGTCATCTTCCTCTAGACCCAGGAAAAGTAAAATGGGATCTCTCAAAAAACACCCATAAGAGGAAGGCAATTGTGTTATTTATACAGGAATGTAAGCTTTAAAATGGAAAAAATTTCCTTGACTAATGCTTTCCTGAAGTCACTGGAAATGTGATTTCACCCAGTTTTTCCAATATTCAGTTCAGTCGCTCAGTCATGTCTGACTCTGTGACCCCATGGACTGCAGCATGCCAGGCTTCCCTGTCCATCACCAACTCCCAGAGCTTGCTCAAACTCGTGTCCATTGAGTCGGTGACATCACCCAACCATCTTCAATATTTCCATTTCCAATGTTACACTAGTATTTTTCCTATATTACACTAATACTAATATTACATTAATATACACTTGTGTACTTAATACACATGAAAGTGAAAGTGAAAGTGAAAGTGAAGTTGCTCAGTTGTGTCCGACTCTTTGCGACCCGTGGACCGTAGCCCACCAAGCTCCTCCGTCCATGGGATTCTCCAGGCAAGAATACTGGAGTGGGGTGCCATTTCCTTCTCCAGGGGATCTTCTTGACCCAGGGATCGAACCCAGGTCTCCCACATTGCAGGCAGACGCTTTAACCTCTGTGCCACCAGGGAAGCCCTAATACACATGAGGACACTAATATTTTTAAATTATAAAATATAGTATTTTCTGTGTTATATTTTTATAAGCAGTTGGCTTAAGGATCATTTCCTTACTCTTGGCCTGGTATTTGAGAGCACATACGTCAAATGCCATTAAAGGAAAATGGTTCTAATTGGCAGAGATGCTGTGGAAGATTAGGAAGGATTTACCATGCAGATCAGGATGAACCCGAGTTCCTGCATTTTGCTGCATTCTTACCTGCTGTCACCTGCAACACACTTCCTCTCTCTGTGCCATGCTCCCATCAGAAGAGCCACAGTCATTTTTTTGCTCCTTTGAAAGAGGTATCTGTGGATCACACTTTAGTATTCACTTATCTGGGTCCTACCATGAATTCCACTTAATATTTCCTTTGAGATCTAAAACAATCCTTTTACTAGCTTCCTGGCCTCTATTTCTAACCATCATTTTAAACTGTTTAATTTCAGGGCTGACTGGTCACCAGAAATATTGTTTCCACTAAAACAAGTAATTTCAAGCTTGTGAGGTTTAATAACGATCGAATTATTCCATTCAGAAAAATCTCTCTAGGAGTCAACTATGAGATTAGGAGAAGGCAGCTTTAGAAACTGACATTATGAGCCTATGTGTCTATGGGAGTCAGGCCATCCTATGGAGGCATTTAGTGAGGAATGTGAATGCTTTCTCACCTGGTGTTTTAAATCTGACGTCACCCCTTCATCTGTATGACACTAATATGTTTTCAGCTCCTGTTAATGTCTTTGGTGGAACCCTGTGATCTATTGTGTGCATTGTGCTACACTGTTTCAGTCCTGCCTGACTCTATGGACTGTAACCCACTAGGCTCCTCTGCCCATGGGATTGTCCAGGCAAGAATACTGGAGTGGGTTGCCATGTCCTCCTCCAGGGATCTTCCCGACCCAGGGATCGAATCTGCGTCTCCTGCAGCTCCAGCATCGCAGGTGGATTCTTTACTGCTGATCTACCAGGGAAGCCCTAAGATCTATTAGTGCCTAATAATTTATGGCCTTTTTTCCCCATGTGCATTTCACCCTTTAGATTAGGTAGATTGATAAATGTTGGTAAGGTTTCATTTCATTATTCTTCCTAGCTTCATACTAGTACTAACTAGTTTCTTTAGACTATTATAAGAAACTTGTCAATCACCTGTCATACCGCTGCATTGATTCCTTCAACAGGAATCTCTTGTTATTGTAGATTCTCCTGATAAATGAGAATTGAGATATTTCCTGCCATATCAGTAAATGAAGGAAGCCACAGTCATTATCAATAGAAGCCATCACTGAAGGTGAGCTGGTGAGCCCTGAGGAAACTCAGGATGTGAAAAATGCAGGATACTGGCCCCAGATAGCTGAAGTGGATATCAGAGGAATGATTTCAGTGAGCTCAGACACTTGCATCTTTCTATAGATTAAAAAACAACAACAACATTAAATTCCTTAACTTGGGTATCTGGTTTTCTTTAATCTACAATAGACTTTCCACATTCAGACTACCTGCCTTTGTTGCAAAACTTCTATGTAACCTGGCTTCTCTCCCTCACCTCCTCAAAGCAGTTCTTTCATGGTTGCTTGAGATGCTGCCTCCCAGGCTTGAAATCCTAAAAATTTCTGCTGTATAAAACATATCTCTCAACTTTTAGGCTGTGAATATTCTTTTTCCTTCTCTTCCACTCTCCCCTAACCCCCGTGTTTTTAGGTTGTGAATACTTTTTTAAAAGCCTACATTAACAAATTTTATTGAGCGATACAGTTTTTGCACCTTCCCTTCTCCCCAATTCCTTTGGTGGCAAAGATCATCTTTCTACTGCAGAAACCCATTCCTGTGTCCTCTGATGGTGCTAATGTTTCCACTTTTCGGCCACATGCGTGGGCAATGCCTCAGACCCTTCAGGTACAAATGGTCAAGAGGTGGAGTTTTTCCCTTTTGTAGAATCAATTTTTATAAGGATGATGTGAACTGAAGCGGTTGATCCCCATCATTGCCACCACATGGGGAAACTGCCTGAGAATGAAGTCAGAACAGAAATACAAAGCTAAGGGATGGAGAAAAAAGAGATATCTTCCCAACATCCTTGAACCTCGTTCTCTTGACACCCCTCAGTCAGTTCTATCCCTTACACCTACCTGGGGCTACAGTCCATTTTTTGTGTACACCAGTTTAGTAGTTGGGCTTTTGTCATTTGCAATCATAGTATCCTAAGTGATACGACTGGCAGCAATTTCATCCATGGAAGTTTCTTTGTATTGGTTTCATTGCCTATTTCGTTTACTTCTCTGTCATCCTTGTGTACCTACTTATCTGGTGATCTGCACAGATGATGGATGGACACCTATTTTTCCTGAAGGGCAGTAGGCAGGTGGCTTTCAGTGAGTTGGAAGATCTACTAAGTTTGCCAGATAAAATACAGGATGCCCAGTTAAATCTGAATTTCAGGTAATGAATATTTCTTTTAGTATGAGTATGTCCCATGTAACACTTGAATTTCAGGCCAAATAATTTTAGTGTAAGTAGGTCCCATACAATTTATGGGATAGACTTATGCCAAAAAATTTCACTGTTTACCTGAGATTCAAGTTTGAGTATCCTGTATTTTACCTGGCAGTGCTAGTCTCACCAAATAATCATACTTTAGGAATATGCTTAAAATAGTATCATGAGGTTTCTAAAATTAGGAAAGCATCCTACATAAATATCATGCATACCTACAATGTAAAATTTAAATTTAACTGGGCATCTTGTATTTTTATTTGCTGAGTATATTCTCTATTCACTTCAGTTATCTTCTTGATTTGATGGTACAGTTCCTAAATTCTAGTTACTAGGAGCCAGTTTGTTTTTCTGCTCCATGGTCAAAGAAGTGATGTTTAGCTTCAAGCCACTTCAACTAGCCCTCATCTCTCTCCCTTGTCTCAAGGCAAAGGGTATTATTGCTTATTTAAAATTGGTTCAGGATTGGGAACATGTGTACACTCGTGTTGGATTCATGTTGATGTATGGCAAAACCAATACAATGTTGTAAAGTAAAATAAATAAATAGAAAATTTTAAAATTTTTATTTTATTGAAATATATTTGATTTACAGTGTTGTGTTAATTTCTGCTGTATAGCAAAGTGATTCAGTTATACATATATGCATTCCTTTCCAAATGCTTTTCTATTATGATTTATCACAGGATATTGAATATGGTTCCCTGTGTAATACAGTAGGACCCTGTTGTTCATCTATCCTATATATTGTTATGCCCAAAGTCCGAGTCCCCGAAACTGAGAGAATAAGATGTCCACAGCAATGCAAAAGCATAAAGGGGTTTTATTGCTAGCTCGAGCTAGGGCTCCTGCCACATCCAATGCAGTGGAGTGGAGCAAGAGCCCCGAGCCCAGATTTACAGCAGTATTTGTAGGTTTAGAACAAAGACAGAGAGTTGGCAAGGGCTGATTGGCTGCAGAAGTTTCCTGGTATTTACTAATTGGCTATTGGCTGCAGGGGGATGTCTTTTACGTCCTGATAAACTCAAACCAGGTTACAGGGAGTATGCTGATTAGACAAGTCCTGGCATCCGCGGGGATGACCTCACTGGGCAACGACTCAGCTTTTCCCGTGAGTCCTACCTTAGTCCCTGAAGCCTATCATGGCATTTGTTAGGTCCCAACAATATAAGAATTTGCATCTGCTAATCCCAAACTCCCAATCCATCCCTCTCCCATTTCTCCTTCCGTTTAGCAATCACAAAGAGCCTGTTAATGAAGCATGGTTCCATGGCCTATGTGGGAGGGAAAGAGATGTCAGGAGAATTAACATTTACCTATGGTCGGTCACTTGTTAAACTTTGGGGAAAGTTTTATACCCTTTGATTCATTTACTCTTTGGGACCACTGTGTGAAATAAACTCCATCTATCCCTACTTAAAAAAATAAGGGAATTGAGACGCAGACAGGTGGAGTTATTTGCCCCAAAACTCATAGCTTGAAAGTAGTACCAGGTTCAACTGACCCCAAAACCATACTCTTTATGTTGGTTCAGTTTCTTAGAGAGAGAACCACACCTGCACCAAGTGGCTTCAGTCGTATCTGACTCTTTGGGACCCCCGTGGACTGTAGCCTACCAGGCTCCTTTGCCCATGGGATTCTCCAGGCAAGAATACTAGACTGGGTTGCCATGTCCTTTTCCAGGGGATCTTCCTGACCCAGGGATCAAACCTGTGTCTCCTGCGGCTCCTGAATTGCAGGCAGATTCTTTATTGCTGAGCCACTGGGGAAGCCCAGAACAAGTCCTGGTGTTATCTTTTAGCAGAGTAGGACATCCCCAGGGCACTGAGGCCAGAGCCAGCAGAGGGACAATGATTGCCAATGTCCCACTTCAGACCATAAAATCTGAGACCTTTACCCTCTGTTCACACCCAGCTGGAATGGTGGATAGTTTCATACCTTTCCTTGATATAGCAACAACAGCAAGGCAGATGGACCTCAAACATATGAAAAAAAAGTTCAAATATACTCATAAGTAGAGAAATAAAAATTAAAGTATCTCAAGATAGCCTTTCTTACCTATCATGTTTGCAGAGATTAAAAAGGTTAGTCAACTGGTTGATGAATCTGTGTGGAGACAGTTACTATTATACATTGCTGGTGGGGATGCAAACTGGTACAACTCATCTGGAGAGGAATTTGGCTACACTTGACAGAACTATAAACGTGCTTACCTTTTGACACAGCATTCTGGCTTCTAGGAATTTGCCCTGAAGACATATCTTAACAATATGAAAACATGTATGGACCAGTTTCTTTATGGAAGCATTGTTTGCAATTGCAAAATATTGATTTATAGTTAATAGCATTACACAAATGTTAATTTCCTAGGTTTATCCCTCTATAAGTTTGCTCTGGTTATATAAGATGTTAACACTAGGGCAAGCTGGGTGAAGGCTACTTTTCTGTACCATTTTTACAAGTCTAAAATTACTTGATAAAATTACTTTATCAAAATAAAAAGTTAGAACTACAACAAAGAAGCAGATTTCTCATCACCTCATGTGGGGCATGACATCAGGACTGGACCAGCAGTGAAGGGTCTTAGCTGCTCAAGTGTCTCAAGCAGCTCAAGCTGTCAAGTGTTTTCAGGACCAATGCATCCTGGAGAAGTGGGTCGGGCTGACCTTGCACGCCGGAGGTCATGCGAAAGAGAGTGAAGGGGTGGAGATGGCCGTCAGCCATGTCCTTGCTGAGACTTTGAGGAGCAGCACACTCCAGTGGGAGAAAGCCAGAGGACAGCATTCCTGTCCAGACTGCTCTATCTAACGTTCAGACTAAGTCTCTGAAGGATATCCTTGGAAACCATTCCATTATATGAAAGTGTCGTCTCATTTATGTGAGAGATTTACTGTCCTTTACCAGTCACTGGTTATTTGTATCATATGTTCAAATACCTTGACCTATTAAGACAATACACATCCCTCTCTTTTTGTGGCATTTTCAGTCCTACAAAGAGAAAAGCTATGAAGTGCTTAAGAGGGAGAATCAGTTCTTTCTCCCAAATGACTTGCTCAAAAGTGCTGTGCTCTCACTTCTAAAAGTTGACCACTGAATTGGAGTGTCCTTAAGATGACTTGGGCGCCTCCTAACATTTTTTATCACTTTTAATTTATGCTTCATAGTAAAATAGAGATTCAGTTCAGTCACTCAATCATATCCAACTCTTTGCGGCCCCATAGATTGCAGCATACTAGGCTTCTCTGTACATCACCAACTCCCGGAGCTTGCTCAAACTCATGTCCATGTTGGTGATGCCATCCAACCATCTCATCCTCTGTTGTCCCTTTCTCCTCCTGCCTTCAGTCTTTGCCAGCATCAGGGTCCTTTCCAATGAGTCAGTTCCTTGCATCAGGTGGCCAAAGTGCTGGAGCTTCAGCATTCACCATCCTAAAGTAGAGATTAGCTGATTTCTATTTGCTCTTCTAAATTTTTTTGGCCAGAGCTAGGCTTTGGCCTTCAAGAGAAGGCAATGGCACCCCACTCCCGTACTCTTGCCTGGAAAATCTCATGGATGGAGGAGCCTGGTGGGCTGCAGTCCATGGGGTTGCTAAGAGTCGGACACGACTGAGCGACTTCCCTTTCACTTTTCACTTTCATGCATTGGAGAAGGAAATGGCAACTGGAGCTTCAGCATTCACCATCCTAAAATAGAGATTAGCTGATTTCTATTTGCTCTTGTAAATTTTTTTGGCCAGAGCTAGGCTTTGGGCTTCAGGAGAAGGCAATGGCACCCCACTCCCGTACTCTTGCCTGGAGAATCCCAAGAATAGGGGAGCCTGGTGGGCTGCCATCTAGGCAGTTGCACAGAGTCGGATACGACTGAAGCGACTTAGCAGCGGTAGCAGCAGCAGGCTTTGGGCTTCAGCGATGCCTCACCATCATATGAAACCCTTAATCTTGTGGAGATGGGGTGGACTGATATGTGTATGGGGAATGTTTTTAACCATGCAGCATCCCTAAATTCACACTTACTTTATTACCTGGGCTGAATGCTGAGACAGGGCAAGCCCAGCCTTGCTGGGAGTCCTTACTTTCAATGTGGGGGTTCATGTCCATGGGGCCTGAAGTAGTTGCATGAACCGGGAACCATGCTAAGGCTGATACTGCATTTAATCACCACAATAACCCACCCTGTTAGGGCTCAGAGAGGGTAATCGCTTTCCTGAAGGTCACAAAGCTAATGAACTGTGGAGCTGAGGTTTGAATCTGTCTGATCCCAAGAGTTCTTTTTAATAAATACTCCTTCTACCCAGTGGGCCTTCCCTGGTGGCTCATATGGGAAAGAGTCTGCTTGCAGTGCAGGAGACCTGGGTTTGATCCCTGGGTCAGGAAGATCCCCTGGAGAAGGAAATGGCAACCCACTCCAGTATCCTTGCCTGGAAAATTCCATAGAGAGAGGAGCCTGGCAGGCTTCAGTCCATGGGGTTGCAAAGAGTCGGACATGACTGAGCAACTTCACTTCACTGCACCCAGTAGAGAGTGACCAACTTAACCAATTCTGCCACCTTCCCGAGGCCTGTTTCTGCCCGTGCTAGTGGGGAAAAACAACAGAGTTTTGCTGTCAGTAGAGGCACCTCACCTCTGTTCTAAACATGGGAGCATCTGTCCCTTGTTCTCACTCAAGGTCCATAATATTTTCCCAGCATCAAAGTCGTTTCAAAAGAAGCCTCACTTGTCAGTTAAGACTGGCATATGCAGGAGACCGCAGAGCAAGCCCAGCCTCACCACCTTTTGACCCAGAGCCTCAGGACTCTCACCCCAGAGTGAAGGATGCCAAGGACCCCTCTTCTTTCTTTTCAAGGAAAGGTTCCATTTGTGTTTTGAAAAGACCATAGGCTTGGAGTCACATCAGAGTATGGATACTGTCTCACCACTGTGCTTCCTTGGATAAATGAGTTCACTTCTCCAGATTTGACTTTTTTTCCATAAAGCAGGGACTGTAATACTTTTCACTGAATTACTGTCTGAATTTAAGAAATCACCTAGTCTGTGGTAGGCATTGAGTAATGTTTGTTATTTTGACAAACACTACAAATTCTCAGTATAGCACTTCTCCTGTATATTCCTTCCGCAGTGCTTGGTTTGTTTCCAATGTAGAAGAATAAAGTTGCAAAGCATGCTGCCTCTCAGAATTACTTTTATTTCTAGAGGATGGAGATTCTGCCTAGGAGGAAAATGGGAGTTTTCCTGGCTTTTGTGCAGGTTTTATTTGTATGCACCAGTGAGCGAGACTTCTTTGTTCTGAAGATGAATTTCATTCTAATGGTGCCAATGAATCTTTCAAAAATTTCATAATTGCCATTCCTAGCATGTTCCACACTGAAAGATAACAAAAGATTTAGGTGGCCAATTCAGATTGGACTTGGAGATGGATGTGCATTTGAAAATGCTTCAGCTGCTCCCTGAGTCATCTCAGTCCATGATGACGTGCAGCTGAGCTAGATGGTGGAGTCAGCAACATCAGCCCAGCCTGGGCTGGCCTGCCAGTGGGATTGAGGAAGGCTATCTTATGGGATATAGACTGGGATATAAGAAGAGATGATCCAGAGGCTACAGCAGGATAAGTTCGTGAGAGATGGAGTTGATGAACATGTGCAAACAAAGATCTAATAATGTTTTGGCAGTTGTTCAAACAGAGAAAAATGGTGGGAGAATTTAGTTACCATGTCACCAGGGAAGTCTTACCATGTCACACAGGGTAGTAAATTAATCCTTTGGCCTTCAGGGCATAAATGTTCTAGAATTACCCAAGAAAGTATGATTGATGATGGAGGTGAAATGAGCAACCTAAAATTACCTGTTTTTGTTATCTATAATGATAGAATAATCTTCTCCACTTTCTTCTGGATAACTCCTATTTATCCTTCAAAACCCAGCTCAGGTGTCAACAACTGCAGGGAAATTTTCCTAACCATCCTTTGTCTCCCAAAATGTGGAAGGTTTCCCTGCTCTATGTCCCCATTTCACTCCACAAGACTTCTGTCATGGCCTGATCTCTCTATCTGATGATTAAGGATTCTTCAGGTCACCTAAACTCTTGCATCACTTCTCTACTGTATATTTGGGAGTCATTTCTATTCCAGAGTTGATTCACACTCAGCTGCTTCTTTGTGGTCATTGTCTTTTAAGCTGCTTTCTGCTTCACTTCTTGGAGTGATCTCTTTTCTCCCTTAATACCCTGTCATCACCAGCATGTGCATCTCAAAGGTAAGATGCTGTTCTCTTTATTGCCACATCCTTTTATTTCTCATACCATCAATATGAAGTTTATAATGTAGATTTTGCTGAACATTTGAGATAATGAGAACATGACAAGAACTCTTAAAGCTTGATGTTAAATATCATTGCTTCCATCACCTAAAGGGAAAGGTAAAAGGTTAATTCCTTTGTAGAGAACCCCTCACGATGTTTCCCAGGCTTTGCCTCACTTTTTCTGTTGTTGTTGTTTTTTTTTTTTCCCTCCTCTTTGGCAGAGGGAAAGCCCTTCTTCAGTGCTTTACTGTAAAATTCTCTTCCTGCTTGAAGCAAATCACCATCCCCTGCTCACCGAAGTTGGCTTGCTCCAAGCCTCTGTCCTATGTCCTCTTCTGACTTAGTTCAGGCTGTTACAACAAAATGCCATGGACTAGGTGGCTCAACCTTCAAACATCGATTTCTCATCATTCTGGAGGCTGAGAAGTCCAAGATCAAGTTGCTGGCAGATCCAGTTCTGTTTAGAGCTTTCTTCCTGGTTTGCAGGCTGCCATCTTTTTGTTGCATCTTTACATGGCAGAGAGCACAAGTTCTAGACTCTCTTTTTACAGGGACACTAATCCTAACATGGGGTTCCACCCTTAGGAATTTACCTAAGCTTCATTAGCTCCCAAACCCTCTCCTCCTGATACTATTGGGGTTTAGGGCTTCCCTGGTGGTTAGGACAGTAAAGCATCTACCTGCAATGTGGGAGACCCGGCCTTAATCCCTGGGTCAGGAAGATCCTCTGAAGAAGAGAAGGGCTACTCACTCCAGTATTTTTGCTGGGAGAATCCCATGAGCCTGGCTATAGTCCATGGGGTCGCAAAGGGTCGGACACGACCTTTTTTCACTTCCACACTTAAGGCTTCAACATACAATTTTTTGAAGGCCGCAAATGTGCTATTCATAACATTCTCTTACACAGGTCACCCACAGGGCAAAATGATTGGGAGCTATACATTTTCTGAATTTAAAAATGTGTGTGAGAGAGGGAAGGTCTCGGCAAGCCAGTTCTGCTTTGAGGTCCCTACTAGCATGAGATGAAGCTGTGGGCTTGCTCTTCCTGTGGACCCCCAGCCACCTGAGGACAGCTCAAGGACACAAATCCATATTTGGGTGCACACTCACACCTCCCCCAAGGACACACATAAATGTTTGTGGACAGTTCAAACCAATTATAGGTTTAAGATAAGAGCTATCTTCCTGAAGGCAATATCATTGAAATCCTTCCCCTGACCCACAATGCAGGAAGCTCTCTCCCTTTCTCTTCCCCTCCTCTTGCTTTCAGGTTCATGTACAGGAAGCATTCTATGCATAAGAAGTGGGCATCCATTACAGGGGCTTCCTGAACAGCAGAACCATCTGTCTCTTATTCTACCTCTGGCTACAAAATAAGCTTTCTGCCTCTGTGTTACTCCTTTGTCTCTGTTAATCCATTATTGATTGATGCCTGCAGGCTGAAGCTTCCTTAGAATCAAAGTATTTATTCTTTTCCCAACTCTCCCTGCCCCTTATCTTCCCCTTTCTCCACCCCAGCATTTGCTTTTTTTTGTGCAGTGAGCTACTGAAGTCCTTGTTCGCTGGAGCCCAGATTTTATGCATCCTGGATATCACCAGGTGAGCGGTGGGTGGGGGGGCCACTACCAGTTGGGCGAGGCCATTGGCTACAGGGACAGTTTTCCCTGTAAGGATGTGTTGCATTGAGATACAGTAACTTTGGTTCCAAATAGGCACTGAATGTATCTGGCTCTTTAGGCAAAGAGGGTTTATTTTTGAATGATTAATGCTAAGAAAGGTCAGGTGTACATTGTGTGACCAGTTAATGGAAAAATGACACCCTATTCTCAGTTGGCTGCTGCTTACCCCAGACAAATGATGCATTTGATAAACTTCTTGTGAGTTTTGTGTCCTGGCTCAGTTCTAAATATTTAAAGCAGTCTCTATTCGGCATGCTCTGAAGAGAGCTTTTGAATGCAGCATGTTTTGTTCCCTATTGAAACTACCCAAGCTTTTTAAAGTGTTGAATAAAAGAATAGGCAATAGTAGATCCGGCTGCATCTGGCTGTTGGACCCAGTAGGCTGACTTATCTGTAAATCTTCTGAGGAGTAGCCAGTAGGAACATTGCTCATTTTTCTTCCAGGAATTCTTTTATAAAGTTTGAGCGAGGCTGCAAAGACTCTATTCCTATTATTGATAATGATGTTATTATTATTAATACCATTGTGATAGAGGCCAAAGCCATATTTAAAAGGATGACAGTGGATAAACACTGTAAACCCAATTTCCTGATCAGGGCTCCTACTCTCTTTATAGAAGAGTGTCCGCTGAAAGCCTTCTTCTGTTGCTGATGTCATATCAGTTCAGTTCAGTTGCTTAGTCGTGTCCGACTCTTTGTGACCCCGTGAATTGCAGCATGCCAGGCTTCCCTGTCCATCACCAACTCCTGGAGATCACTCAAACTCATGTCCATCGAGTCGGTGATGCCATCCAGCCATCTCATCCTCTGTCGTCCCCTTCTCCTCCTGCCCCTTATCCTTCCCAGCATCCGAGTCTTTTCCAATGAGTCAACTCTTGGCATGAGGTGGCCAAATATTGGGTTTCAGCTTTAGCATCATTCCTTCCAAAGAACACCCAGGGCTGATCTCCTTTAGGATGGACTGGTTGGATCTCCTTGCAGTCCAAGGGACTCTCAAGAGTCTTCTCCAACACCACAGTTCAAAAGCATCAATTCTTTGGCACTCAGCTTTCTTCACAGTCCAACTCTCACATCCATACATGACTACCGGAAAAACCATAGCCTTAACTAGATGGACCTTAGTCGGCAAAGTAATATCTCTGCTTTTGAATATGCTGTCTAGGTTGGTCATAACTTTCCTTCCAAGGAGTAAGTGTCTTTTAATTTCATGGCTGCAATCACCATCTACAGTGATTTTGGAGCCCCCAAAAATAAAGTCTGACACTGTTTCCACTGTTTCCCCATCTGTTTCCCATGAAGTGATGGGACCAGATGCCATGATCTTCGTTTTCTGAATGTTGAGCTTTAAGCCAACTTTTTCACTCTCCTCTTTCACTTTCATCAACAGGCTTTTTAGTTCCTCTTCACTTTCTGCCACAAGGGTGGTGTCTTCTGCATATCTGAGGTGATTGATATTTCTCCTGGCAATCTTGATTCCAGCTTGTGCTTCTTCCAGCCCAGTGTTTCTCATGATGTACTCTGCATAGAAGTTAAATAAGCAGGGTGACAATATACAGCCTTGACATACTCCTTTTCCTATTTGGAAGCAGTCTGTTGTTCCATATCCAGTTCCAACTGTTGCTTCCTGACCTGCATAGAGGTTTCTCAAGAGGCAGGTCAGGTGGTCTGGTAGTCCCATCTCTTTCAGAATTTTCCACAGTTTATTGTGATCCAGTCAAAGGCTTTGGCATAGTCAATAAAGCAGAAATAGATGTTTCTATGGAACTCTCTTGCTTTTTCCATGATCCAGCAGATGTTGGCAATTTGATCTCTGGTTCCTCTGCCTTTTCTAAAACCAGCTTGAACATCAGGAAGTTCACGGTTCACGTATTGCTGAAGTCTGGCTTGGAAAATTTTGAGCATTACTTTATTAGTTTGTGAGATGAGTGCAATTGTGTGGTAGTTTGAGCATTCTTTGGCATTGCCTTTCTTTGGGATTGGAATGAAAAATGATCTTTTTCCAGTACTGTGGGCACTGCTAAGTTTTCCAAATTTGCTGGCATATTGAGTGCAGCCCTTTCACAGCATCATCTTTCAGGATTTGAAATAGCTCCACTGGAATTCCATCACCTCCACTAGCTTTGTTCGTAGTGATGCTTTCTAAGACCCACTTGACTTCCCATTCCAGGATGTCTGGCTCTAGGTGAGTGATCACACCATCATGATTACCTTGGTCATGAAGATCTTTTTTGTCCAATTCTTCTGTGTATTCTTCCCACCTCTTCTTAATGTCTTCTGCTTCTGTTAGGTCCATACCATTTCTGTCCTTTATCGAGCCCATCTTTTCATGAAATGTTCCTTTGGTATCTCTAATTTTCTTGAAGAGATCTCTAGTCTTTCCCATTCTGTTGTTTTCCTCTATTTCTTTGCACTGATCGCTGAAGAAGGCTTTCTTATCTCTTCTTGCTATTCTTTGGAACTCTGCATTCAGATGCTTATATCTTTCCTTTTATCCTTTGCTTTTCACTTCTCTTCTTTTCACAGCTATTTGTAAGGCCTCCCCAGACAGCCATTTTGCTTTTTTGCATTTCTTTTCCATGGGGATGGTCTTGATCCCTGTCTCCTGTACAATGTCACGAACCTCATTCCATAGTTCATCAGGCACTCTATCTATCAGATCTAGACCCTTAAATCTATTTCTCACTTCCACTGTATAATTATAAGGGATTTGATTTAGGTCATACCTGAATGGTCTAGTGGTTTTCCCTACTTTCTTCAATTTAAGTCTGAATTTGGCAATAAGGAGTTCATGATCTGAGCCACAGTCAGCTCCTGGTCTTGTTTTTGCTGACTGTATAGAACTTCTCCATCTTTGGCTGCAAAGAATATAATCAATCTGATTTCGGTGTTGACCATTTGTATGGTGATGTCCATGTGTAGAGTCTTCTCTTGTGTTGTTGGAAGAGGGTGTTTGCTATGACCAGTGCATTCTCTTGGCAAAACTCTATTAGCCTTTGCCCTGCTTCATTCCATATTCCAAGGCCAAATTTGCCGGTTACCCCAGGTGTTTCTTGACTTCCTACTTTTGCATTCCAGTCCCCTATAATGAAAAGGACATCTTTTTTGGGTGTTAGTTCTAAAAGGTCTTGTAGATCTTCATAGAACCATTCAACTTCAGCTTCTGCAGCGTTACTGGTTGGGGCATAGACTTGGATTACTGTGATATTGAATGGTTTGCCTTGGAAACGAACAGAGATCATTCTGTCGTTTTTGAGATTGCATCCAAGTACTGCATTTCGGACTCTTTTGTAGACCATGATGGCTACTCCATTTCTTCTGAGGGATTCCTGTCCACAGTAGTAGATATCATGGTCATCTGAGTTAAATTCATCCATTCCAGTCCATTTTATTTCACTGATTCCTAGAATGTCGACGTTCACTCTTGCCATCTCCTGTTTGACCACTTCCAATTTGCCTTGATTCATGGACCTGACATTCCAGGTTCCTATGCAATATTTCTCTTTACAGCATTGGACCTTGCTTCTATCACCAGTCACATCCACAACTGGGTATCGTTTTTGCTTTGGCTCCATCCCTTCATTCTTTCTGGAGTTATTTCTCCACTGATCTCCAGTAGCATACTGGGCACGTACTGACCTGGGGAGTTCCTTTTTCAGTATCCTATCATTTTGCCTTTTCATACTGTTCATGGGGTTCTCAAGGCACGAATACTGAAGTGGTTTGCCATTCCCTTCTCCAGTGGACCACATTCTGTCAGACCTCTCCACCATGTGGGGTGGCCCCACATGGCATGGCTTATAGTTGGAATTTAATGAATGCTTTTCTAGTGTATGAATCAAGACTAGGTGAATTGACACCTATGAAACTACATTGTAAAGTTCCAAGGCCACATTGCTTACAATATGCCTTAAGAAGACCTAGGTTGCTTTCCCAATGATGTCACTTTTCTAGTACAGTGACCTTAACTCAGGACCTCGAGTCTTGTGATGATTCTAGGTACCATTTGTGAGTCATAAATAAAATGATGCATGGTGAAATTTATATAAATATATTTTGTATTTAGTCTTAATAAATGGTAAATTAAAATAATATTTTATTATATATTTTATACTACATAATATATAGTATATATAAATATATATAATTATATATATAAATATATTATGCATGCACACATACTTAGTCGCTCAGTAGTGTCCAAGTCTTTGTGATCCAATGGGCTGTAGTCCGCCAGGCTCCTCTGGCCACCGGATCCTCTAGGCAAGAATACTGAAGTGGTTTGCCATATATATTAAGATAATTATATATATATAATGGTGTTATATATATAGTAGTGTTAGTCGCTCAATCGTGTCTGACTCTTTGCGACCCCATGGACTGCTCCCCATCAGGCTCCTCTGTCCATGGGTTTCTCCAGGCAAGAATACTGGAGTGAACTGCCATTCTCTTCTCCAGAGGATCTTCCCAATGGAATCAAACCTACATCTCCTGCATTGCAGGCAGTTTCTTTACTGTCTAAGCTACAAGGAAGCTACAAGGAAGCTACAAGGAAAATGTTTATACGATTGTCCAACGTAAGAACTAAGGAATTATTTGATGTTTGTGCAACACCAGCAGAAGTAAAGTGACTATATTCTGTGTATGTAATATGAACACAAAGTGTTTCTAGCTGGCGGGAGTAGAAGTGGGGAGAAGAGCTTTGATTAAAGCATAAATAAGTACGTCTTAAGTAGTTTAAGTTACTGTGATACTTGCATTATCTTCTCTTCAGAATTCCTACAGTACTTGTTTTTGCTGCTTAGTGAGTGCTTAGTCAAGTCAGGACATATGATTGAAGGACAATGACTAACTTGTGAGAGTTCACATATTTCCCCTGCTAAAGAGAATGTGAATTTGTCTCCTCCTCTGTTCCTGAGAACTATTCTTCACATTAAAACTCTATTGTGGAAAACAGAGAGGGAAGGCAGGAAGAGGAGCAAGAGTACAAGAGGAAGGGGAGGAGGATTTTTCTCGGAGCTGTTTGCATGTGAGAAGCTCTTGAGAGCGATGACTTAAAAAATGTTGTAGCAAAGATAAAGAAGTCTGGAATTTATAACACAAATAAAGAACAGAATTACTTTAAGAGTCCTTTTTGCAGATTGACTACCACCTGGCACTTCTTACAGACTGGCCCCTCTGGTTCACAGTTTTAATAGGGTTACAGACGAAAAGCATTCCTGTGAAGTTTTTTTCTCCATCCACCCAAATAGTCTCATCTTTTTTTGTCATCTCCCAATTTGGGCTTCCCTGGTCACCCAGACGTAAAGAATCTGTCTGCAATGCAGGAGACCTGGGTTGGATCCCTGGGTTGGGAAGATCCCCCAGAGAAGGGAATGGGTACCCACCCCAATGTTCTTGCCAGGAGAATCCCCATGGACAGAGGAGTCTGGTGGATCCTTGGAGTTGGACACAGCTGAGTGACTAACACACATGATCAACGCCTGCTAGTTTATCCTTCACTATCATTCATCAGAATAATTTTTGTGGGACACAAGTGTGATTATGTCAGTTCTTTGTTTCAAATCCTCCCTAATGGTATGGACAAACTATCCCTCGTAAGTCAAGTTGGACCTGCAGATACAAACACAAATCCGTGAGCCCTTTGCCCCGTGACTGCTCCGGACAGCACTCCACCCTCTCTGCGTAGGTTGTCTAACACTGATTCTCCCTCAGGAGGTTAAGATGAAGATGCCTCAGCTGGAGATGAGAGCAGGGATGTCCTCCTGGATGCCCTGGTAATCTCTGCCCAAGCCCAAGAGTGATGCCAGCCAAAGCAACAAAGACAGCAGCCACACTCCTCGTGAAATCTAGCCTTCAGCTGAAAGCACCAGTGTCATACCAAGGAGTGGGGGTGCGATGGGAGTGTCTGCCCTGCTCCAGAGCCCTGTTTCATCATGGCCATTGTTTGAAATTTCCAGCAAATCACCCTCTTCCTGCCTTTGCAGGCTGCTGCCCTGAGGCAAACTGCCCTGAGGCAAACTGCCCCCTCTCCCCATTTCCTTGTTCACCAGAGGACCATGACACCCCTTCCTTTTTCTTTTGCTAAAGCCTGAAGAGCGAGTGTATCACAGACTTGTGTTGACTGATGCGGAAATGCTGGTGCCCATTGGAGCAGCGTCTCCCAGGATTGAGGAAACCTTCATTTGAAGGTCAGACACTTTAGGTCCACACAGAGTGAGACCAGAGGGGCAGTTCCATGCCTTGGATTTTGGAGATGGAGTGTTGGCTCCAGAAAGGCAAGACATCGTGACAGGAAAAGAAGCACTGTGACTGTTTAGGTGGAGTTGGGTCATTAACTATGGCTGGCATATCTATATTCAATTTCTCAGCTTGGGATTGCTTTATAAGTACTTATAAATATTAAGGAGATCAAACCAATCAATCCTAAAGGAAATCAATCTTAAATATTCATTGGAAGAACTGATGCTGAAGTTGAAGCTCCAATACTTTGGTCACCTGATGTGAAGAGCGACTCATTGGAAAAGACCCTGATTCTGTGGAAGATTAAAGGTCGTAAAGAGAAGAGGGCAGTAGAGGGTGGTTAGATAGTATCACTAACTCAGTGGACATGAATTTGAGCAAGTCCCAGGAGATAGTGAAGGAAGGGGAGCCTGAGGTGCTGCAATTCATGGGGTTGCAAAGAGTTGGACACGACTGAGAGAAAGAACAACAAAAACAACAGACTGGCTCAGCAGTAAAGAATCCACCTGCCAATGCAAGAGACACAGGAGAAGCAGGTTCGATCCCTGGGTCGGGAAGATTCCCTGGAGAGGGAAATGGCAACCCAATCCAGTATTCTTGACTGATATATTCCATGGACAGAGGAACCTGACAGTCTATAGTTCATGTGGTCCCAAAAGAGTCAGACCTGACTTAGCAGCAAACAGCAAGAACAGACACTGAATGCTATTCTTTTCAAGAGGGCTCTGTTGAATTGTTTAGGTCCTGAATTTGTTATACATTAAAAGTGCTTTATAAAGTGTGTGTGTGTGTCACTGTTTCACTTACTGTAAACCCTGATGAATTTTTATTTAAATTAAAAACTCTCAGCTTGCTTAAAAGGGGGCAGATATTTGCTACTGATATATTTGTTTCCAGCAAAGCCTTAAAGAACAAACGTTGATTCATATGCTACAGAGAAAGGAACTGGTCAAATACTAAAACTAATGTTATCAGCAGCTGGGAAGAATTGAGAAAGGGAGGGCCTGGCTTGGAGAGGAGGCCAGGGCTTTTGATAGAGGTCCTTCCTGGGCTTCATAACAGACACAGGTTCTCATCACCTGAAAGATAAGTCTGTGCTCCTAAACGTATCTGGTACAGACTTGGAGCCCAGCCTACCTCGTCCACTCCATCTTCCTATGGTGTCCCTTGCATGTATCCTATCTCCATGCCCCAGGCAACAAAAACAGCCAGTCCCTGACTATGACATACTCTTTCATGCCTCTGTGCCTTTATAGGTATTGTTTACCTTCCCTGAGAAGCCAAATTTTCTTCCTTCTCCATCTTCCCATACTCATCTTCCAGAATTAGCAAGTTATCGCTCCCATGGACAGCTCTTTGATTCCATTCCCAGTCATATCCCAAGAAGAAGTAATTGTCCCCTCATTCATGATGTTGTTCTGTAAGTGGAAATGCTGAGTTTGGCTCATGTCTTCTCCACTTAATGCTGTGTGATCTTGGACAAGTTGCTTAATCTCTCTGTGCTTCAAATCCCTCAACTGTATTATGGAGATAATAACAATAATAATACTATTCCTTATAAAATTAAAGTGAGAAAAAGGCATTTAGAAAGTTTCTTAGAATCACATAATAACTTAATGTGTTAATTGTTTTTATCATTATTTATTACTCCCACTACCATTATCATCATATATATACCTCCTTTGTGCTTTTATTCACACCAGTTTTATTCACATGATTATTATTATTGATGTCAGTTTATCTGAATCTCATTTATTATGTTTTTGGGCTCCAAAATCACTGCAGATGGTGACTGCAGCCATGAAGTTAAAAGACACTTGCTCCTTGGAAGAAAAGTTATGACAACATAATAAAAAGCAGAGACATTACTTTGACAACAAAGGTCTGTCTAGTCAAAGCTATGGTTTTTCAAGTAGTCATGTATGGATGTGAGAGTTGGAGAAGAATTGATGCTTTTGAACTGTGGTGTTGGAGAAGACTCTTGAGAGTCCCTTGGACTGCAAGGAGATCCAACCAGTCCATCCTAAAGGAAACCAGTTCTGATTATTCATAGGAAGGACTGATACTGAAGTGGAAACTCCAATACTGTGGCCACCTGATAGAAAGAACTGATTCATTTGAAAAGACCCTGATACTGGGAAAGATTGAAGGCGGGAGGAGAAGGGGATGACAGAAGAGATGGTTGGATGGCATCCCTGACTTGATGGACATGAGTTTGAGTAAGCTCCAGGTGTTGGTGATGGAAGGGAAGCCTGTGTACTGTGGTACATGGGGTCCCAAAGAGTCGGACATGACTGAGCGACGGAACTGGAACCGGACCTTTACTCCTCAGCGTGCAACACAGTACTTGGCATTAGCAGGTGTCAAGGAAATAGTTTTGAATTTTAATTCAAAAGGCATCTATGTCTTTTTCTTATCATAAGCTTCATAAAGTGTCTTTTCTGCTTTGTAGCAATCTTCATGGATGCTAGTTCAGTACCCCACACATAATCAGCCTCAAAATCTACTGAAGAAACATGTGTACAAATGACTATTTAGATATTGGCTTCTGGCCAGCAGGCAGACCAGTGGTGTCACAGGATACTTATTCACAGCTTCTCATGCGAGATCAACTGGTGAACTGAAAGCAGATTGTTTGGTTCACTTGCTTTTTTGTTTCATAAACTTCTGCTGAGTTTAAAAGGCAGTCAAGATGTAGTTAAAGATGAGGATCTGCCATGTGTGAAGATGAATCCAGTGTATGAAAGTGGTAAGAGATGGATTAGGGATTTGTATATGGATTAACTGAACTCAAATGTCCTTTGCAAATATGACAGAAAACTTCTTTACCCCATAGTTTTAAAAATCTGTATTTCTACAAAATCGGGGTCTTATAACCAAAATTTCTCTGCTTCTTCAAACTATCTAATGGAGGTTTTTTGATTGGATGTGCATTGTTATATCATCAGGTTACAAGTAGATTAAAGTCGTAATTTTTTTCAATTAGGGACCAGACTAAATGGAACTCTTTGATCCAGCTTCTGAGGACAGGACACAGGTATTCCAATGGGAGTGTTTCAGATGGGTTGTCTCTTACCCCAGAAGTGTGATGTGTTTTTGACCCATCTCACATCATCCTCTATTAATAACATTCTGAACTTTGGATTGATTATTTAATGTTGTTGTTGTTTAATTGTTAAGTTGTGTCAGAATCTTTTGTGACTCCATGGACTGTGGCCTGCCAGGTTCCTTTGTCCATGGGATTATCTCGGGCAAGAATACTGGAGTGGGTTGCCTTTTCCTTCTCCAGGGAACCTTCTGGACTGAGGGATTGAACCTGCATCTCCTGCATCGGCAGGTGGGTTCTTTATCACTGAGCCACCAGGGAAGCCCCTAGCTCTTAACAGTAAATACTATTCCTTTAAAGGGACATTTGTGAGTCTATTTGAGCCCTGAATTTATGTTTTGTTTAAAGAGTGCCATTTAAGGTTAAGATCAAGAGATTTTTTTGCGGGGGGGATAGTTTAAGTTAAAAAATGAAAAAGTTACTTGAGTCCAAATGTAACCTTTAAAGATTCTCCCAGGGAACTGGAACACACAGGGGAAAAAAAAAAACATGATGACATTACAAATGGAATGTAAGACTCTTTACTTTTCTCTGTAAGCTCCTAGAAATGAAAAATGTAAATAGAAAGATAACTGAGGAAAAGATTTTGAAAGTTCTTCATCAAGCAGTCCAGTTGTTGCCTGAAATGGCAAGGGAGATAGAACAGATGCCTCTCGAAGAAACCTCAACCAGACCTGTCTGCCCAAGAAGCTTCTTGAAGCCCACTCCCAAGACAGCTCATTTGCCATCTCTGCTTTTATACCGACCACTGCCTCTAGCAGCTTCCATTCTCCCAAGCTGGAGGCAGCACCCTTTACTCATTCAATCAATCAAATTCCATCTTCCATTCTATTGCTGTTATATTATGCAATGAAGACTTGTCTAGTAATACAAGTAAGGCACACAGCTTCCAGGCTTCATCTCAGAATCTGCTTTAAAAACTCTTCCCTAAAATCCATCTGGGAATTTAGGGTTTTGAGTATGAGCCATACATTCTCCTTGCTTGACCCTACAGTAAACCCCTCTCTGTTCCAAAACAGAAGACTTGCCTAAGAGTGAGAAGACAGTCAGTCATTTACTTATGTCAGGCTGGTTCTTCTTGCTTGGTTCTTACCTTGTAGCAAAGAATTGAAACTACAGACCAGTACAACTTAAGCAGGCAAGATTTATTGGGCAAGCAGCAAGCAGTATGTTCTCCAGGGGTGAGGGCAGACCAACAGGCACAGGAGTTGCCCTGTTCCATTTTGGCTTCCCTCTTTTATATTCCTTGTTCCCTCCCCTGAGTGGTCCCTGGGGCCAATGCAAATAAGGCATTATTCCTGAGACCAATCAGGGAAGGGGATGCAAATACAGTGTATACTCAAGACCTATCAGGGAAAGGAGCATGTTGGGCACGTTGTCCCACTAGAAGTCTTCATTCAGGTCAGTGCTTTTTATTTTACTTTTTTTTTTTTTTTTTTTACAGTTCATGGAGTCTGTGGTCATCTAGCTGTCACTTCCTCTCCCACCATTTCATACCCGTTTCTCCCCACTCTAACTGACTAACACTTGCTAAGGAACTTTTTTTTGAGAACCTATAATGTTATGCCTAGCACTGTAATAAATGCTGGAAGTTCAGGGATCGTGTGGTTTGGGCACATTGGGGTGGTCATAGAGCAGTTGCCTTTTCCTCCTGGGTTCACAGGTATTATTTAGTTCACTTGCTGTCAAGAGAGACCATGTGACTAGATTATGGTAATGGATTGCTGGAGAAGTAATGGGAGCCACTTCCAGGCTTGGCTCCTAAAATATCTTTCATGATATTTTTCTCTCTCCCCCATTTACCATCTCTAGCTGAATGAAGAAGATCCAGGAAAGGACCCTAAGGAATCACCTTCTCGTTATATCACAAAGCCTGGATGCCTGAATCACCAGGTAGAGGAGGGCCACCTGGGATATCTGTCTGCCTAGAAATATCATGCATTGAACTTGAGTGATTAAGAAATGAACGTTAATTTTATTAAGCTACTAAAACTTTGGGATTTTAGTTAATATAGTATCAATAGTATAGTATAATAATTACATACTAATATGATAGCTTATGGTGCATGATGCCACTGGATTTGTGGTCTCCAAAGGAGAAGATTTCATTCCAGGACCTATGATGGGTCTCAATTACTCAGAGCTTTGTGCAGCAAAATTTTATTTAAAATGACAGGACAGAGAAAGCTTCTGATATAGACGTCAGAAGTGGGTAGAAAGAGTACCCACCCTCACTAGTTTAAGCAAGGCCTTATAAACTTCTCAATCAACTGCTGAGAACAGATAAAAAGAATACCTCAAGGCTGTAAGAGTTCCATCAGAACTTTCCCATGGCGTACATACTGAGATGACTTTGACATAAGATTAGCCAGGGAGAACGGGTTCCAGACACTGTCACTGGGCGAGATACACTCTTCCTGTGTAATCAGGGGGATAAGTCTTGAGGAACAGGCTCCCAGGCAAGGCTTGTTACAATTAGAATCATCAACATAGAGCCTAAGAAAAGCATTTTCATAAGTAAGACATTGTGCTGTGTGATCAGTTCATTTCAGTTTAGTTCAGTCGCTCAGTCGTGTCCGACTCTTTGTGACCCCATGAATCGCAGCACGCCAGGCCTCCCTGTCCATCACCAACTCCTGGAGTTTACTCAGACTCATGTCCATCTAGTCAATGATGCCATCCCGCCATCTCATCCTCGGTCGTCCCCTTCTCCTCCTGCCCCCAATCCCTCCCAGCATCAGAGTCTTTTCCAATGAGTCAGCTCTTCGCATCAGGTGGCCAAAGTACTGGAGTTTCAGCTTTAGCATCATTCCTTCCAAAGAAATCCCAGGGCTGATCTCCTTCAGAATGGACTGGTTGGATCTCCTTGCAGTCCAAGGGACTCTCAAGAGTCTTCTCCAGCACCGCAGTTCAAAATCATCAATTCTTCGGCACTCGGCCTTCTTCACAGTCCAACTCTCACACCCTACATGACCACTGGAAAAACCATAGCCTTGACTAGACGGACCTTAGTCGGCAAAGTAATATCTCTGCTTTTGAATATGCTGTCTAGGTTGGTCATAACTTTCCTTCCAAGGAGTAAGGGTCTTTTAATTGCATGGCTGCAGTCACCACCTGCAGTGATTTTGGAGCCCCCCAAAATAAAGTCTGCCACTGTTTCCACTGTTTCTCCATATATTTCCCATGAAGTGATGGGACCGGATGCCACGATTTTCGTTTCTGAATGTTGAGCTTTAAGCCAACTTTTTCACTCTCCTCTTTCACTTTCATCAAGAGGCTTTTTAGTTCCTCTTCACTTTATGCCATAAGGGTGGTGTCATCTGCATATCTGAGGTGATTGATATTTCTCCCGGCAATCTTGATTCCAGCATATGTTTCTTCCAGTCCAGTGTTTCTCATGATGTACTCTGCATATAAGTTAAATAAGCAGGGTGACAATATACAGCCTTGACGTACTCCTTTTCCTATTTGAAACCTGTCCGTTGTTCCATGTCCAGTTCTAACTGTTGCTTCCTGACCTGCATACAGATTTCTCAAGAGGCAGGTCAGGTGGTCTGGTATTCCCATCTCTTTCAGAATTTTCCACAGTTTAATTTGATCCACACAGTCAAAGGCTTTGGCATAGTCAATAAAGCAGAAATAGATGTTTTTCTGGAACTCTCTTGCTTTTTCCATGATCCTAAATAAGGGCCAGTTCTCAGGTAAGATACATTGTGGCACAAGGCTTAAGGGAAGCATGAGGGAGAATGTTCACCTCCACCTTAAATGGACCTGGACTGCCTAAGCTTTAACTCTCTCAAGTATAATACAATTACATAATACAGTGGCAAATCATTTCATGGCAAATAGATGGGGAAACAATGGAAACAGTGAGAGGCTTTATAATTTTTTCTGGGCTCCAAAATCACTGCAGATGGTGACTGCAGCCATGAAATTAAAAGACACTTGCTCCTTGGAAGGAAAGTTAGGACCAACCTAGACAGCATATTAAAAAGCAGAGACATTACTTTGCTAACAAGTGTCCATCTAGTCAAAGCTATGGTTTTTCCAGTAGTCATGTATGGATGTGAGAGTTGGATTATAAAGAAAGCTGAGCATTAAAGAATTGATGCTTTTGAACTGTGGTGTTAGAGAAGACTCTTGAGAGTCTCTTGGACTGCAAGGAGATCCAACCTGTCCATCCTCAAGGAAATCAGTCCTGAATATTCATTAGAAGGACGGATGCTTAAGTTGAAACTCCAATACTTTGGCCACCTGATGCAAAGAACTGACTCATTGGAAAAGACCCTGATGCTGGGAAAGATTGAAGGCAGGAGGAGAAGGGGACAACAGAGGAAGAGATGGTTGGATGGCATCACCGACTTGATGGATATGAGTCTGAGTAAACTCCAGGAGTTGGTGATGGACTGGGAAGACTCTGTGCTCTGGTCCATGGGGTTGCAAAGAGTCAGACATGACTGAGTGACTGAACTGAACTGATAATACAGTGGCAACTCTAATATAGTCTCTGACTAATAGAGATGAGTAAGATAAAGAACTTGTCTTCAAGGAGTTAACATTTTGGTTGGGAGAAGTGTGTAAATTATAAAACAAGTGATCAGTCTAGCAAAAGAGAGGTATAACATACAGGGAAAGTAGCATGTGGAGTAGGACAGGGATGATGATTGTGATAGAAAGACTTTCTGAATGAAAACCACTGTGTATATTTTTTTCCCACAATTGTGGGCATGGTTGGGGAGGGTGGGTGTAGGTTGAGGGAAGCAGAGAATGAGAGGCAGATCAATGTTGCAAGAGTAGAAAGGATGAGGTCAAGCATGGTGACACATGGGGCTGGAAAAGGAAGCAGATATTGAAACTTAGAGCATCTTCCATAAGCCTCTGGTCCCCTGGACTTTCTGAGATCAGTACCATTCAAAGTGCTGATCTGTAATGATGTAAGAAGTTTGAGGCAGAATGTGTATCAACACTCTGCTTCTTTCACAGGGAATGTGTTGCTATTTGGGATAAAAAAAGTCAGCTGAACCAAATAGCAAGCTTAGCGATGTGGCTGGTTCGGGTTCCAGCACAAACTTCTTGTTTCATCATGTCCAGGAAACTGTTTCCTTTTCTGAGGATCATTCTTGGAGTGGGCCTGTTTTGGACATATTATTCTGTTTTCTCTGGAAAATGGATGTGAAGGGTGTCCAGGGAGATGACTTAGTCACGTCTGACTTTTTGGGATCCCATCCACTGTAGCCTGCCAGCTTCCTCTGTCCATGAAATTCTCCAGGCAAGAATACTGGAGTGGGTTGCCATTCCCGTCTTCAGAGGATCTTCCTGACCCAGGGATTGAACCCTTGTCTCCTCCGTTGCAGGCAGATTGTTTACCTGAGACACCAGGGAAGCATGGGGAAATAATTCTGGAGGGAAATGATGAAGATCCTAAATTAGAGCAGTGGTGGTATTGATGAACCAAAGAGAATGGGTTTCAGACATATTTAGTATAAGATCAGGGCATAGTGAGGACAGTGAGAGAAATAATAAAAAAAAAAGGGTCCTAATTTTTTTGATCAAGTGTCTGGGTATAACCATCAACTGAAGAAAAGATAATCATGGACTTTGTGGGTAGTTTAATGAATTCACTTCCAGTGCTGTGGACAGCGAAGTGGACAGGGAACACCAGGTAGATATGTTGAAAGACCAGCTGGAGACGACTGCCTGGATCTTGGGGGAAGAGTTCTGGGGCGGAAGTTCACATCTGGGTGTCATTATCATAGGAGGTACAGAAAACGGGAGTGTAACTCTGCAAAGTGAGAAAGGCAGTGGTTCAGGATGAAACCATGAAGGACATTAGAGGAGACAAAGAAGATCTCCTGAGACAGACCTGACCTTCAGGAGAGTGAGAGATGCTGCGAGCCCAGAGTGCTTTTAGATGTTCTGAGCCAACTAAAGCAGCAGGGAGGACCAGTTAAATCTCAGTGAAAATGCTTCTGCTGAACCCGCTAATCAGGATGTCTTTGGTGAAATCCAGACCAGAGCACTGGTTGGGGTCAGAGAAGACACTGTAGCTGAACTGTAAGGAATTCTGAAACTGTCAAGAGATGTATACAAGCTTCTTTTCTCTAGAGGCCCATTTCCTTCTCTGTTAGATGAGAAGTCAGATTAAGTGAGATAATTTCAGTTCTAACATTCTCTAATAATAGATCCCATTTTGAACAAGCACAGAGATGGTAGTCACATGATGCTGATAAAAATGGTGCAAGATACTGGTTTGCCACTTTGCCTGAGGCTCAGAGAGCTTACGGATCATGCTGAGGTTCACACACACAATGAATTTCTGAACTGAGAATTAAATATTAGGTTTGTCTGACAACAGAACCTGTGTTCTTTTCACTGTCTTGCTCCGTACAGTGATTTTAAGAAGAGATAAGATACCAGGCAGAATGTGAATTGAATTTGGGTAGTAGATGATTTCTAAGAGCCATCCTTGCTATATTTTCATAGGCGATACTCTTTAATAAAAGCAGAATGCTCCTTTTGAGGAACATAAACAAAACTCACTGCGAGGGCTTTGAACTAAGCTGATGTTAGCTATATAAAAAAGACCAGGTTGATCAGCAAGTGACAGGGAAATGGGGGACTTTTATATACAGAGAAAAAAAAATCAATACTAGCATAATAGTTTATAGAGGCAATGCATTTTGCAGTTAAAAATCTCTGAAGACAAGCTTAACAGTCGATCGGTATAGAAACTCTTGAGGACATAATTCTCATTCAGCTCAGGTAAGCATTATCTGAAGCCAATTATCTGATATAATAAGAGAATAGCTCATGCCTTCTCAAGGTGTCTTTCTTTGAGTATGTTTTAGGAATGATTGTTTTTAAAGTTAGCTAGTGTACCAAGGGGACCCTCTCCATCTATCCAAGGAGGAAAAGGATAATATTTTGAATATGGCACATTTAAAGATCCAGTGGTGTTCTTGGGCTTTATAAAACTCGGCAAAGAAATATGGCCAATGTTTTCAGAAGCTTTCTGATTTAACTGTTCAGAATTTTCTATATATCCTTTCTTATGCAAAACTCTGTCCAGGAAGCTTGTAATTTCTTCTTATGCCCTCAAATAGCCCTTCGGAGACAGTCTACATTATATTTTGTATGCATGCTAAGTCTCCACGGTCGTGTCCAACTTTTTTGACCTTATGGACTGTAGCTTGCCAGACTCCACTGTCCGTGGGGTTCTCCAGGCAAGAATACTGGAGTGGGTTGCCCTGCCCTCCTCCAGGGGATCTTTCCTACCCAGGGAATGAACCTGTGTCTCTTACCTCTTCTTCACTGGCAAGCGGGTTCTTTACCACTAGTCACACCTGGGAAGCCCATAAAATATTATCGAGTCAGAACATCCCATTTTAAAATCAAAGAAAAGAAACACAGCTAGGGGAGGGATCTTGCCCACAGGCACAATTAGAGTAATGCTGTGACTACAGCACAGGGATCCTCGCCTTTGGCGTAGTGCAGTTTATACTGCACTGGGTCTGGGATGTAAGCTCAGTGCAAAATGGGGCTCTGTCTTAGCCACTGTTACATCCGCTGTAGGACCTTGAACAGTGCCTAGTGCCCAGAGAGTGTAGGTTGTGTAATGGTGGTAAAGGTCAAAGTGCTTATGTTTTAACTTCCTAGCAACACAGAAAAGCTTCTTCTGAAACTTAGTGTGATATGGGTTTCCCCATCTGTTCTAATTCCACCAGGCTATTTGTCCTAGAGACTAGTCAGCCCCATCCCTAGCTCCTACTTGTCTGAGGATCTGGGAGGAGCCAAGCCCTAGGGTGGTGGTACGGTGAAGGACCAGAGGCTTGAGATCAGCTCTGACCTGGTGTGGATTGTTGCTGGGTTTGTGCTGTACCTTGAGACAGCAATTGAAGTTACTTTGTAATAACCTGAGGTCTCAGTCTATGCTTTGATTTCTTGCTCATTATTTCTTAGACTAATCTAGGCTCTGGAGCAGTCACAAATAGGGGCCCAAATCTCAGTGGTTTCATAGATAAAGATTCATTTCTCACTCATGAATCTGACAGCTCTCTAGGACAATTTTTTTAAAAAAATGTTTTTTGATGTGGACCATTTTTAAAGCTTTCATTGAATTTGTTATAATACTGTTTTTGTTTTATGTTTTGATTTTTTGACTATGAGGCACATGGGATCTTAACTCCCTGACTAGGGATCGAACCCACATCCCCTGCACTAGAAGGCAAAGTGTTAACCATTGGACCCCCAGGGAGATCCTGACAATTCCTTTTTAAACAGTGACTTAAAGACTTCAGTTTCTTGTTTCTTGCAGCTGTGCCACCTGAAAAACGTGACTTCCAGGTCAGCTGGCATAGGAAAAGTGAGCTAAAGAGCTGTTCATTCTCTCTTAAATGCTTTAGCTTGGAAATGACACACATCACTTCTGCTCAGTGCCAGTTGTCCAGAACTAGTTATATGTCCTTCTCCAACTGCAAGGGCATTGGACATTTCAGCAAGTACACAGGCTTTGGGAAGTAACAAAGATCTCTGTCAGAATGGAATTAAGCAAATGAGAGATCACTGAGGTTTTCATCTTTATTATTTCTTCCTTAAAAAAAAAGAAAAAAATTACAGTAAACTGACTTCCACAGTGGAATGTTCTTTGTGGCTTAGCTAGACATAAACAGTACCATTGATGTGTCTAGGGAATATATGCAGTGAGGATTTAGGCTCTTGAGAACTTTGGCAGATCCAGTGACCGCTCTGAGGTTAGGTCCCATGAGTTGTCACACTGAGTAATAAAAGGTGGGGTGGAAGTGGCTGGCCTGACCCCCAGTTGGCTGATTATTCGGTTCAGACAGAGCTAAAGAAAAACAGTTGCCCAGTGGCCTTTCAACTCTGCTCCTTTCCTGTTATTTCTTCAACCATTTATAGTCTAGTGTCTGGATAGAGCTGGGCCAAAATTTGGCAAGATTCTAGGGAGATAAATTATTTGTAGGCCAGCAAGGGCCTCACAGCTTTACTAGGAAAGGGAAAATTGGAAGCTTGGATAATGTTCAGTTGTTAAGTCATGTCCGACTCTTTCTCCAACACTACTCAACTCCACATCTCATCAGTTATCAAATGCTCATGATTGTGCCTTCTGATGCTTCTGCTTCATACTCAATACATGATTGCCTTTGCCTTAGGTTAAGCCTCCACTATGTCCATTCTAGAATAGCATTCTAACTGGTCTTGCTAATAAGACAGAGCAATACATTAAAGCTCAAATATAACCATAAGACATGTGTAAAATTTTCATGGCTTCTGATCATCTATGGGATACATTTCCATCCTGCCTGTTTTAGTGCATAATGCTTGTCACGATATAGCTGCTGTTTTCCTCTACTGTCTATCATCTCTCTATACTCCCAACATGTAGGGAATAACTGGTCGGTACCAGATTGTTTTAAATCCATGTGTGCCTCTGCTTATTCCTGTATGTTGCTACCCACAATGCTAGTCACCTACTTTTCATCTGGCAAACTCTTGAATCTTTCAGGATTCAGCCCAGACTTCATCTCACCTAGGGAAAATTTCTAGATCCCCTCAGTTGACTTTGACACTCTATATCTGGTTCTGGCAGCATTTATTATATTGAATTGTAATGTTTAATCTGCTCAAAATCTCCACATACATTCTGACCCCATTAAAGTCAGAAGCTATAACTTATGTAACTTTGTCTCCATTATATTTTTATACTCTTCATTATGTTGTATTGATCTTTATTCTATATTTATGCCAATATCACACTATCTTACTAACTGCAGCTTTACAATAAATCTTGAAATAAGGTAGTGTAAGAACCACAACTTTATTCTTCTCAAGGTTGACTTGGCCATGCATACCCTTTATATTACTCTATATTAAAAACAAATTATCAATTTCTGCAAACAAAACCTCCTTGATATTTTGATTTGAATTGTATTTAATCCATGGTTTAATCTGGGGAGAATTGACATCATTACACTATTGGGTTTTCTGATCCAGAAATGTGTTATATCTCTCCATTCATTTAGGCCATTTTTCATTCTTTCAGTATTATTTTGTAGTTAACAGTATACAGGTCTTACTCATCTTTTATCACTTAAACAAAAAACCTGACAAGCAAAAAAACTCAAATTTAGTAAACATAAATTGGGAGGGGATTCTTTGTTTTCCAGATGGATTTAATGAAAGGCTTCTTGAGTACCCCAAAAATCTATATTGGAAAAAATACATCACAGAGTAGGTACTCAAAAACACTACTGATAACTGAATGTCCGCTGTAATTTAGAGAATTTGCATTCGTAAGCAAACCCAAAGACTACAGGGAATAAAAGATGCCTGTGTTTCATTCATTTTACTCACTGGGGGTGTTTCCTTGGGTTTACTCCTGTGTTCCATTCAGCTTACCCATTGATGGTGTTTGCTTGGGTTTACTTGTAGGTAAAAAGAAACCGAAAACGATAAAACTTGTATTCTTTAAATCCAGCAGTCTGTGTCAGGCAGACTCAACATCTGGGAGAGCAAGTATGGATTTGGTCACACTGACTAGGGCCTAGGCTTTTTGATGTCCCTGAGTTCCCAACAGCCTGCAGGTTCTCAGAGAAGATTCACTCCTCCAACATAGAGCCAAACTGTGTGCTCATGGGATGAGGACTGGATCCATGAGCCAGGTGTAGTTTGTAGGCAGCTATGGAAAGCACAGAGGAGGGCATGGCCACCCATTCTAGTAGTATTCTTGCCTGAAGAATCCCACGGAAAAAGGAGCGTGGTGGGTTATGGTCCATAGGGTCACAATGAATTTGACGCAACTGAAGTAATTCAGCACAGAAAGCTGAAAGTCTTAAGGCTTGACTAAAAATGCAGACATGGGAGCATCCTTCTCAGGGCAATGACAATACCTACCAGACTGTGGGAAGTTCAGTCATGTTCCTATGTATCTTGCATCTCCTCAGAACTGAATCTTCATAAAGTTCAGCTGATTTGCAAGGAGATCAAGCCAGTCAATCCTAAAGGAAATCAACCCTGAAAATTCATTGACAGGACTGTTACTAAAACTGAAGCTCCAATACTTTAGCCACCTGATATGAAGAGTTGATTCACTGGAAAAGACCTTGATACTGGGAAAGATTGAGGATGGGAGGAGAAGGGGACAACAGAGGATGAGATGGTTGGATAGCATCACTGACTCAATGGACATGAGTTTGAGAAAATTCTAGGACATAGTGAAGGACAGGGAAGCCTGGTGTGCTGCAGTCCGTGGGGGTTGCAAAGACTTGGACAAAACTTGACTGAGCAACAATAACAAAGTTCATTTATACCCAATGCCCATCTCAGCTCTGAAGACTCTAATGGCTCCCGCATACCCACTGAACAGTTCAAACTTCTTTTTATGACATTTAAATCCATTTATAATCAACATCCAAATACCTAGCAGGCATTATATCCTAAGTATTCTCTGCATTTTTTTCTTGATCTCTAGGTATAATGGAGAGTGTGTGGTTCTGTACAAATGGCAGGCTTATTTTTCACTTTTACTATTGCCGTTTCACTGCATGGTTGGACCTCAGTCTCCTACTTTATATATTATTTTACTTTGAGTGATTTCTGCAATTTCATCTTCCAATCGTTTTCTTGAAATTTTCATTTCCACTGTTCAACCTGTCCATTCAGCCCAGGTTGCTAGAATAATGTTCCCAAAATTATAGCTTTGCTCATGAGCCTGAGGAAAAAGTTCAGGGCCTTTCCATAGTCAAAAAATAAGACAGAATTTAATAGTTTCGTATCAAGACTCTTTAAAATATAAACAACACTCCCCCTAACCACCTCCCCAGTCCCCAAACAAACAAACACAAAAAGACTTTAAAATCCATTCTGCCCTGCCTTAACCTACCTTAGTTACTGGGCTTCTTACTCTGAGTGTGCAAGTTTGGGATTGATACCCTTCGATATTTCTCTTGTACTTATCCATTGGTTGTTCTCATCTATGCATCAGATATTGTTGCTGATTATGTGTGTGTGTGTGTGTGTGTGTGTGTGTGTATGACTATGTCTATATTCCTATTAGACTGTGGGTTCTCTATGGCTCATCCTACAGCCTCTTTAGGACCAAATACCACTTCTTCCAACAGTAGATGCCCAATTGTATTTGCTGGTGAAGAAGGAAGAAATAGAGTAGAGCAGAAAGTGCCCTTGGTGAGTGTTGCATCAGAGAAATTCATAGACATATCCAGAAGTTCACAGCCTGAACCTGGTTGGCAGTGATAGGAATAAAAGGATGCTCTTTTGCTTCCATTTAACAGATATATGTGGATCATCTCAAGGTTAGATACTAAAATATACCATTAAATACTAATCTCAGAGGAAGAAATGCAAATTCATGCTCCTCTAATGTCTGCAAGTGAGATGTGAAGCTTGGACTAGCTTTCCATGATTTATTGAGCTGTGATAGAGGACATCAGATTCTTACACCTACTGCCCCAGGCTTGTGGTCACAACCATGAGACAGCTGGACTTCATCGACAGTTAAAATGAAGACGAACGTGTGTCCCGTTAGCAGAGGGAAGATCACTGAAGGTCAGGAACAGAATAAATGGGAAGAACACCACTTTATGCCCATTGAAGAAATTTTCAACTGATGGGCATCCCTGAGTGAAACTGTGTTCAAAGGGCTTTTACACATCTGCTTTATGCCATATGCCATGCAGAAGCCCTGGGGCACACAGATGAAACAGACACAGGGAGCTATAGAACACATGGACAGCCATTTAAAAAGGTCCTTCACATTTATGTACAACTTTATACTTTTCCTTTAAATAAATATGCTTCTATTGCTATAGAGTTATAAAATCTTTATTAAAAGAAAGAAAGATACCTGTATTCCTATACACAAAGATAATTGTTCATAATGTGCTAAATTTTTCACCCCTTTTTCTAAGCCTGAGTAATTTTCAGTAGTTGAGAGCATACCACATGTTTTTTTCTTCCATTTACTTGTATTTCCCCATGTTAATACACAGTTGTTTTACAGTTAGTCTATTCCTGTGGTGAATATTGATTGAGTTTTCAAAAGTTAAGCCATGTTGAATACTTTGATTATGAAATATTTTTCTTTCTATGTATTTTTAGGTTGGATTTTCTGGAAGTTTGTTGAGGATATTTATGTCATGTCCATGAGAGATATTTTGTCTGTAATTTTATTCTTTTGTAATATCTTTGTCTGGTTTTGGTATCAAGTTAACATGTGGTGAGTAAAATGTGTTGGGTATTGTCCCCTTTAACAGTTCTAGAAGAGAACTTCTAGAATTGGTAGAATTCTAGATACAATTGTGTATAGAATTGGTATTATTTCTTCCTTAAATATTTAATAGAATTCATAAGTGATACCACCTGGGCTAGGAGGTTCGTTTTCCTTTTCTTTTTTTTTTTTTAAAAATCATGAACTCAATTTCTTTAAGAAGCATAGTACTGATGAGGTCTCCTTGCTCTTTTTCCTTTTTGTGGGAGCTTTGGCAATTTTCATCATTCAAAGAATTTGTTCACAACATCAAAACTGTTGTGATTATGGGCAAAGCGTCTTTGTCTATATTATTCTCTTACTATGTTGTAATCGCTAATGTTTGTAACATCTGTAATAATGTTTACTCTTTCGTTTCTAAATGAAATTTTGTCTTTCTCTCCCACAGCCTTATTGATTGCATCAAACTACTAACTATTGGTTTCATTGTTTTTGTCTACTTATATGTTCTCAATATCACTAATTTCTGCTCTTCTTTCCTTCTGTTTGCTTGGATATTTTTGCTTTCTTTTCTAGTTTCCTTAGGTAAAATCTTAGATCTCTGATTTGAGACCTTTTTCCTTTTCTAGCACATGCATTTAATGCCATATATTTCCCTGAAAGCACTGCTTTTAGTATGTTTCCCAAATTTTGATCCGTTTTCGTTTTTATTCTCAAAATAGTCATCTGAGTGCCTGTAGCCAAACATTAGAATTGTCGGTGGAGCTCTGAAAAATGCTGATGTATATACCCCATGTATACCCCAAGACCACATGAGTCAGGAAATTTGGGGATGGGTCCTGAGCATTCCTTTAATACCTCCCCAGGGTGATTTGAATGTTTACCTAAGGTTGAGAATCCTTTCTCTAACTTGTTGAAAAGGATTCCCAAACTCTTGTAAACCATTCATCTGGATGCTTGTTGAAAAATGCAAATTATTGCACCCACTCCTAGAGATTTTGATTCAACCAGTAAACACAATAGTCTGTAGACATGGGAATTTTTTTGTTAATAGCCCATGTGGATTCTGAGATATGTGGGGCTTAGACTACACTTTGAAAAAGTCTGCATTAGAGAATCCATAAAAGAAGAAATAAGTCCCTGCTGTGGTAGCAGCTATAGGTATGCGTGTGTGTGTGTGTGTGTGTGTGGGTGTGTGTGTGTGTAGGTGTGTGTGGGTGTGTGTGTACTCAGTCATGTCCATTGCCATTTTCTACTCTAAGGATCTTTCTGACCCAGGGATCGAATCTGCGACTTCCATGTCTCCTGCATTACAGGTGGACCTGCATTACCACTGAACCACCAGAGAAGCCCCTGCTGTATATATTTCGAGGTAAAAAGTAACCTGATTGCTGTTGGTATCTTGGAGAGGGTGCCTTCCTCCTACCCCTTGCTGTCAGGTAACAAGTCTCCGATTGCAACAAAGTCTCCTTTGCTGGGAATACTTGGCTTCATTACTGAAGTTGCTGACCTTATCATCACTTTCTGATAGCGAGTAGAATTTTCCTCATAAACTGCAGGTCTCTGTTCATACAGTTTGCTGTGTCTAAATGCCTCCCTTTTCAGCTAGCTGGCTCTTGCTTATCCCTAGCACTCCATCTAGGAAGACTTCTCTGACCTCCCACACTAGAAGTCTCTGGACCCCACAGTTCTCCAGTCTAGATCAGGTGCCTCTCCTTGGGTCCTCATAGCCTCTCTGCATGTTAATCTCAAAGATTAAACATCTATTTCTATTCTGTTTCCTCCACCAAACCCTTGAGGAAAAGTTTAGCCTCCAGGGTTTAGCCTGGAGTCTGGCCCTAACAGATCCTCAGGAATGTGTGTTAAGCTGATCTTACTGAATGTGCTTCAACTAGTGGGCATCCCAGCATTCTGCCTTCCTATTGGTTTCAGCTTGGGATGTGATCAGGACAGTGACTTCCTATGTCTTCTAGATGGAGAGTCCCTCCATCTGGAACTGAATCAGTGTGTGTGGGGATGGAAGGGATGGAGGAAGACTCAGCTGTTTCTGCAAGCCTGTAGCCCATGGTTTGGCAAATTGCTCAGAAATATTGTTTGATTGAATGAAATAAGGAAACAAAGAAGTAAAAAGTCAAACGACAGTCAGAAGGAGGACATAGAGGCCCTAAAAAGTCAAGAATCATGAAAGAAAAATCTCATGAGATTTATTGTTTGTTAGATTCTGGTTTTGAAGAGGAAGAGGAATCAGAGATCAAATTGCCAACATTCATTGGATCATGGAGAAAGCAAAGGAGTTGCAGAAAAACACCTACTTCTGCTTCAGTGACTACACCAAAGCCTTTGACTGTGTGGATCACAACAAACTGAAAATTCTTAAAGAGATGGGAATACCCGACCACCTTACCTGGCTCTTGAGAAAACTGTATGTGGGTCAAGAAGCAACAGTTAGAACTTAACAGGGAACAACTGACTGGTTCAAAATTGGGAAAGGAGTACAACAAAGCTGTATATTGTCACCCTGCTCATTTAACTTCTATGCAGAGTACATCATGCGAAATACTGGACTAGATGAATCACAAGCTGGAATCAAGATTGTGGGGAGAAATATCAAAAACCTCAGATATGCAGATGATACCATTCCAATGGCAAAAAGTGAAGAATAACTAAAGAGCCTCTTGATGAGGGTGAAAGAGGAGAATGAAAAAGTTGGCCTGAAACTTAACATTCAAAAAACTAAGATCATGGCATCCAGTCCCATCACTTCCTGGCAAATAGAAGGGGAAAAAGTGGAAGCAGTGACAGATTTTATCTACATGGGCTCCAAAATTGCTGTGGATGATGACTGCAGCCATGAAATTAAAACATACTTTCTCCTTGGAAGAAAAGTTATGCCAAACCTAGACTGTGTATTAAAAACCAAAGAAATCACTTTGCTGACAAAGGTCCATATAGTCAAAGCTATGGTTTTTCCAGTCGTCCTGTATAGATATGAGAATTGGACCATAAAGAAATCATGAACACTGAAGAATAGATTCTTTGGAATTGTGATTCTGGGAAGATTCTTAAGAGTCCCTTGGACTGCAAGGAAATCAAACCAGTCAATCATAAAGGAAATCAATCCTGAATATTCTTTGGAAGGGCTAAAACAGAAGCTGAAGCTCCAATACTTTGGCCACTTGATGCAAAAATCTGATTCATTGGAAAAAGACTCTGATGCTAGGAAAGATTGAAGGTAAATGGAGAAGAGGGCAGCAGAAGATGAGATGGTTAGATAGCATCACAGACTCAATGGACATGAATTTGAGCAAACTGCAGGAGATAGTGAGGGACAGAGGAACCTGACATGCTGCAGTCCACGGGATTGCAAAGAGTCAGACACAGCTTAGTGAACGAACAACAAATCACACTGAATTATCTAAACCCACTTCCAGGCTTTCTAAGTAGAAGAGACCTATAGTCAGAGAAGGACTTTGATTTCCCCAGAAAATACAATGAATGAGAGTATTTTTCTAAACATTCCAATTAATGGGATAATGTAATGAATGTTGCTAGGTCAAATAATGTAGTTGCATGAAAAAGTGTTTAAACTGCCGCCAGCAAAGATTTTTAATCTCCCTGAAGGAAACGTAGTATTTAGGCCCTTTAGAAACATCTCTTTGCAAGTAATCAAGTTGGCAAACATAGTATTTCTCAGTGTACAAGCCCAATCTCAGAGCACTTGTTTATCACTGCATGTTTGCTAGAGGCACTTGTAAATAAAAAAGTTGCTTTCCTTTGAAAAATAATAGAAATCCTTGCCCATTCTCCATGGTTATTCAGAGTAGAGATAGTTTTCTTAATAAGAAAAAAAGTGCATGTGTGAATAAAAGTGCATTTTTAGTTCAAAGAATGGAATGATGCCCTTTTCAATGTGACATCAGTTAAAGAGCAGGCAATATGACTGTGTCTTTGTGAGCTTCAAGGAGGAAGGACCAGTCAAGCTCTGAAGACAACAGGAGGGTTGACATGGTTGAGGTAGTTTGCTATAGAGTGCTGAGGGGAACTAGTTGGTGAGGACTTTATTCATTCAATTGGGAAATATTTATTATGTATCTATTGGGTATCAGCCACTGTTTTAGAAGCTGAATGAGGATATGAGATTTCACAAAATAGCTTATGGTGAGATACAAAGGGCTCTGAACAAGAAAATCTGGTTATAGTTCTGTGAATGGCCTGGGTAATTTCTTGCCCCCTCTGGGCTCTCATTTATATGTATATAAAATGGGGAGATGAGATTGAACTACATGATCCCCAAGGTCACATACATCTCTGTCATTAAGATACCACCAGTCAACTAAAAAATGAAAAATGTGTCAGCAGTTTCAATGTGGAAGTTCAATCCTCTAAGGTTGAATATGAGAATAGGTTGAGGAAACTGCTGACATGGCTGGCATAATGGATAGAGAGAGTTCATAATTCTTTTTGATGAGGGTGTAGAAAATTGGGTGAAAGGTGTGTGGCAGGGGTCTGAGAAAATTACAGGTAAGGACTGTGCATATTTCTCCACATCGCTGTACCACTAAAGCGATGGTCTGCAGTCAAATGAACACAGAGACTAAAGCCAGGCTGAGTGTTGGCTTTATGGTGTAAGAAAAAGGACTTTTGTGATAGTCCTGAAGTTCTGTTGCTTTTACATCTCACTCAGTTATCAGCTCATTGAGGTCTCCCTCTGTTATCTCCTATCTTTGTGACACTGGTCAGTTTCTAACAGTTTCTGATTGAGGTTAATGTGTTCGTTATATGAGATAAAACATACAAGATACTTAAAGTAAAACTTGATACTGAGTAAGTTCTAGAGTGTCAGTTTCTTTTCTTTCTAGTATAAAAGCACAGTGATCTGGGATCTTCTATTATAGAGGCAAACTGTGAACATATATTCCTTTAGAGTTATTCTTTCATGACGGTAATGGTGACTTTTGCATTCATCTCATTGGACTGAAGTATGTGTTCTCTCTCACAAGGATTTCCAATTATAGGCTTGTATTTTCTCTTTACACCTGATTACTCCTTTTGTCACTGCATCATCCACCTGCTGTCACTTTTCTTTTTAAAGCACAATTTGGATCAAATCATGCTCTTGAGCAAAATTCTACAATGGCTCCCCATTGCTTGCAGAATAAAATCCCCAGCCCTGAGCTTGTGCTCTAAGCGCTCCATGATCCAGACCCAGCATGCCTTTCCATGTTCATCTTCTATTATATCACTTCATGCACAGGTCCTCTATCCCAGTGGTTCTCAAACCTAAATGTGCTTCAGATTCACCTGGAGGGCTTCTTAAAATGCATGTTTCTGGGCCTCATGCCCAGTGTTTCTGATTCGATAAGTCTGGAGTAAGGTCTTGAAATTGTGCATTTCTGACAAATCTCCAGGTGATTCTGATGCTGCTTGTATGGGGACCACACTTTAAGAACCGTTGTTTGACCACACAAAACACTGGTCCTTTTTGGTATATACCAGATAAGTACTTTTGAAATTGAGCAGGACTCTATGGGCTTTCCCCTGAGACCCATGTCTGCAGCCCACCTTTTGCCTGCAGAAAAACTTTAGCCAAAGAGTAAGCTTCATCAGAGAAGTGAGAAAATGCAGCCACAAAGGAAAACAATGAAATAGGACAAAGTAAGTCATTAAATAAAGTCAAGAACCCTTAGATCCTCCTTAAGGGCTATAAGATAGTATTCTGAGCCATATCCTTTGAGCTGTTTTGTAGATACTGAAATGCCCAGCAGGTAGAAAAAGTTAACTACATGGTGACCAGACTGTAGCCATGACATAAGTTGCCAAAATTCCAAGAAATGACCTCAAAGAAATGGGAACAAACCAGCCTTGGAACTGAAGATTAGCTGTATTTAAAACATTCAAGGTGAAGCTGGTCAGACGACCGATGACCAATTTCAAGATGACTGTCAGAGCTGACTGTGCTGTTTCTGCATGTAAACCCCTCCCTCTGCCTATAAAAGCTCTTGCCCACTGATTGTTAGTGGGGAGAATCAGCCTTTGAACACGATTGTGTCCGTTCCCCTTTGGTTGCCAGCCTCTGGGATAAAGCAAGCTTTCTTTTCCACTAACCTTGCCTATTAAGTATTGGCTTTCAAGGGGTGAGCAGCCAGATCCCACTTTCAGTAACACTTTTGCATCATGGCATTCGTCCCTCAGGTTCCTGCTCTTGGTATAGCTCCACTCACTTTTCAAGTTAATTTCACTTTTTAAGGATGCTTGTCTTGTCACTCAGAATTAGGGAGGAAAGCATTCTTTCGCTAAGCACCCATTAGCTTTCGTGGGTACTTCTTCACCTGCTACTTCTATTTTAGTGTTTTTTCATTTTACATTGTACTAGAGCTAATTGTGTGTTTGCCTGCCCTTTCATTCAATTGTCAGTCCCTTGAGGGAAAGGAGCAGATTTCATTAATCTGAATCCTCAAAAGGCTTAAGTTTTATGATGATGCCTGGGAGGAAGATTTATATTCAGTACATGCTTCCCTCCCCTTCTCTGCTTACTGCTGCCTTCCAGGAAGACAGCAATTTCAAGGTGAGCTACCACTCCTCCTTCTGAGACTGAGAATTTGTAGCGTTTAAGTATCTGAAATATTCCATTCCATCAGCAAGATTAGAGAGAGATTCACCAAAGTTAGAAGGGAACCAACCCAAAATATTGTTCTAGGATAGGTTTCAGGGCTACCTGTGTCATAAAGATGCTAAGACCCACTGTAGCAAGTCAAGCTGTTGTGGTGAACACTATCTAAAGTCAACTCTGATCTAAGGAGGTGTTTGAATTTTTTTAAGAGGACAAGTGTCAGAAGCAATTTCATTTCTGTGGGTAGCCCTTTCCCATGCTGAACGTGAAAAATAAAATAACAGAGAGGAAAAAAAAAAGAAGGCAGAGTAAGTGCATAGTCTGGAATCGTTTTGCTCAAAGTAAATTTCAGGAAATGCAAAATAATCAATCTCTTTAATACCCTTTCGGTTTCCAAACAGCACAGAGTAAATCCAGTTCTTCCACCTGACTCCCTGCTAGCTGTTAGTGAGGATGCTTCTTCTTAGCCTCCCTCTGCTCTTCCTTTTCCCCTGCACACCAGGACCTGCTCCGTTTCTCTGGATTTGTCTGCCTCATGCCATCTTTGGGGGATTCCATCTGACTCCGCAAGTCCTTCTGTCACCTTGAGGTGATGACTACATCCAGCCTAGATCTTTCTCCTGAGACACACACCCTTGGAGCCAACAGTTACTCTAAACTCCCTTTGACTTTTCCACAGGGATCTCAGATTCAATATGCCTCTAAATTAAATTAATTCATCATATTCCGGGTAAGTTGACCATTTCCAGGGCACTGATTGCAAAGAGAACAGGATTGGTTTAACCAATTTGAAAAATTGTTCAAAAATAAAAAACTGAACAAATGCATAGTATCTGAGCCAAAATTTCCACCCCTAGGTAGACTGCTAACAGAAATGGTTACATATGTTCACCAAGAGATATATGTGTTAGTCGCTCAGTCATGTCTGACTCTTTGCAACCCCATAGACTGTAGCTCACCAGGCTCCTCTGTCCATGGAGTTCTCTAGTTAAGAATAATGGAGTGGGTTGCCATTTCTTCTCCAAAGAGATATATACATGAATGTTTATAGGTGCATTCTGCAATAGCTCCAAACTGGAAATCATCCAAGTGGTCCACTGACTATAGAATGAATATGTCAGTTTGGTTTAATCATATGATGAAATACTATAAAACAATAACAGTGAAAAAAACTGTGGAATAAATAATCTACAGAGAACACTGTGGATATTTCATACAAACATTGTTGAATAGAAGCCAGAGGCAGAAGAATACATACCGAATGCTTCCATTTATTTCATTTTACTTTTTATCATGCCATGCAGCATGTGGGATTCCCTCACCAAGGATCTAACCTGGGCCCTTGACAGTGAGGGCACAGAGTCCTAACCAATGGACCACCAGGGAATTCCATCATTCCATTTATGTAAAGCTCAGAAGCAGGCCAAATTAATTTATTCTGTGAGAAATCATGAGGGTGAATACCTTTGGGAGAATGCGATAAGAAGGAAGCATGAGGAGGCTTTAGGTGTGCGGCAAAGTTCTTCTCCTTGATTTGGATGCTTATTTACATAATGGGGTTCAGTTTGTGAAAATTCCTTGAGCAGTGCACTTAAGAGCTGCGCACTTTTTTTAGTGTATGCTTTTGAACTGTGGTGCTGGAGAAGACTCTTGAGAGTCCCTTGGACTGCAAGGAGATCCAACCAGTCCATTCTGAAGGAGATCAGCCCTGGGTGTTCATTGGAAGGACTGATGCTGAGGCTGAAACTCCAATACTTTGGCCACCTCATGCGAAGGGTTGACTCATTGGATAAGACCCTGATGCTGGGAGGGATTGGGGGCAAGAGGATAAGGGGACGACAGAGGATGAGATGGCTGGATAGCATCACCGACTCGATGCACATGAGTTTGAGTAAACTCCGGGAGTTGGTGATGGACAGGGAGGCCTGGCGTGCTGCGATTCATGGGGTTGCAAAGAGTCAGATACGACTGAGCAACTGAACTGAACTGAACTGAGACTTGAATAAGATGCATGAAAAAAGAAAAAGACAAGGGCTACTGTGCTCAGTCTCTTTCCTGCTGAGCTTTCAAGTCTCAGTTATGGTTTCCGTCATATCCCTATTTTGGTACTTTGTAGCTTATTTCCTCCTTGGCAGCCAAATATGTAGCAAATAACCTCAAAAAAAAAAAAAAAAAAAGGAAAATATCCTGTAAGAGGGCAGACTGTGTACAAAGTCCAGTCAAAGTGTTATTCTAAACATCTAGATGTCTGTCCTGGCCTCCATGGTTGCCCCTTCTCATTGCATATCTATGAGGTATAGATTAAAGGTGATTTTTTCTGTCTGTGCAAAACCAATGTGTGTAGGCTCATGTGGTGAAAAATGTGGCCTTTTCTTGCTTAGTTGCCTTTGTCAAAATCAGTTGTCTATATATGATGGATTCATTCCTATATTCTCTGTTCTGTTCTACTGATCTATTTGTTTATTCTCAAGCCAACTACACATTGTTCTGATCATTATTAAACCTTGTGGGAGGTCTGATTTGTAATCTCCAGCTATAAAGAACTCTCCAGAGTCTCACCTCTGTATTTTCTTCTCTAAGAAATAGTTTAGCTCCTCCAAAGATCACTCTCCTTCATAACAATGGACATTTTCTCCAGATCTTAAACTGAGCAATTGTAGGGTTTTACCCAATATTCTTGCCTGGGAAAATGCCATGGGCAGAGGAGCCTGGCAAGCTACAGCCCATGGGGTCACAAAAGAGTTAGACACAACTTAGCAACTAAACAACAACAACAATTCCTCTATCTCAAGGATCTCTCTCCCGCATTGTTGAAAATTATTGTTTCTTATACTTTGTCCATTTAAAAAAGTTGCTTCAAATGGGAAGGGAAATCCTATCCCTTTTGGCCAGAAGCACAAGTCTGTATTACTTTTTTGGGTGCATATCTTTTTGTTCTTTTTCACTAGTTGCTTTAGATATTACAACATAGATTTTTAAGTTATCACGTTAATCCTCAAGCAAAATTATACTGCTTAATAAACATTAAAGAACCTTATACCTAGGTTTTCCATTCACTCTTTTACTCATTTTACCCTTATTATCTTATATATTTTCTCCATATATCGTATGCCACAGTATCTTGTTATTATTTATATTCTAAACTGTTAATAGCATATAAAACATTTCAAGATGCATTTGAGATGCTAATAAAAAGAGTTTTATATTTATTCAGTTATTTACCCTTTTCAGTGCTCTTTATTTTTTCCTATAAATCTGGAGTTTTATCTGCTTTAATTTTCCATCAATCTGAGGAAACTTTTTATCTTTTTGTTCAAGACTCATAATTTTTAACTTTGTATGAATAAAAACCTCTATTATTTTGTCATCATTACTGAGGAATATTTTCTTGGGCACAAAATTCAAAATTGACAGCTTTTTTCCTTTCTAACACTTCAAAATTATTGCTTCTTTTTTTTGGGTCTTCATTGTTTTTGCTGAGAAAATCTGTTATTCATATCACTGTTCTTTTTGCTTTGGATCCATTTGAGATTTTCTCTTTATCTTTGATTTCACATGTTTTCCTTATTTATATCTATGTGTAGTTTTCTTTATCCTACTTGAGATTGGCTTTTTCAATCTGTGGGTTGATGTCTCATCAATTTTGAAAACTGGTGGCCATTTATTTTAAAATATTTTTTCTGCACTATTCTTTCTTTGGCTTCTAGGACTCCAATTACATGTGTTAGAAAATTTTATATAATCCTACAGATTTCAAGTAGTCTTGTTTTTTCCTTGCTTTTTAGTCTTATTTTGTTTCCTTTGTTTTGTTCTGTCTTCAAGCTTATAGGTCCTGACCTCTGCTGAGTCCATTTTGGTCTTAAGGCCTTATATTAAATACTTCATTACTCATATTGTAGTTCTTATTTTTAGTATTTACATTTGGGCTAAAAAATACTTTATTTTCTTTCTACTCAGCTTTTTAATATTGAAATATATTTCAATATATTTGACATACTATATTTTCCACAATAATAGTAATATAATAGTAATAGTTTCAGCATAGTGATTTGACTTATATATATCATGAAATGGTTATCACAATAATTTGAGTGAACATCCATTATCTCATATAGATATGGAATCAAAGAAATAGATTTTGTGTGTTTGTGATGAGAATTCAAGATTTACTCTCCTGAAAACTTTTGTATTTAATATAGAGCAGTGTTAATTTTGTATATTGTGTTGAAGAGAAAGTCCCAGGTCATCACATTTTTAATATGTACCTTATAACTGGAAATTTAAGTACTGTTTGACAGTCTTCATTCATTTCCTTCTCCCTTTACTCCCTGTCTCTGGTAACCAGAAAGTTGCTTCCTTTTTTTCTATTTGTTTTTGAAGCATAATTGGTCTGTACTATGTTAGTTCCTGTTATACAACATAGTGAATTTTTTTTTTTTTACTGTACATTTTTTTGTGTGCTCTTTATTTTTTTATTTATTTATTTTTACTTTACAATACTGTATTGGTTTTGCCATACATTGACATGAATCCACCATGGGTGTACATGAGTTCCGAATCCTGAATCCCCCCTCCCACCACCCTCTCCATATCATCTCTCTGGGTCATCCCAGTACACTAGCCCCAAGCATCCTGTATCCTGTATTGAACCTAGACTGGCGATTCGTTTCTTACATGATAGTATACATGTTTCAATGCCATTGTCCCAAATTATCCCACTCTCTCCCTCTCGCACAGAGTCCAAAAGTCTGTTCTATACATCTGTGTCATTTTGAAATGATCACCACAAAAAGTCTAGTGTGCTCAAGGGAGGAGGTGAGATCAGTGTATTCCTACTCCACTCTCTTGACCACACTTTTGTAATCATTCCACTCAGAAAGCATGTTGTATACCTTTTCAGCTAGATCCTCTAGCAGTTTTATCCTAGGAATTTTCAAGACTCAGTCTGATGTTTCATCATCTAGACTATCTCTGGTTCTGCTTTCATTGACTCTTTCCTTACTGTTCACAGGTTACATTTTCTTGATTCTTACGTTGTTGTTGTTTTTTATCATGTGCAGACATTTGCTGTTAAAAACATACTAATGCAAACAATATTTACTTAAGAAAAGAACAAAATCTTCCTCTGTCTGGCTTTTAGAGTGAGGACCTTAGTCACTCTGATCTGTCGCTGGTCGCACCAGGGCTGTGTAGTGGCTTTAGTTTGAATCAGTTGGCTCACTGCAAGCTTGAGTTGTTTTGAGGGTGACCTGAGACTTTCTCTGCAGCAAGATTTATGCCCTGCACCTGCCACAGTTCTGGAGATCTTTTTATGGATTACAACTGACTCAACCACTTTCTGAACTTTGTGAAAACTCTCTTTACAGTCTGGCAGTAAGATTTATGGATTGCTAGGGGGTTCTTTTTGGTCTCTAGATTAATCCCTGTGGTTTTGTGGCTTAGAAAAACATTATTTTTCTCTGCTAGTTTGTTCAGGCCTCCTGAGGGCAGCCTTATTCCCTTTGATGAAGCTTTGGAATGCCATGTGTTTTTTCTCAGGTGTCTTGCATTTTCTCAACATCAGGTGCCTGAGAAACCGTAGTGCCTCCCGTGAATTCCCTCTAGTTCTCTGGTCCTGGTTCTTGCCTTCGGAGAGTGGCTTCTTTGTGCCTGTAGAAGGCACTGTGGGTGATCTTTCTCAGTACTCCTGCCCTGCTCTAAGCCTCTGGCATGCTGCATCTGAGCACTCAGTAAAGACCCATTAGAAAGATTTGGCGGGTGAATTTGGTCTCTGTGCCTGGGGTTTCTCAGAATATTAATCTGTCGTGCCAGCCCACATACAGCCTTAAAGTTTTGTTAAAATTTCAGCTGGTTCTCCTTATTCCCAACTATTTTTTCCTCATCACTCTGCCAGGAAAGCAAACAGCTGAGAATTTCATCCCTCTTTTAAAGAGCTTGTCCTTTCTTGGAATTTAGTTCAGTTAGGTTCTTTGTGTCTTTGACTCGTATGCTTGAAGAAAAGACGTCAGAGCTTTTCTGGCTTGTTTTATTCGTTAGGGTGAGACCAATGCTCTCATGTGATTTTCTACATCATAAACAGAGACAGAATTTTTATGTGTAGTATTTTTAAAGAACTTCTTGACATATTCAGCATGTCTGGCAATTTTAGAAGTTACCATTACTGTAGGAGAATTCTAAAGGGGATGGTCCACAAATAACTTCTAAGTGATTCAGTAGAAGAGCTTTTTCACTCCAGAAGACCATTCCCCAAGTCCATTTGTCTTTCTCTGGATCCTAACTTTAATCAGCTCTTGGGACAGGTAGAATCTTTGGAGCACTGGTTGCTCTAGAAATCTTACTAATAATACTACGCATATTTATGTGGTGCTTCTACAGGGATTCACTCTTATTTACTGCTACATCCCTAAGTCCAAGAACAGTATATACAGAGACCAGACATTTAATAAATATTTGTTGAATGACTATTTGATCTTTATTTCCGAAGATAAACAGAAAGAAGAAAGAAATTCACAGTTGTTAAATATCTACTTTGTGTTAGGAACTGTTAAACTCACTTTGTATTCATTATTTCAGTTAATACTTAGACCAACACTGTGATGAATTATTATTAATATTTCAAAGAATAAGAAACAGGGCTCCAGTGGAACTACTGGCTAACTCCACTGGAACCCGTTGACTCTTTGTTCTTGACCATTTCTACACTACAACTCTGTCTTTTATAAAATGATTTTCCCTGCATAAGAAAACTGAGGAACGCAAGATCTCTAGGAATCTTTCACCACTGATAATTGAGATGTCTCTTCTTAATTATAACCAAAGTTCAAATGTCTGCATCCAGGGAGAAAAAAGACACATGTACGAATTTTTATATTTGATATCCAGGATTAAAATTAACTTTTTTCAATAACAAATTCTGCCTAAGTAAAAGCATTAAAGTACTTGAGTAAATAAAAGGGCTATTAAAACACTAATACTAATGCACATAAATGTTCTTTTTCAGATTATTTTCCATAACTGGCTATACAAGATTAGTTTCCTGTGCTAGACAGTAGGTCCTTGTTGTTTTTCTACTTTATCTATTGTAGTATGTATTATATTAATTCCAAACTTCTAATTTATCCCTCCCATCACTGCTATCCCCTTTGGTAGTCATAGTTTGTTTTTGATGCTTGTGAGTTTATGTCTCTTTTGTAAATAAGTTCCTTTATATCATTGTTTTAGATTCTGCACATAAGTGATACTGTGTGATATTTATCTTTGACTTACTTCACTGAATATGATAACCCCTAGGTCCATCCATGTAGCTGCAAATGGCATTATTTCATTCTATTTTTTTTGTGGCTGAGTAATATTTCTTTGTGTGTGTATATATATATATCACATCTGCTTTATCCCTTTATCTGTCACTTCTGTTGCTTCCATGTCTTTGCTATTGTATTTAATAAACAGTATTGCAATGAACATTGGGGTGCATATATCATGTAAAACATTTTTTAACTCTGATTAATTATTTTTCTAACATTTAAACTCAATTAAATTGATCATCATCAGTTCTGCCATGGCAGAAATACAGCCTATGATAGTATATTTGCTCCATACTAATTTATTCATTTCACATTAATGCTATTGGGCATCTTTGTTGCAAAACATTTTCAACCTTTATAGAGAAGAATTGAGATTTAAATTAATATAAAATGCTATATGAAATATATGTCAAATGATAATTTAGCATATTTGAAAAAGATTAGAAAGATAGAAGAAAATTGAATCTATTTATAGGGTAAGAGATGGAGAAGAAAATGACAACCCACTCCAGTATTCTTGCCTGGAAAATTCCATGGACAGAGGAGCCTGGAGGCTACAGTCCATGTGATAAGAGACGGACACAACTTAGCAGCTAAATAGCAGCAACAACAAATAGGGTAAAAGGATGGAGGAGATCATACAGAGGGGAGGCTAATGATTCATAAAAGAGAGCATAATTGATGAAGGCAGACTCTGGGGGAAAGAAAAAAACAAAACACGGTCCTACTCAAAGCGTGTGAATTGGGGCAAGCCAGTTAATTTTTTTGAGCTTCATGTTTATACCTCTGTAAAATGGGACTAATAATACCTGTTAGGCTTGTGGTAAGAATCAAAGAGATATTTCAGGGACACTACTTAAAAATCTATAAAGTACCACTCACATGTAGTTTGCAAGTATGTCTAGGAAGAGACAGTGGAAAGGTCAGCAGCCCCTCCAGTTGCCCTATTTAACCAATGAACAGGCAGGGAAGTCCTTGAGTTCACACACACACACACACACACACACACACACACACATATATATATATATATATATATAAATTTTTTCCTCTTTCTGTATCCCTAGAGGGAGTACTCCATCTTTCCCCTGCCATCTTGCCCTACTCCCAAGTACAATTCTTGTTCAGCCACAGAATTTATGCCCCAGAATCCCTGATTGAACTTCTCATGCTCACAGGAGTTTCTCTGCAGAGTCAATGCATTGCTAGTCATCTGTCCTCCAAAGTCCCACCTGTCAAACCCCACTGATCCATCCTTGTGGAAGTGGGGGATGGGGAACCTCGAGTGAATGAGGCAGTCTAGGATAACAGAAATCTGAATTATTGTCTTTTTTGTGGAACGATTCAGTTTCATTTCTTTCAAATATGCCAACTACCTAGAACAAGTTGAATAGCATTGTCCTGAAGGAACTTGCTTTGGAGAATAGCCAAATAAGATGCATAATTAGCACACTAATTATGGTAGAAACAATTAAATGGCTTAAATGCCTACTTCCCCTCTCTCAGCTTATTTACATTATTAATTTAATCAATTGACACTTTCTTCAAAGAATATAAGGTGAACATTAAACCTCTAAGTTCAATTACATTCAGTGGTCACAGAGTAAATAGTAGCATATGCTTGTTCTTTAGAGGTTACTTTACAGGAATCTCATTTTGTATTCCCAACAACACTAGGATGTGAACTGGAAAGTTTTCTTATCTTCAGTTCACAGATGAGGAAATAGAATCTCTAAGACATCAGGTAACTTATCTATATTAAGGCCATGAAGCTAGAGATCAGTCAGCTCATTCATACTTAATCTGATTCTTCAGAGATTTACTATATTTCTGTTGATGTGGCAGAGGAACCAAAGCAAAACAAACGCTGAGCATGCAAGGTAGGTGATTGTATTCTTGGGTTCATTCACTCCTTTTTATTCCCAGAGAGGGCTCCTATGCCCGGAACACAATACGTGTCTCAGAAGGCCACTCACTGCGTGAATGGAAGGGAGGCTGGATGGAAGAATTTACTGTATATAGTAATAAATATAAAACAGGTGAGTAAGTATATCTCGCTGTACCAAACTTGCATCCTCTCAAGTAGAACAAGCAACAAGGGAAACAACCTCACCAGATCAGTTCTTCTTTCTTCAAGCACCCAGATGAGTGAGGAATTCCTGCCTTGTAAGTGACCAGAATAAGTGATCAGATGGCCATTCCTTCCTCCCTATCCTCATCCACCCTGCCTGCTCCAAAAAATCCTCACCATCTGCCTCATCCTTCTAATGACTTCTGTTCTTCTATTAACCTCCTGGGATAGCTTTTCTCTCCATTTCATAGCTTTTCTCTCTGTCTCTTTCTCTATGTGTGTCTCCTTCCAGGCTTCTTTCTCTTTTTCTCCTTTTTCATTTCCTCCTCTACTTTCTCCTCCTACTCCTTTCCCATTCCCCCTCCCATTCCCTTTCATCATCATCATTATTAATTTTTGGTTCAGTGGGAACTTATTCAATCCTGAATGGTATATGGAGTGGGTAGCCTTTCCCTTCTCCAGGGTATCTTCCCAACCCAGGGATCGAACCCAGGTCTATTGCATTGCAGGCACATTCTTTACCAGCTGAACCACAAGGGAAGCCCAAGAATACTGGAGTGGGTAGCCTATCCCTTCTCCAGTGGATCTTCCCAACCCTGGAATCGAACCAGGGTCTCCTGCATTGCAGGGATTACTATTGCATTATTCTTCTGTAATAACGGCATTTCTAAGGAGTATCAGATAACCCAACAATACATCAGCTTTTCTCTTTTGCTGAAATTGAGTGAGATTTCTGAGAAATACCTTAATTAAAGTGATTAAGCGGCAGCTCCGGACTGAATATGAGATTCTGTAACAATCTCCCTGCTTCTGCTGAGCATCAGGTCCAGCACGTTTCACAGACGCTTAACTGGTCTCCAAACTTCTAATTCTTCAGGCACCACCCACTCTGCCCCCTGCCACAAACTGCAGCCTCAGGAGTGATTTTCCTAAAAAAAAAAAAAAAAAAAAAAAACTCAGATTTTGTGAGCCTTCTATTTAAAATGTCAGTTGGTTCCTTGTCAACAATGAGGGATTGTTAACACTCCTTTTGATGCTGTTCAAGTTCCTTCATGATCTCTTATTTTTAAAAAAGAAAAAAAAGACACTTTTGACCTTTCAGTTTAATTAATGTTGTGCTTTTTTTAAGTCTTTTTTGAATTTGTTATTAACACAGTATTGCTTTTCTTTTATGTTTTGGTTTTTTGGCAGTGAAGCATGTGAGATTTTAGCTCCACTGCCAGGAATCAAACTTACAACCCCTGCATTGGAAGGCTAAATCTTAACTATTGGGCCACCAGGAAAGCCCCTACTTGATCTCTTTAGACCTAATGAAACACTCCTCCTTTCCTCCCCATTCATCGTCCTGGAACATCTTTTCATTTATTTATTTTCACATGGGTGCCACCATTCCTTTTTTTTTTTGGAATGCTTCCTTCTCTCCATATGCCCTTCCTCTATTTTACCTTGTGATGGAAGAGAGAAGGGAATATATTTGAAATATATTTCCCAGGTTCCAAATTCATCTCCTCTATAAAGCCTTGGTATATTTTGTCATTCAAAGTGAATATATCCATTTTCTTGGTGTGTTCTTGCATTGCCTGGCAAGTTCTCTCTTGTATTGCAATTATTATTATCATTTGGTGTGTGTTTCTCTCTCTCCTGGCCCCAGTTTATATCTTATTTACCACCATTCAGAGGTTGCATTCAGTGCTGGGCACACATTTGCTGTTCAGGATTATGCAGCCACTGGATTGCTGAACTGAATTCTCCTTCTGTGCTTTGAGTTGGAATATACTGTGAATAATAAGATCCCCTCAGTTCTCAGGAACCGTATCACAGGCTATGATTCCAGTAAGAAATGAAAGCTTAACATTTATTATCTCATAAGTTAAAAGTTCTGACTGAGGCTTTATTTTGGAAACACATCACAGAAACATAGAAATCAAAGCGTTTCTTTCACATCCAGAGAAGATAATGACTCAGCTATGGCACTGCCTTCTGTTCTGGTGGCCCCAGGCTCTGCAAGGGTATGTTCCTGTCTCAGATGGAGTCCCGAGGGTGGCTTTGCAAATTTCTATCGTCTTCCTGGTAAATGAATCATTTTGTGCTGTTTTCCCATGAAAGGGAACATTCACCATCTCCTCCACTATAGGATGTCTAGATTGAGTTTAACTTTTCTACTCTTATAAATCGTGTTTCTAGATTTTGTTGCTAAAGTTTCATTTCACATCGTATCCAGGGCTGATGACTAACATGGCAAAGTGATACAGTAAGGGTTTGAGATCTGGAGACTTTGGTTCTGAATACATGAATTTGGGCAAGTCCTTCACTCTCTCCGAGGTTCAGTTTCCTGCAGAGAATCAACATAGTGATAGACCTACTTTATAGGATTGTTAGATGGAGATCTTACAAGGTGCTGCCTGTGAATGGGCTTTTCAGCCTGGCAGGGAAGCTGTGGAGGAGTCCCTGCTCTAGAAATGACTGGGTTGGGAGGCTGGGGTAGTAGTTGAAAAGGGTTCTACCACCACTGCCATTTGGAGGAGCTACTGTTTTTATCCCATATATTCTCCTTGTTTGTTGGTTGCTCAGTTGTTTCCGAGTCTTTTGTGACCCCATGGACTGTAGCCCTCGAAGGCTCCTCTGTCCACAGAATTCTAAAGGCAAGAATACTGGAGTGGATAACCATTCCCATCTTCAGGGGATCTTCCTGACCTAGGGATCAAACCATGGTCTCCTGCATTGCAGGCCATCTGAGCCACCAGAGAATCCTCTTTGGATCAAGATTAATTTTTATGTGTTTGGTGGATATGCATATGTGTTATTATATCTGGAACTCAAATCCTTTTTTGTGCCATGAATCTCTTAAGTATTGTTGGAGAAGATGGACCTTTTCAGAGATGTTTTTAAGCTCAAAAATATTAGACTGACCGAGAAAAACTGTACTGAAGTACAGTCTTAACTCTAGATCCTTTTGTGACTCATGCACTGCAGCTTAAAGGTTTTGAAATTGTCTTAAAAATGTAAAATCCAAAATGTGTCTTAAGAGTCATGGACACCTCTATACTTTCACTTTGTTTGTGCTCAGTTGCTTAGTCATGTCCAGCTCTTTGCGAACCCCATGAACTGCAGCATCCTCTGAACTGCAGCCTCCCCATGAACTCCGGCTCCTCTCTGTCCATGGAATTTTCCAGGCAAGAATACTAAGTGGGTTACCATCTCCTCCTCCAACACGCTCACTTTACTGAGGGGAAAATGTGATCTCAAAGACAGGTCCCCAAAACTGGTCCAGAATCACAGAGTTTTGTTCAGTGGACATTTACAAGAGTATCTATTTCTATTTACTCTGCTTCCAGCCACAAACAACCCTTGGAGTTATGTGTGCCTTGGTTCTTGTTTCCATGTCATAACACTGTAGACTTGCTGGGTTGAATGCTATTTGGAGTTATTTACTGGTTGATCATTTCAACTCAAAATGCAGATCACAGATGGAGACTTCCTAAATGTTCAGTACACCCCCAGCAAAGTGCATTTGCACAATCAAGGTTATCCTAATATTAATTATTCATGGGCAGAGACTGACAAATGAATTCTAATTGCAAATAAGTGCAATTGCTTTCGATTGCATAATTTATGATTCCATTTGTTAAACTAAGACAATAGGAATTGATGAGAGGCATTAAGTGGCCCCAAATTAATGGTAATTTGGGTTCAAAAGCTTATATCTATGTGAGTGTAACTTAAATTTTTCAGCGTGTCTGAGATTCCTCTCTCTTCACTGGTGATAAATACACCAGGTAATCTGTGTTCCATTGGACCCCATGTCTGGCTAGAGATGCATCAGTCTGGGCTTTCTGGAGAGAGAGCTGTGGTCAAGCTCATGATGAGAGCATCTTTTGTCCATGGGCGGCTCAGTAGCTGCTGTCTTTCCCTATGGCTTGGGGTCTGTCCTCTGGGGCTTGGCTGCATGAAAGCTGGGCAGGGCAGCTTTGTCTGCATTGTACTCTGACACTTCGCTGAAGAGAGTGCGAATGAGAGACCAAAATGGGCAGTAGAGAGGTCCACTGGAAATTATTTTCTAGAAAATAAGTAAAATATTTTTCTTTCCATGGGACAGACAATCCCACAGACCAGCATCTCACAGAGGTTAAGTGCATCCCCTGAAAAATTGCTCAGTGCTTTTCCTATATATAACTTGAGACAAAGACTCTACTGAAGAAGGAATCTTTCACATAATAAATTTCAAGATAACTTTGTTAAAGAAAAAAATGGATCTTAGATTCATGGTGTGTGCAATGAGGCGTTTGGGGTTTAAAATATGCACTGTGAGCATCCATTCCTGGGTTTTGACTTCCCTTTATCTGAAGAAACAGAGCTATTACTGGGAAACATTTGAATTTTGAATCTCAAAAATTTGTTCTCTAAAGGCAAAATTTCATCTAAGCACAAGGGAAGGATTTGGAAACAATATGCTTTCATATAACTGTGTTTACTTTAGGCTCTGTGTTTAATTAATGAACAAGATAATGGTTTTATTGACTTTTGATTACATATCATGGATTGAAGAAGAGAAACAGTGGACCCAGGCTGGAGACAGTCTTGCCACACCTTGTGGGACTGGCGGCTGCACAGGTAGTCTGTTCCCTGCCAGGCCAGGGGCCGGGTGGTTGCTGAGCAGTTCTGTGACACCCAGGACAGGGCAGGCAGCATGAGTCCACCAGGAAGTTGGGGAGATACAAGAGAACCCAGCACAGCTAGAACTGAGGAACAGAGTGGAGTGTAGACACTCAAAGGGGAGGCTGTTTGCAAATGGAGAACTGGAGGCCCGCCCTGACGGCTTCTGTGCATTTATAGGGAAAGGTTACATACGCCCTACTGCCTGGTTGTTTTTGCTGGTTGAGGATGGATTCAGGAGATGAAAGAAGAGATGCCTGAGAATGGATTTATGAGGGAGTGTAGTCCTGGCTAACTGGGCTGTGCTGGGCTCTCTGGCTTCAGTGCCTACGGGGGTGATGCTAAGTCTGCCATCCATGGCTGGTGCCTAGAGAGTTCTGTTCGGTTCTGGAAATTGCAATTTCATGCTAATCCCTGGGGAGACAAGATGATAGGCAGGGTCCTAAGGCTCAGGAAACAGCCTCATGAGTGATAGTTTTTATCTGCTGAATTCCTGTGGTGCCAGACACTTTGCAGTGTTATCTGACTTAGTGTTTATAAGGTAGGGGCTGTTCATAGTCGTGACTGTTCCTTAATTGGAGGGTTGGAATGGCTTTGCTCACAGCTTGTAAGGGTGAGGCTGGACACAGCTCCATCTTCTGGCTTTGAAAAGTGAAAGTGGGGAGGGACCTGGAAGGTGGTGGAGCCTGAGCTGCTTATTAGTGAGGCTTTTACAACAGGGTAAGGAGGCGCTGTCTGGAAGTGTACGTGCTTGAGAGGGCTACAGGTGAAGCTATATCTCAGCTCCACCACCCACTAGCTGGATAAATTTGAATGCATCATCCATCTTCTTTGAACTTCAGTTTCTCCCACTCTGAAAGGGACTGTGACAAATGTACCTTTGGGAGAGCTGTTGTGAAGACCAGGTAAGATAATTTAAAGTGCTGACATGGTGGGTGGTCAAATTTGACACTCAGCAGATGTTGGTCCCTTTCTTTGTCCTTTTATTTTGGATATGGACCATTTTAAAAGTCTTTATTGAAAGTCTATATTGTTATAATATTGCTTTATTTATTTCTATTTTTAAAATTTATTTATTTTTTTATTAAAGGATAATTGCTTTACAAAATTTTGCTGTTTTCTGTCACACCTCAACATGAATCTGCCATAGGTATACATATATCCCCTCGCTTTTGAACCTCCCTCCCTATTCCACCCTTCTAGGTTTTATGTTTTGATCTTTTGGCCATGAGGCATGTGGGATCTTAACTCCCCACCTAGGGATCAAACCCACACCCCTTGCATTGAAAAGTGAAGTCTTAACCACTGGACCGCCAGGGAAGTCCCACATTCCTTGTCTTTAAAGAGTTCTTCCTCAGGCCCCTTCAGTAACATGTGGCATTTGGAAGGTGTATAAGAGAGGGATGCTAAAGAAGGCAGTGTGATTTGTATGCATGAGTTCAGAACTGGGAGTCAGAGTACAGTCATGTGACCTTGATCAGGTGCCCTAGCATCCCCTGTGACTTTGTCTGTGTGGCTCACATTGAAGGTGAGGGACTCTGAGTGTGAACATTGTGAAAGACACTGTCCCTCTTCTGGCACTAGGCTTGTATATCTCTGATGCCCACCTCGTCTCCTCTCTGTTTTCTCTGTTTTCTTTTCTTCTCTTCAGCTTCATTTCTAAGGAGCCCAAAGCTTCATTGTCTCAGTCATTCCTAATGAAAGTCCCCATCAGGAGGGTATCTGAGGTTTATTGACAGGAAAGCCCAAGTTGTTCAGTACACGGACTTCAGAGCCTTAACAAGAGGGCTCCAGTCTGGCACCAAATATCAGAGCACAAGAGCCTGCTCTTGGCATTGGGTGGTCGGCGGAGGAGGAGAGCAAGCACTGGAACCATTTGCTCGATTCTGGACCCCTAACACTTGTACTATGAAAGGTGTTCACAAGCCATAGCTTAGCAGTCTTGTTTAAAACTATAATCTGGATGCAAAAGAGAGGTCTGGCAGGGACACCTGAAGAATCGTTCTGCTCGATTCAAACTAGGAAGCCACAAGCACTGGATGTCACGAGTCTCTCTTACCGCTGCTGATGACTCCTCAGGTGCCTGGGATGTCTTGATTGCATCAAGTAGCTCAGAGGAGACTACTTAACTGAGAGTAAATCAGTCCTGAATATTCATTGGAAGGACTGATGCTGAAGCCCCAATACTTTGGCCACCTGATGCGAAGAACTGACTCATTGGGAAAGACCCTGATGCTGGGAAGGATTGAAGGCAGGAGGAGAAGGGGATGACAGAAAATGAGATGGTTGGCTGGCCTCACTGACTCAATGGACATGAGTTTGAGTAAGCTCTGGGTGTTGGTGATGGACAGGGAAGCCTGGTGTGCTGCAGTCCTTGGAGTTGCAAAGAGTTGGACATGACTGAGCTACTGAACTGAACTGAAAGCACAGGGGCATATGCCCTGAGGGTGCCACACTCCCTCTGGGAGGGGGCTAGCTACCCTTTGTGTCAGCCCCTTCCTGGGTGTGAAAGAACCACAGAATCCCAGGGGCCATTGGGGTGGAAAAGACCAGGAGCTTTGAAATCACACAGGCAGGTCTCTTTCAAGTTCTAGTTCTGCCATTTTCCAGCTGAATGATCTTGGGCTAGTTCCTTACCTTACTTGATCCTTTATTTTTTTTTTTAAACTTTTTATTTTTGTACTGGGGTATAGCCAGTTAACAACTAATGTTGTAATAGTTTCAGGTGAACACCAAACAGACTCAGACATACATGTATCCATTCTCCCCCAAACTCTCCTCCCTTTGGTCTGCGACATCACATTGAGCAGAATTCCATGTATATTGTAAGACCTTGTTGATTATCCATTTCAAATATAACAGTGTGTATCCTTCATTTTTTAATGTGGAAATGTGGCTGTAGGAAGATGTTAAGATAGTACACAGAGAGACCCAAGAAATGTAATGATTATGACTATTGTTAGCATTATCTCAGAGACAGAGGGGGGTCACTTATCCCAAACTCTCCATTTTCACATGCAAACATTAAGACCCATGGAGGTTACATTCCTTCTCTAAGCTCATAGGTAAGACTCAGGCAGACTGGGGCTTGAGAAAATAAAATCTTTTTATTTTTATTTTTCAATTTTTCAGTTATAAATTTGGCTAATACTAGTTTTTTTCTGGCCAGTTGTGGAGTGGAAAAACACAACTGAGATATGATTTTTCTTACATGTGGAGTCTCTTTAGGACATCCACAGTGGGGCCCATCAGGTGCATAGCTCTGTGTATTTGCAGGAGATGCTGCTATGCACTTCTCTTTGTCCTCATGAAAACATTTTATGGGTCAAGGAATCTTTGGAAACATTAACTGGGGAATATTTAGGGCATCTGCTGCCACTGCTGGTCACTCTTCAAGTGTCCAGGATGTCTCCGTTGCACCAAGCAGTTCACACAAGTCTGCTTATCTTGAGTAAGATGGCTTTCACACAAGTGAACCTTGCCCCTCATTTCATGTGACTTCCATGATCTTCTTTCCTGCCCATTTGGCCTCTTCTGGCCTCACCTTCTCTGGACCTCACTGACTTCCTTGCCCTTTTTTCCACCATATTCTCCAACTTTCATGTCTACCCCACTGTTTGGACTAGGAGGGCATCTCCTATTTGTTGGTGGGGCAGAGTGGTGAACACAGAGATCTGTGCTCCTTATCATGCCGTTTAGCTAGATTATGCCTTGCTTCAAATTCTTTTAGGCTTTTGGAAAATGATATCTAGAGTCCTTGATATTCTTTTGGAGGCCCTGTCACATCCCCTCCTAGATGCACTGAGCACTGAGTGGTCAGGCCCCTTCATTTGCCATTATCCCCGGCACCACACAAGCAAAGCCATCATTATTGATAATAACTGTCATTTAGAGGATGCTCACTGTGCAACTGTGATGTAGTTGCTCTTTCTATCCATGATCTACTTTAACCATCTCAGTAACGGTGTGAGATGAGTATTTCTAACCTCATCTTACAAGATAGGAAGCTGTGCTAAATCATATCGCTAGTGGGTGGCAGAGGTGAGACCCAAACTGTGAATACGAAAGTCTGGCTCTTTCTGCTGCATCAAAATAGCTTTCGATTGAATATGAGAGAGAGAGATTAACAGAGGGGAGGTTAGCCTAACACAAAGCCCTCTAGGTTGCTTTTTTTTTTACTGGTTGAATCAAAATGGTCTAAGCATGTGCAGGAAGTCTGTGTACTTAGAAGCCTGATACGGGGTCAATTCCTGGAATATCTAGAAATTAGCAATATTTTGTAACATATGAGCAGTTTGGGGTGGCGTAAGTGTAGATGGTGTAGTCCTAGTGAACTTGAAAAGATCAGATCTTTGAAACCGGGCAACTACCAAGATAAATTATCTGGAGCATTCTTCAAGTGAAAGTGAAGTCATTCAGTCATGTCTGACTCTTTGTGATCCCATGGACTGTAGCCTACAATGCTCCTTCGTTCATGGGATTTTCCAGGCAAGAGTACTAGAATGGGTTGCCGTTTCCTTCTCCAGAGGATCTTCCCAACCCAGGGATCAAACCTGGGTCTCCCACATTGTAGGCAGATGCTTTACAGCATGAGCTACCAGGGAAGTTAATACTGGAATACTGGATCTTCCCAACCCAGGGACTGAACCCAGGTCTCCCAGATTGCAGGAGGATTCTTTACCAGCTGAGCCACAAGGGAAGCCCTTCCCTTGTGTAATCCTTTGAAGGGATTAAAAAAAGATGTCATTAAAGAAGCTTTCAGATTCTGGCATTCTAAGATTCTAAATCCTACAGAGCCTCACTAATATACTAGATTTTAATTTAAAAGACAATGAGGTCTAATGAGTACCTAAGACAATGTGGAATAGAACTTGGGGTGGGAGTGAAGTGGGAGGGAGAAGAGTACCATGGACAACTAACACTGACTCTGGAATAAAGATATTTCAGATATTTTGTCCAGAAAGAAGAAGCATGAGTTCAGGTACAATGGAAAGAGACCAAATGTAAGTGGGTTAAAATTAAAATGAGAAGAATTAGTGAAGTGAAGTGAAGGGTAGCTTTTCTAGGGTGCAGGAAGGTTGAAAATAATTTCTGGAATCTTACTTTTTTTTTTTTTCTTAGCACTTATGAGAAATGCCTTTTCCCTTTTTTCCTGGGGCAGCTGACACACTATTAGAGCAGGAGGCAAAAAATGAAGCTTGGAAGTCCCTTTGAGGGTCAGGAGGGCTCCAGGTACTGAACAGCAGTGGTGCCAGTTGGGGTGGGGTGGGCTAGAACAATGTTGTCCTGTGGCAGAAACATTGCACTCCATAGACCTCCCCGGGGTCGTCCAGCATGGGTCCAGTTTGGGGATGCTCTGGGCACTCATCTACAAGATTCTGCCTCATTCTGAAGCTCAGGGCTTTATCTTTAAGCAGATTCCTACAGAACATTCAAACTGCCTGACAAAAGATTTGAAAATGTAATGAAATAAAAGAGTGATTGTGGCAGGGATGACCAGTGCCACAGAGGAGGTATCAAATCTCCAGTCTTATCAAGATAGGCAAAATAAAATCCAGCAGCCCTGGAGGAATCAGAGAAATTCCAGGTTGCATTAGAAGGAGAGCCAACTTCAACTCTGCCTCCTTCATGGCTTTTGTTTTAAGCTAAGTTATTTTTCTTCTGCCTCCCTGCAATGTCATGCCCTTTGGTAGATCCCAGTACATCCCTTGCTGGTCACATGACAGAGCATAGGGGACTCCCACTCACAAGCTGGTTGACTGGTGCAGTGACAGACAAGGAAAAGGTGTAGAAGGCAGAGCAATGTTTTCTGAAGATGGTCATGCCATAATCCCTGGACCTGTGAATATGTCACTTTCACTTTCACATGACAAAAGGGACTACAAAAGTCCTTAAGGCTAAAAGAGCCAGAGAGGGGAAGAGTATCCTGGATTATCCAGATGTACCTAATCTAATCACATTAAAATCAAAGAACCTCTTCAGATTTCAGAGAATCAGAGAGATGGCAGCATGAGAAGGAGTCAACCTACAATTTCTGGCTTAAATGAGGAAGCCAAGGAATGCAGGCAGCCTTTAGAAGCTGGAAAAGGCAAGGAAACTTCTAGAAAGTTTCCCTGTCAAACCCTTAATTTTAGCCCATTAACACCATGTCAGAATTCTGAACTACAGAAATTATAAAGTCAATTTGTATGGCTTAAGCTACTAAGTGACAAGTGAAAGTCGTTCAGTTGTGTCTGAATCTTTGCAACCCCTTGGACAATACAGTCTATGGAATTCTCCAGGCCAGAATACTGGAGTGAGTAGCCTTTCCCTTCTCCAGGTGATCTTCCCAACCCAGGGATAGAACCCAGGTCTCCTGCATTGCAGGCGGATTCTTTACCAGCTGAGCCACAAGCTTCACTTCCATGGACTGTAGAGTTCATGGGGTCCCAAAGAGTCTGACATGACTGAGCGACTTTCACTTTAAGCTACTAAGTTGGTAGCAATTTGTTACAACACCATTGAAAATTAATGCAATGGGGAAGCAGAAACTGTGTCTAGTTAATTCATCTTTCTATTCCTGATTGTCTGTAGAATAAGTGCATGTATGCACTGAGTAAATGTTTTCAAAAAGATAGAAAGAAAGCAAGAGAAGGAAGGACAGAAGGGAGAAAGAGAGAAAGAATTTGAGTTTGACCAAGAGTATTTGTTGAAGACTTCCCAGGTGGTGCTAGTGGTAAAGAACCTGCCTGCCATGCAAGAGAGATAAGAGATGAGGTTCAATCCCTGGGTAGGGAGGATTCCCTGGAGGAGAATATGGCAACCCACTCCAGTGTTCTTGACTGGAGAATCCTATAGACAGAGAAGCCTGGGGGGCTAGAGTCCTTTGGGTCACCAAGAGTTGGATATGACTGAAGCAACTTAGCATGCATGCACACAAGAGTATTTGTTGTAAGATCCAATGACATTCATTTGCTCAAAAGGTATTTTCTAAGGTTCCATGTACCCAGTATTGTGCCAAGTACTTGTGGGGAGACATGAGGGATACACGTTTAGACATGCCCTCAAGGAGCTTCCAATCTAGCACATGAATCAGAGAACAGTCAGGTAGAAACCTGTGCGTGCTGCAGACCCCAGAGGAAGAGGAGGGGGAGGAAGAGAGGGCCTCAGTACAATGCTGGCTGTTGGCTGGAGGTTCTTTCCTATGCGGGCTTCTCCAGAAGCTCACTGATAACACAGCAGCTGGATCCCCTCAGACTAAGACAGAGGGAGTGAGAGAGCCAAGGAGAGAAGGGGAGAGAAAGTATGATCAAGAAAGAAATCACAGTTTTTTTTTTTTTTGTACCATAATCTTGGGAGTGACATCCCTTTACCTTTGCTGCATTGATTCTTTAGAAGCTGAGCCCACACTTCCAGAAACAAATACTAGGAGGAGGCAGAGGTTGCCTACTGCAGTCGGGCAGCCACATTGGCATCTTTTCCATCCATATAGCAGAAGAGGCCACAGACTTTTTGGCCAAAGGCTAAGGAAGTCTATGGAGCCCATCCTTATCTGTCTGGGAACCAGCACCTGTACCACAGTTTACATACTGTGTCAAGGTCCCTGTGGGACATTTAGGAAGGTACTAACTAGTGATGGTTCTGCCACTGCTGTCAAAAACCTAGATTGAGCAAAATCTCACAGCATCTTAGTCTGGGACCTTCCTAGGAAGTTGTATTCAAGGCCGGGGTAGAAGAAAAAAGGAGATACACATTTTCTTGGGCTTACTGATATTATACAGGGAAGAATATTGTATGAAGAATAGAACTTGTACTTGAATTCCCATAACAGGGTGACTTTAAGCAGATTAGGTAAACTCTCTGAGTTTGTTTCCTCATCTGTAAAATGGGCATCTACCTGTAGTGTGGTCACTTAGGTGCTTTTTTTTTTTTTTCTCTCACTGGACTGCTGGGGAAATCTCACTCAGGTACTTTTGATCATATTTCCCATATCTGGAGAATATTTCCAGTTCTGTAAGAAACTCATTATCTCAGCTTCCTTTGCATGTCTGGGGCAAACATGTGCTATAGGTCAATCAAATAGTGGGTGAGAGATGCTGAATTCAAAGCGCACTCATGTGAAAAAGGGCAACAGGAGAAAGTAATTTTCTGGAGATTGTGGTGCCAGTGGCTTTGGCTCTTTGAGACTGCGTTGTTTTTCGTCTTACTCCCGCATCAGGGGTTTGTGAATTGTGGTGTGTTATGTGCTGGTGACTCTGGGAGTTGGTGATGGACAGGGAAGCCTGGCATCCTGCAGTCCATGGGGTCACAAAGGGTTGGACATGACTCAGTGACTGAACTGAACTGATGTGTCTGTGCCCAGGGAGTCTGTGTGGAATCACTGCTGGAGATTGGTTTGGTGTGGTTCTAGCTGAAGTATGGCTTAGGTGTGGTTCTAGCTGCCAAGCTCCAGGTTAACTTCTGACATGCCTGGTGATTCAGTGAGCTACCTAATATCATAAATTAAATTTCCTGGTTTAAACCACCTAGAATGCACTCTTGCAGCAACTGAGAGTGTTGACTGATCTGTGACCTCTCAGGGTGTCATGGGGGTAAAATGAGATAATGTGTATAGGGTTCCTCACACAGGGCTTTTTACACAGTAGACACTAAGCAACGGTGTGTTAGTGCTAACTCACTTCAGTCATGTCTGACTCTTTGAGACTCTATGGACTGTTGCCCACAAGGCTTCTCTGTCCATGGGATTCTCAGGCAAGAATGCTGGAATGGATAGCCATGTATTGTCTTCCAGACCCAGGAATCGAACCCATGTCTCTTATGCCTCCTACATTGGCAGGTGGGTTCTTTACCACTAATGTCACCTGGTAAGCTCCAAACAAATGTAGCTCTTAATGTTTATTTCATCACTATATCTTTCTGTCATTTTTACTGGGTACTTCATGAATGAAAGTCGAGCCTTAATTACATGCTTATATGTAGACTAGGGATCTCAACCCAGGGTGGTTTTCCACCCCAAGGGGTGTTGGAAATGTCTGGAGACATTTTTGGTTGTCACACTGAGGATGGAGACTTACTGGCATTTAGTGGATAGAGGTCAGAGCTGCTGCCAAGTATCCTCCACAGGACAGCCTTTACAGCAAAAACTTATCTGGTCTATCATCTTGTCAATAGTGCTGAGGTCAAGAAACCCTCTGCTGACTTAGAAGTAGAATGGAACCTGGCTGCCACTCTTCACTCCGTCAGTAACAGCCTTTTTAAAAAATATATACATTTTATTATTTCTTTCTGGCCGTGTTGCGTGTTTGTTGCTGTGTGAGTGTTTTTCCAGTTTCAGTGAGCAGGGGCTACTCTCTAGTTGCAGTTCTTGGCCTCTTCTTGTTGCAGAGCCTGGGCTCTAAGACATGCAGGCTTCAGTAGTCATGGTTCCTGGTCTCTAGGGCACAGGCTTAGTAGTTGTGGAGTGTGGGCTTAATTGCTCTGGGGCATGTGGTCTTTTCCCAGACTAGGAATCAGACTCGTGTCTCCTGCACTGGCAGATGGATTCTTTACCACTGAGCCACCATGGAAGCCCCAGAACTTATTTTCTTGGGTTTTATTCTATTGCACTTTGCAGGTATTGCATTTTTTCTTTTTCTTTTCTTTTCTTTTTTTTTCTTTTTTTTTTTTTACAAATTGAAGGTTTCAGCAACCCTGCCATCAGACACGTCTTTGGGCACCATCTTTCCAATAGCCATTGCTCACTTTGTGTCTCTGTGCACATTTTGCTAATCCTCATAATATTTCAAGCTTTTTCACTATTATTATCTTTGCTATGGTGACCTGTGATCAGTGATATATGATGTGTCAAAAATTACAACTTGCTGAAGGCTTAGATGATGGTTAGCAATTTGTAACATTAAAATGCTTTTTTAGGTAAGGTATGTACATCGAACACAAGTTATGTACATCATTTTTTCAGACACAATACTAATGCGCACGTGATAAATGACTGTATAGTATCAACATAACTATTTATGAACCAGGAAACCAAAAAATTCATGTGACTCACTATCTCAATATTCACTTTATTGCAGCGGTCTGGAACTGAACCTACTATATCTGCAGCGTATGCAGGTACTAAGTTTCACCAGGACTGGTTCTAGTGTGGAAAACTTCCAGATGCAGGAGCATCAGAGTGAAAATTTGCTTACATAATTTCATGTCACTGGAAAACACTACGAATGCTGTCAGAACAGGACGTGGAATGGTACAACGCTTTCATACATGTATTCCCAGTGCTTTGGATTAAGATATTAGAAAAGAATATTAACAAATCTCTCAATTTCTGCTTGGTTGGCCAACAAAGTTGTGAGTATGCTGTTATAATTTCTGGTTGTTTTTTTTTTTTTGTGTGTGTGACAGGGAATCTTGGTATTTTCCTTACAGACTGTAAATCTATACAGCATATGCACATATAGCAATGTAGAGGTCCTCCGCAGTTATGAGCATTTTTAGTGCAGAGAAAATTGAAACATAAAACATCAAATAGTCTGTTTCTTTAAACCACAGATGTAAGCTGAATACATTGCTGTATTTTTCTTCAACTACATAATGACTTTAGTTCATTTCAAATGGAAAATAGGTCAAGAGAAGAAATCTGTACTGCAGTATCAATGATGGGCTTAGGGGTCTGTCCTTTTCCTCTCGTGGGCTCAGCTCTCCCCTCTGAAAAGGTGAGCAACATGACCTCAAAGGTGTTTCATGATTTCTGGGATTTTTAGGGATTGCCCAGCTCCCAGGGCCCTCCCTAGAGGGATGCAGTCATGAATTCATTGGAACATTGTATGAACCAGCCTCAAATTCACCCTCTAAAGCCACATATTTTGTCTGGTAGAAGCCAAGGCCACCTCCGCCTTTGCCCTTTTTCATTCCCATATCAGTAATTTGTGTCTTCTTTCTCTTTTTCTTGACCAATCTTCCCAAGAGTTTGTCTATTTTACAATAGTCTTTTAGAAAACACTTTTAGCTTTGTTCTTTTCTTTTTTTAATATAAATTTATTTATTTTAATTGGAGGTTAATTACTTTACAATATTGTATTGGTTTTGCCATACATCAACATGTATCTGCCACAGGCATACATGTGTTTTGTTTTATATTTTATTAATTCTGCTACTATCTTTATTATTTTTCTTTTCTGTTATCTTTAGATTTAGTTTTTTTGTCCTTTTTCTAACTTTTGGAGAGGGGTACTTACATCATTGATTTTTAATTTTGTGTCCTTTATAATATATATAATTCAGGCAATACATTTTGAAATTTCTGTAAGTTTTTATATTTTGTGGTCTTTGCTGCTGCTAAGTCACTTCAGTCATGTCCGACTCTGTGCGGCCCCATAGAGGGCAGCCCACTAGGCTCCTCTGTCCCTGGGATTCTCCAGGCAAGAATACTAGAGTGGGTTGCCATTTCTTTCTCCAATGCATGAAAGTGAAAAGTGAAAAGTGAAAGTGAAGTCGCTCAGTCATGCCCAACTCTTAGCCACCCCGTGGACTGCAGACTCCCAGGCTCCTCCATCCATGGGATTTTCCAGGCAAGAGTACTGGAGTGGGCTGCCACTGCCTTCTCCGTATTATCATATAATTCAAAAAACAGTTTTAAAATCCTTTTCTGATTTATTTTTTAACTCATGGATTATTAGAAGTATATCACTTAATTTCAAAAATTTAGGTGTTTTCTCTATATTTTGTTATTGATTTACACCTACATTTTCTAATTGTGATGCGAGAACATACACTCAATGATTTCAGAAGCTAAACCTACACACTACCATTACGATTCCTTTGGCAACTTCCATCTTCACAGCATTTTCCTCTTTGTCAGATTTTGGAGCACAATTATTAATTTCTAAAGGGAAGACTTACATTTAAGTTGTAGGTGGAGGAGAAAACAAAATCATGTTATATTGGTCTTTCCCTCAAATCATAAATTCAAACTCATTGTCTAGCGAAAGATCACTTTCCTGATTTGTGATTTGGTTAGCTTGAAAAGCTTTGTGAAGATATAAGCGTAAACCCACTTAGCAATTGTTTTAACAAGTCATTACTATGGTCAGAAAACAGTTACATAGAAATAGATATAAAACACAGGGACCTGGTGTTTGAATGCTGGAGATAAGTCTGTCCTAGAAAATGGAGACCATTTGGCTGTGGTAAGTATGTAAACTGCCCTCTACAAAACATGTCAGAATAAAAATACATTCCAGTTTGTAACAAAGCATTTTGCTATAGCAGCATGTGCTCTGGAACGTAATGGCATGAGTAAGTTTACAGGGTAATAAACTAAAGGAGCTATCTGAACAGTATTTATGTCTACTAGTAACAGAAAACATTATTGCTTTTAAATTACTTGGGAGAAAATCCACTTGGGCAGAATTGAATCCTTTATTCCTTTCCAGTGGAATCACATCATAGTAAAAAGAGGATTGAACTAGTGCCCTGGAGATCAAAGTTCCAGTTCAGATTCAACTAGTCATATGCTCTGTGATCTTGAGAAAATTACTCCCCCTCTAAGTAGTGCTATTTAGACATTAAGTTGTCTGAATGTTTTGCAACCCTATAGACTATAGCCTGCAAGTTCCCTCTGTCCATGGGATTTTCCAGCCAAGAATATTGGAGTGAGTTGCCATTTCCTTCTCCAGGGGATCTTCTCAACCCAGGGATGGAACACACATCTTCTGCATTAGCAGGTGGATTCTTTACCACTGAGGCACTGGGGAAGCCCATTTAACATGGTTACCCTCTAGGTATTAGTTCCGTCTATAAAAGCCAGGAGCTGCTGTAAACCATTCAGGCCAAGTTATACATTAAACTTGGCCTGAATCTATACATTAAAGAGAAGGGAGGAAGGGAGGCCCTACAACTAAAATGGTCCAGAATCTTTGAGAACATTTTCCCAGCAGTATATTTTATCCCAGTGTTATCAGTTTAGTTGAAAAGGGATGACGTTTTAAGCAGGATTTGCCATATTTCAGTCAAATTGTTGGCCTCCAAAAATGAGCTCTGTTTATTCCTGTGACAAAGTGAAGGATCTTGGCCTGCTTTCAAGTGGTCACTGATGCGGGCTCCCATCCTCATTCCCATAGCTCCCCATTTGACATCTCTCATCGTTGCCAACTATTTATCTGACTATTTTAGGGCAGAGCAGCCCCTCACAGCACATTTCCTTGTTCCCACGCTTCTCCCATTTTGCTCCATGAGTGTTTGGGATATAGGGTTTCAACATGATTCTTGAGTTGCCTAAGAACACATCTGTGTTGGCCTGGCATGGTGTGAGAACACAATCTTCCATAGCTGTGTTTGGGGAAGCAGAATTTCAAAGGCTGCAGTAGATAGTGACAGCTTCTGAAGGGGGAAAAGAAGCTGTTGCCTATAACCTCTGCCTAAGGAAGAGTTGAGAACCGGGGAGTCCAATTGCAGAGGAATAGTGCTCTGTGGAATGTATGGTGGGAAGCCTGTGTGTGGTTCCTGGACACAGGACCTGAGAATGGAAGGCTTTGGAGAAGGGGTACTGGAAATCTCTAACTCCCTCTTGCACCCGTTTGGAGACCACTATTCTCTCACTGTGGGGAGACACAGCTTTTTTAGGTCTAACATCTGTGTCGTAGCTTCCTCTCCATTTCAAACCCTCTCAACATCTTCAGTGACTTCACGACCCATATGAGTGGCAACCTGTGCTTTGGCCTTATGGGTCTTCTACCTCCTCCGCTTAGTGGCTGTACCTCCCTCTTTTTCTCCATCACATATTCCTTAGCATCACTTAGGACCACCCCATGTCAGAGACCTGATCACACTCCCCTCTCCTCCCAGATCTCTGCCCTACTCTCATAATCCCTCTATTTTGTTTCCCAGAGACCTCCAGTTTCTGATTCTCCTACTTGTTTATGGACCAAACAACCAGGTTCACATTTTATATCACTCCCTGAAAGATAGGTGAGTAAAGGCTTACAAATGCTTCCTGTAGACAGGGCAGAGTACTGCACCCATCAGAGGACTTTTCCTGCCCCTCTTGATAGAACTTTCTCACGAGCCTAGTTGAGTTTCCCATTGGCTCAGCAGCCATGAAGGCAGTAGGACTGTGCATGTGTGTGGGGCTGGGGCAGAGGCAGTTGGGTAAGGAGCAGGGAGCTGGTCCACTGGGTTTGGACATGGCCAGGCAGAGCAGCTGCATTCCTTTTGGCTTCTGGCTGGAGATAGATTCAACATTGACATTTGGTTTGCCAAAGGTCAAGATGAGATGTTCCAGGAAAATGGCCATGGGGGCTGTAGGCATTTGGACCCAGTTCCTATTAATTTGGAACAAAAATGCTTCCCACTCTATCCTTCCCTCTCATCCCCTCCCAAAACCCCTCCTTCCCCTTCCTGCAGCCCCCCTCTCCTTCCTCTTCCTTGCCTTCTCCTCCTACAGGAAGGACAGGTTAGAGAAGGTGGCTGAACTGAGCAGCAAAATGCATAATGAGAGCGTCTCATCTTGGCAGGGGATGTACTGTCTGGTCCTAAATGAGAACAGCCTGGTAGCCCTATGGACACAGGGTTTTCCAAATGGATGTGCATTTAAGAAGACACCATTTTGGGGGGCTTTAGTTGAACAGCTCCTGGTCTTGATTTTAGCCTCTCCCCTTCGGTGAGCATCCTTGCCAAGGGTAGTCTGAGACACTGCGGCAGCTGTGTGGCCTCTGGCTTTATTTCCAGTTGAGAAATGCCTATCATAGTGGTAGCTGAGAAAGCCCTCCTTCCAGCCCAGGTCTACTCCCTCTTTGTCATGGCCTGAGCACTTCCTTTCCGCAAGGCTTAGGCATTTGCTGTCATGTTCTGGTGTACATAAGCCTACAACAAAGGGCCAAGAATTTGGAGTTAATTCAGTGATTTTTGTTTTGTTTTGTTTTGTTTTGCTTTTGGCTAGGGCAGGAGTGATGACTGACATTTTTTCTTCTGCTTAGAGGGTTTTATAAAATTCCATTTTCTATTATCTCAGAGGATGGGGATTGTTGGGAAGAAGGAAAACACTTGCCAGTTGGGGTGGGGAAAAGCTCTACAGACTGTTGTTAGGATTACATTCCCTTGGAAGATAATTAAAAGTTATGCAGCTTATGTTTAGGGTTCGACTCCAGGTCTGTTTTGGTTTAAAATGTACAATAAATTAGAGATAGTTTTACAGTGGTTCCTAAATCTGACCAGAGGAATGTTTTCTTCTGTAGAGGAAGCAAACTGTCTCCTGAGGTATGAAAAAGCAGTTGAGCCAGTACTGATTAAATACTACTCTTTAGACTGAGACACAAAAGAAAATAATCTAGCGAGAGACAAGGAAGAAGGAGAAGAGTGTAGGGGCCAGGAACAAGAGAGAGGAGTCAGGGTTCCTCTTATTTATGTGACAATGGTGGGCATCAGTAGACCCCTCATGACTCCACGTGGGGAAAGAAAGTGTTAGTTGCTCTGACTCTTTGTGACCCTATGGACTGTAGCCTGCCAGGCTCCTCTGTCCATGGGATTTTCCAGGCAGGAATATAAGAGTGGGTTGCTATTTCCTCCTCCAGGGGATCTTCCCCACCCAGGGATCAAACCCAGGTCTCTTGCATTGCAGGCAGATTCTATACTGTCTGAGCCACCAGGGAAGACCTCGATGTGGGGAATCAGCAGCCTAAAATATGGGGGAGGGGTGCACAGCAGCCATCAATTTACAGCCCAGGTGTCATAAACATCACCTGGCATCACTTCTATCTTTTCCTCTTCTGTACATGGTATCCAGTTGTTGCTCTGACCCTTAACATTTTCTTTTAAAGTGACTGTTGTTAAGATTACTCAGTTATGCTAGTCATTTTGCTAGACAAATTGGTATATCCACCAGAGCCACTCTCTGCTTTTCTGCTCCCTGATAACTAGAAAAGTAGACATTCCCCCATATAAAAGAAAGCACATCTCAATACAGTGCCTGTGGTTAATGGTGATGGTGGTGATGATGTGGCTTGAGGAAAACATAAAAAATAAACCTGTTAAGCTTTATATGTATGGAGTACTAAGACCCATTGTTTAAGTCTTCAGCAACTTCATAGATACCCTCTGCAGTATATCGGGGTCATGTCATAGATCTGTGTGATGATAATTCATGGGACTCATTAATCTAAGCCTGGGAATATCTGAAAAGGCTGATTCCCAGGACTCTTAAGAACTGTTCAGAGACTTTTAGGGTCAAAGTTCCATTGGGATTAAATGCTGCATTGATGTCATTCAGTTTTCTACAGTAGCCATATTCTAGTCGTTCATAAAAAGAAGAATATAATTTATGATTTTGGTCAGAGGCCTGCTTTTGTGCAGCACATGGTGGGGCTACACATAACAAGTGGCTAATATGTTTTTATTGGTTGATGTAGTTTTCTTTTGAGTGGAAGAAAAGGAATTGATTTGAAATGGATGCCATGTGTGGGAATTCCTTGTACAGTCTGCTATCTGGATATTTTTATGATGGGTTGAAACCACTTAGTTTTGTCCTTAAAGTTTTCTGAAAGACATAGCAATAAGGTAGACCTAATCACATATTATATTTGTATAACATGTTGTATAACATGTATAACATATGTATAGCTTATATGTACATTATTTTTAATGGTTTAATTCACACAGCAATCTCATGAAGTAGTTGTGATTCACTCCATTTTATCACTGGAGAAATTAGGGGGATGAAGGGGTTAAACAAAGCAACAGAATCAGGATCAATTTTTTTTTTTTTTAAAACTTCTTATCTAGTGCACTTTCTGCCTCATTGCTATTAGGAGATTTTGACTCAAGTTCAAGAGGAGCCATTCCTTAGCTAGCCCTGAGTGAATCACTTTGCCTCATTGGTTTTGGTATTCTAATCTATGGAATCAGGTAAATGGAATGGCTAAACAGTCTTAGACCCACAGAGGATCCAAAGAAAGTCTAAAGTAGAGGGGGACTAGTGTCCCTCTTTCCTTGTCAGAAAGAACAAAGTCTAAAGCTTTGCCATGAGTGATTTTCTTCCATCTGCTGCCATCATTCTATAAAGTTACCCACAACCCTCTCATGCTTTCCGTCATCCCTGGCCATGATCCCTTAGGGAGACAGAATATGCCTTGGACTCTTAGTCTGGGATTTTTGTGACAGTCCTGAGTGTCTACCTGGATATTTTATTTTTATTAATTTTTATTGGAGTAGAGTTGCTTTACAACCTTGTGTTAGTTTCTACTGTACAGAAAGGCGAATCAGCTATACATATACATACATTTCCTCTCTTTTGGATTTCCTTCCCTTTGATGGATATTTGATTTTAGAGTCTACAGGTATGACCTGTCCTCTTACTACTCTTACCCACACTTCTGGTCTGGATTGGCACCTGGCTCATGCACCCAATTGTTGGCAGCACAACCAGTGGTATTTACAAACATTAGATTTTCTGCTTAGTTGTCGAGTATGAAGAGCTGTATCTCCCTCTAAAATGGCTCTTCTCATTTACGGAAACCCAGGAATTTCCATCATCCATGTTATTGGTTTGAATCCATTATGTCCAACATGAAGAGCTTAATCCATCTGTTGTCTCCTGCTGTTGCAGCATACAGTCAGAAAGCATGGAGCAAAGGCCTTCTTTTCTCAGTCTCAGGGACAAGGGAGTCTGCATGGAGGTGCCACAGAGGGCAAGGGAGGTCCAGTGTAGTGATTGTGGGGAAATTGATTTGTAAACATTGCAGTGAGAATCTCTTCCCTTCTGTGGAAGGCTGTTTTGGAACTTGTTTCCATGAAACAAAAACGCCTTCCATTAAATGTCATCTTGTCCACTAGCCAAACTGCTTACAAGCAAGTTACTCAACTAAGTAATCTCCAGAAGGGACCAGGTTTCAGCCTAGACAATGGTATTTTTCCACTGTGCAAAGGAAGATCTGTCAATGACTTTGCATTCAACTTGTGATTTTTCCTGGTGAAAAAAAAAAGTATATCTCTTGTTTCTCTCTCAAGAGATGTTAATTATGTAACATAATTCAGTGTAAACTGAAGAAACTTGGACACCTTCCCATGTCTCAGGACTCTGTTAATTGCAAGAGCCCCAAAATCTGCCAACTATCCAGATTTTTTTTAATTTAAAAAAGTTAAAAATTTTATTTATAGCTGCAATGCTAGTGGGATCTTAGTTCTCTGACCAGGGGTTAAACCCATGCCTCCTGCATTGAAAGCACAGAGTCTTAACCACTGGACCACCAGAGAAGTAGATGTGATCCTGGCTACTTATCCTTCTGGACAGGAGCATTCTGGGAACAGAGAAACCTGGATTCCAGTACTGGCCTTGTAGGAGTGAATCAGTCCCTAATTATGGGGGATCATAGTTTCTCTATCTGAGGAAAACCATGAGTGAAGCAATTTGGCAAGAAGTTATTCATGGCTACCTCCTGCTTTACATTTTTTCAATTCCCTGTGTGTTTCACTTTCCTTTTCTTGAAACTGTTTGTATTCAGAGATCAGGTCTGTATCCCTGACTTCTTTCTGCCAAGTGGGCTGGGCATTGTCTCTTCCCACCTGGGCACCTACTAAATAAATAGATGCTTGACCAGATTCACTTGGCATCAGATATTTTCAGATATAACAAGGCAGCTTCCCTGGGTTCTATAAAGGGAGACATGAAGACCAATCACACTGCTTGAGAAAGGCTCTCTCAGAATTCTACAGATCACATTATAGCTAGATTTGTTGAGCATTTACATTATTTTACTAATTGAATGTCTGACATTTCACCTCTAAGTGAACTGTATAAAGTTGAATTGAATTCAAGTTTATTCTTTCTCATCTCTAAGCAATTATTATCAATATTTGTTTTGTAGCCAAGAGAGGCTCACTGCACTTGTTTTACCCTCTCTTCTTTCTTCTGGGGCTTCCCAGGTGGTGCTAGTGGTAAAGAATCCACCTGCCAATGCAGGAGATGAAAAGAGACACTGATTTGATCCTTGGGTCAATAAGATGCACCCCCGTGGCAAACCATTCCAGGATTCTTGCCTGGAGAATCCCATGGACAGAGAAGCCTGGTCGGCTATGGTCCATAGGGTTACAAAGAGTTGGACACAACTGAAGTGACTGAGCACTTAGCACTCTCTGCTTAGGTGATCCCCTCCTTGTCTCCAGTGATGTGGGATGAATCAGCTCTCAGCTCCTGCAGGGTCTATTTATAGAAGAGCAGGCAGTGTTAAGGCTTCCCAGGGGGCCTAAAGAATCCATCTGCCAATGTAGGAGACACGAGTTCAATCCCTGGGATGGGAAGATCCCTTGGAGAAGGAAATGGCAACCCACTCCTGTATTCTTGCCTGGGAAATCCTATGGACAGAGGATACTGGCAGGCTACACTCGGGGGGCTTGCAAAGAGTTGGACATGACTGAGTACACACACATGTGGGCAGTGTTAAGGACGCTACTAATGGATGGTGACGCTGAGGGGCTGGTGACAGTGGGAAGCCATTACCACCTTCATCTGAGAGTGTGAGAGACAGGCTACTGTAACAGCAAGAGCTAAAACCACACATGGAAGCATCTGGCAGGAGCTGTGGCTGTAATGGGGGCAGCCCCACCCAAACTGTGGCCAGCAGGGATGGGAGAGGAAAATAAATACCCCCACCTCTCTGTGTTCTCACCTCTGAAAGCCTGCTGGTGACCCTGCCCCATGGCTGAGCCCAACAGGAAGCCAGAGGCCAGGGGTTGTACAGATGCAGCCATAGAGGTTGGCCTGCTGAGCACAGAGCTGGATGAAGAGGATGGAAATGGGCTGGGTGCAAACAGGACCTCTCTTTCTTCTTTAAAAAAACTTGCACAGATTCCTGAAGAAATGGTTTTCCTAATAGTCATATTTTAAAGGGGGCCTTGGAGAAATCAAGGAAAGAGATTTTAATATGCAGTTCTTGACAGAGTTTTAAACAAATTTCTACCTGCCCATTGGTAATACTCTTTTTAAACAATGATTTATTGTGCCTACTATAGTGGTTGATTGGAATCAGATTTTATAATATGCCATGAGCTTCTTGGAGGAATGTTTCCCCTTGAATGCAAAGTCCTGTGTATGCAATGAAATAATAACATGTGATAGCAATAATTTCAGAATATATGCTTGCTGTTACAATTATAAATCTCAGACATTTATGTTCCAGAAAGTGTCCCTGCCCCGCACCTCTGCTCGCTGGGGACCACCTTCCTGCTCCCCCTACCCAGATGGGGACTGCGCCAGCTCTGCCCTGCCAGTGCCAACTCCTCATGTGCCATGCATCATCCGCCTGGTAGCAAGGTCAGAGCAGCTATTTTCACCCAACCCTCAGTGTTAGGGAGGACGGGGAAGGGGGTGGCAGGAGTGGCAATGAAAATAGGGCACCTGGGCTCGCTTCTTTGGAAAGGTGTAAAATCATTCAACCAGGTTAGCATGGACACAACTACCTGCTTTCAAGGTAAACACAGTTGTGGCTGGGCTATATTTTCCCCGGACTTTTCTCTCTCCTCCTTCTTTCTTGACCTTTCTCCACATCTATCTCACTCTTCTCTTCCTCTCCTTTCTAGATAGAAGGACAAACTTTTGATAACAAACACATTGGTGCATTCAGATGCACTAATTGCATTCAGATGCATTAGACACATGCATCTTAATACTTGGGGGCTGGTGCTGTTGTTTAGTTGCTAAGTCATGTCCAATTCTAATAGAAAGTCCAACTCTAATTGGGACCCCATGGATCGTAGCCCCGCCATGCTCCTCTGTCCATGGGATTTTCCAGGGCAAGAATCCTGGAGTGGGTTGCCATTTCCTTCTCCAGGGAATATTCCCAACCCAGGGATAGACCCCACGTTTCCTGCATTGGCAGGTGGATTCTTTACCATTGAGCCACTGGGGAAGGCCTATTACTTGGGGAACTATCTCACAAATTTAATGTAACCTGGAGTTAATCCTGTTTCAATTTGGTGATTGTGATGGCTTCATACCATTACATTTCTTCCATTTGTTACGAGTTTATTATGGCTTTTAATGTTTTTGAGTTTTGTTTCCTTCACTTTCCTTGCCTTTTTTTTTTTTTTCCTCTGTGACCATCTTTCTTTACCTGATGTTTCATGTTTGCTTTTATCTGGTCCCCAGTCTTCTTTCTTCTAGCGTAACACTAGGTCTTAAAATGACATTTTGAGGATTTATCTTACATGATTTGGAGGAACAATGCATATGTAATCCCCAAACTAGAGGCTATCCAAGTCAAGAGAAGTTCCTAAATTTAAAAGATTAGGAAGGCAAAGATAACAGTCCCATGACAAGACAATGGGTGTGCAGATCTAAACCTTTACCAGCAGTGTGCAAAAGTGCTGGTTTTACCATGTCCTTGCCACCATTTAAGAACAGCTTTTAATATAAAAATAAACATGAACAAAGGCATTTCAAGGAAAATTGTCTTGGTTTAAGTGCAAATTGGATGCAATAAATTGAAGGTTGTCTAAGAGTATATACTTAGATGGTTTAATATGAACTGGAGAAAATTAATGTTCTGTGTCCATTCCTTTTTCTCTCTCAAACAAAATACAAATGTCAGATACTAAAATGTATTGCATTTCTTTTAGAAATTTTGGAACAATCTTAAATTTTACGGGCTTACCAAAGTCTGCACGTATAAGTTCATTACTTTGCCTTCTGAACTGCAGGAGCCAACTGAAACTTAAGTAGTTTTTGTTTCTATGATATATATCCTGGAGTTCTTTGGAACTTTGAGTCAGTGAAGAGTTTCAAGTCGTAATACTAACAATATATGGCAGTATAGACAGCTCCTGAGTCTCTTAGAGGGAAGTGATAAATATTTTTATTTCCCAGTTATAAAATATCTCTGCTGTTTGGTCATTGAATGTTATTGTGTTTTCAAAACCCCTTATATCTCAAGAGAAGAATATAGCCCAGTTGTTGCTTCTGAATAATGACTGACCTGCTAGTATTGAAATGCTGTAAACCACATTCTCTTTACTTGCCCCAGAAGTAAGTACTTATCAGGTAAGATATATATATATACACATAAAGAATTTACACAGGATATTTAGGTGAGACACTGGGGCAGTAAGAAATAGACTGGAGATTTTAAAGACTTTAAAAATTAGTGGCAAAATGTATGTGATTCAAAATTCTATAACTCATTGACCTAGAAGGAAAAAATCATTTTTCAACTTATTCTTTGTGTTTTGATCAATAGATTTCATTTCTACTCCCTGCCCACTATCATCCCCTCTACCACCTCATATATATCGACTTGGTCCATAGTTTCCCTATTTAGATACAAACAGAAAAGTGATGTTCATATTGCTTTGCTTACAATTGTGGCTAATGGAATGCTTTCAAGAAAGTCAATTTTTCTGAATCTTCTTTTACGTTGCATCCCAAGTTCTGTTTCCATCTGCACTCTTCTTGTTTGACAAGGTGGAGTGTCTAGTTCCAGAATCTTATCAGATGGTATCTTTTAAGCTCCAGAACTTAGATTATTATTATTATTGTTACAGATGCACTTACAGGAACGTGGGAATGGGCCTGAGGGTTTCTGAAAGGAGCACTGACATAAACAAACACTTGTCAAATGAAGCTACACAGGAACATTGTATCTGAATATTGACTATTTAATACCAAGCTTGACTAGTTTTCTTTTGCTCATCTTGAATCCCAGACCTTTCCATGGATTCTCTTTCTTCTTGAATTTTCCTTGTAGAATGATGTCATCTCCCCTGGGACATCCTAAGAGCCTCCCCGGCATCCTAAAGGGCTCTCCTGACTCCCCATCCATCCAGCCTGCCCACTGCCTTTGTATTTGTCTCACTGGCCTGGACTTGGTGACACAGGATGGTCAGCCCTGTCAAGCCCACATCAAGTGACTCTCCTTTGTTTCTGGTTTTCTGTTTACCTTTGATTCTGCGTCCAGAGATGACATGAGGAAGCTTTGTGCTCTTTTGTATTTTCTTGGAAGCATCTTTTTTCAGAATTAACCTCTGTTCTGGTTTCATAAGCAAACCGACACGTCCATGCATACTCTCTGTCTCATATCTATATCATTTATTGAATCACAAGTCTATATTTCATTAATATTCTGGCATAAAATCATTTTTAGCTAAGTTTTTGGTGTTGCATTGGTCTTTAGAATCACATTACCCAGCAATTGTTTATTGTGCTCATTTGAATGCATTTTATTCATTAAAATTTGTTATTTTTTAGCATCAATTCATTTTTACTTCCATGTGTTTATCTTCTGAGTTTTCCTGTGACCCAAGAAGTTGTACCGAGGACAAGAAAAAACTTAGCTCTCTCCAGAATTCTACCACCTCTGTGCAACACAGTTGCTGGGAAACCAAGTGTGAAAGGTGAATTGAAGAAAACCACTCATCTCATCTGAGAAGAGTTACCCACTGAAGGGTGGTCATGACAGATATGGTCTTTGTGATTTAAGATGGTCATTTATTTTGAGTGTGAGCCAGTCTCAGAGGTTGTATCTTGCAGATGTGCCAAAGCACATGCTAGGACCACAGATCCATTCCAAGTGATGACATAAGGGAGAAGAGGAGTCAAAGCAAAGACCTAGAACATCCTGTTAAAGTGTTCCTGGGAAAGTCCTTGCTGACTTACCCTGATAGCCACCTGTTAGACACTCTGACAGCACCACATACTCTTCAGTCATGGCTCTCACATTTCAGTGAATAATATGTACTTTTGGCAGAATTAGTTGTTTAGTATCTGTCTCATCTCAAAGCTTTCTCCAGAGGCAAATCTCTAGAAGGGCAGAGCCCATGTCTCTTCTTCACCATTTTATCCCTGGAGTCTAGAACAGTAATTAGAAAAATGTTAGGAGCTCACTGCATATACATTGAAAGACTGAATGGTTGAAAGCAGGAAAATAGTTGTACGCTTTTGTTTTCCAGTTTCCTTTCTAATAGGAATTTCCAGCAAATGGTCTGTTTCTCTTGCTCTAGGCCTTATTCCTCCTTAGTGAAGCCAAGTAATTTCGTTGGTTAAGGAGAGTTGGTGATTGGCACATATGCCTAGATGTGGTAGAGATAATTTATCAAAAATCCTAAGCAAATGGAATCTACCTTCATTCTCTTGAGCAGTGCATGGTTGTGATCCTGATTAAGCAGGTCTTGCTCTGTATTCTCAATATTTCTCACCAGTGTATGAGCCCAAGATCTAACTTGAGGCCAGAAAGCTTATTGTTACCATATTTCTAAGCCATATCACCTGAAATAATTTTTTACACAAATTAAGATAACATTTTTATTTTTATCTATGTGGCTCCTTTTTCTCCCTCTGTTAATTTGTTTTGAACTTGAGCAAGAAGCAAGGATCTTATATCTTGGGCTACCTAAAACTCCAATAGTTGCTATGCATAGAAAGACTCCAGGAAAAATCAATAGAGACACATCCTTAGATTGAAAAGTTTTCACTCCAAAGAGGGAAAAATGAGATTCAAGACTGCAAATAGAATAAATCTTTGAAGACAAAAATTTTTCCTGGAATCTGAGAGTTGATGAGCCTCCTGAAATTGAGTGCAAAATGTTCTGTGTACAGGAGGTTTCCTTAGATGCTTAGAAATTCCTTGAATATCTATTTTCAGGAACCCTACATAGGCCTTGAGTTTACCTTCTGATGTATGGAAATTTATCCCCACCTTGCCATCTTCCTTCTTACTTGAAATGATCTTCCTGTTCCCTCATCATACCCTTCAACACTCATCTTGAACCCAGCCCCATCTCCCCAGGAAGCCTGCCCTCCCCTTCCTGGTCTGTAGCAGTCTCCCCCTCCTCTGGCTTCTTGTTTCCTCACATACAATCTTCATCTCCTGTTCTCTTCAATTAAAGTGTAAGTTCCTGAGTGCAAGGCTCAGGATGTTAAATATTAGTTTTCTGTCATCCAAGCTATCTGGCATACAGCAGTCATTTCTGAATCCCAATCATACTTCCATATTCAATCTGTTGCTTGCCCTAATATGAACCCTGAAAGAGATTCATTAGATGTATGTTTCAGAGGAAGAGAAAAACCCAGAGAGAGTAAGTTATTTTGCTGAAAGTCAAAAAACTAGGAAACACCTGAGCCAGGATTCAAACTTGGGCCTCCTGACTAGGCGTCAGGGCTTCCTGAACAAGAGTTCAGTGTTTCTTCCATTCCACACTGTAGCTTACCTGGGAAAGTATTAATCCAAACTTACTACACTAGAACTCTACTCCATATGATAAATGTTTAGAAACACTCTTGAAAGGATGGGCCTGATTTTGAACTCTCTGCTTCACAGAGGGAGGAGAGGGATGAGAGCAAAAGAAATTGATACTTTTTTGCATAAAAGACTGAGGAGAATTTTGAGTTGAGTGTGGCCCCCCTCTTGTATTTTGCAAGAGATAAGAAAGCATTAGACTTAAGTATGACCAGTGAAAAATTCCCTGAAGAAGGCTTGGCAGAAACATTTTTGAAGAACATGAAGGTGTAATTTTTCTGCCCTAAGTTATCACTTCTTCCTCTCAATCTGATTGTTTAATAAAATTTCACTACACACAACTGTCTCAAGTGTCTGCTTTGGAAGAAATCAGGGAAAAGTGGTGGTGATGTTGCCTTTTGAGTCAGTGGGCCAGAGAGGAGAGAGTGGCTGGAGTGGAGGAGGGCAGGAATACACAAAAAGTCAGCGGGGAGAGGACTCAGAAGGACAAGGAAACCAGATTAAGAGGCGGCCTGAGAATGTCAGCCCTGGGAATTCACCCATGACTTTGGGAGAGCCCTGAACTTCCCCAAGATAAGGGCTAGAAGGCAAAGCCAACTTTATTTAGATCTTCAAAGTCAGGGTGACTCCATTGGACATTTGAGTACCAATAGATTTATAGCAACTCTCAAATCTCCCTGTATTTTCAGAACGAACATCAGTAGCTGGATGATAAAGGGAGAATGATGTATTATGAGAAAAAATAAGACTTTTTCAGTTTCCCAAAGTCCTTCTACATTTGGGGGGAGGGAATGTGTTAGATAGCTGGAACCTTCCCTGGTGATGACAGTTGAGTCATCTGCTGAAGAGCACGCTTGATGGCATTTAAAACGCATGGGTTTTGTCTCCAGAGCAGGCATATGGAAGCTCTACATGCCTTTTGGCAAACTCCAGGCTTCAGTCTCCTGTGAAGAAATGTTCCTGGGTACAAAAGATAGGTGACAATGTACTCCTTGTAATCTCTGGAACAAAGTCCTATTATCTTCTCATCTGGCTGTTCATTTGAATAACAGCAATGGAAAGGGGGCAGGAAGTAAAGAAGTGAAAGCCAAACACAGTTCCCATCCCTTGTCAGCCAGCGGGACTTGTGGAGTGACAGCAGGTTGCTCTTTGTCTTTCTCAGTCAACCAGGATCATAGAATTTAGGTCCTACAGCTGCTGACAAGGGCCCCAGGAAGCCGAGAGCTAGAGTTCCTTTAATTGTCATAGGAGAGTTTCTTGCTGGTCCAGGTGATTTGCACAGCAAAGCGGCTAGCACATCTGAGGGACATTGAAGTAGAGACCAAATCATGGAGTTAAGTTTAAGTCAAGGATGAAAGCGTGGCTCTCCCACCAAGGATTGACGTCATCAGATCCTTGAGTTCTCATTCCCTTTGTTTTCACCACTGCCTTTCCTTCCACAACCACCAGCTACCAGGGCTCACTGGAGGCCAGGCACTGTGTGTAAGGGCTCTTACACACCATCCCATTTAATCCTCACTAAAACTCCATGGGACAAGCACTGTCATCACTCCAATACCACATATGAGAAAACGGAGACAGACGTTTTAGTGACTCATTTCCCATCTGAGTGGATTTTTCAGGAAAACAAAAGGAAATTAGCATAAAACTTGAGAGGAGATATTCAATAATAGTTAAGAGCAAGGGCTTTCTCTGGCTTCCCAAGTGACTCAGTGGTAGAGAATCTGCCTACCAATGCAGGAGACATAGGAGAAAAGGGTTTGATCCTTGGGTTGGGAAGATCCCCTGGAGGAGGAATGGCAATCCACTTCAGTATTCTTGCCTGGCAAAATCCCGTGGAGAGAGGAGCCTGGTGGGCTACAGTCTACGAGGTCTCAAAGAGTTGGACATGACTTAGTGACTGAGCATTTATACACACAAGGGCTTTCTCAAATCCGAGTTGCAAGCCAGACTCTGTGACTTCCTGGCTGTGTGAGCATGGGCAAGTTGTTCAGCTTCTCTGGCTCAGCTTTTCCAGCTGCAAAATGAGGTTGGTATTAACACCCATTCCAGTCCTCCTATATTGAAAGCAATCAAGAAAAGCTATCTAATCTTTTTGCTATTATTAAATAATGATTATGTTTTTTCTGTTCACAAGACAAAAAGGCTTGTCATACGACTTCCAGCAGGGTAAAATAGTCTTTCAGGTAATGATTCCTTTGAAAGATTCTCTGAATATTTGAGCAGGAAGTTGCTCTGGAAGAACATTCTTTTTCCAGGTTTTGGAGGTGATAATGACAAATTTCACCATTTTAATCTCTGCTTTTTGAGCAGGGTGTTACTCCACAACCCAGCTGAGACTTCTGGAGCTTACAAAAAGAAGGTTAATAACTACTGTATCAGTTATCTATGGCTGTGTAACCAAATACCTCCAGCTTAGGACTAAAATAAAAATTATTTATTTTTGGTCAGAATTTTGTGGGCTTAACCCTATGATTCCAGAGGATGAATGGAATGGATGGATAGTCCATGATGGCCTGGTATATTTGGGAGTTGGTGCTGTTAGGACCAAACTGGAGCCAAGATAGGCTCTAAGGGGCAGGCTATGTTCTGAGTTTTAGTCTCTAGGAAAGCTGAGGCACTGGGAACTCCCGCAGGCAGTGTAGCTCGACCAATCAGAAAAAATTCTCGAGGCCCCGGACTGAGCCAATCAGGAAAACCCTGCCTGCGCCAATCCGGATAGGGATGAGAGGTTTAAAAGACCGGCGCGTTTGGTTTAGCCAATCAGCTATGCTGTTACAGGAACAAAGAACCGTCTGTATAAAAGTAGATGTGATTCAGAGCTCCGGGCTCTCCTCAAGACTCCACTGCGCTGGATGAGGCCTGAGCCCTAGCTCGAGCTAGCAATAAACCCCTTTGTGCTTTTGCATTGCTGTGGATGTCTTATTCTCTCAGTTTTGGGGACTCAGACTTCGGGCATAACAGGTGCTGGCTGTCAGGCACCTTGGTCCTCCTCCACGTGGACTTTCTAGAGCAGCTTCCTTACAGCGTGGCCACCTCCGAGTTCCAAGATGACAAGCCCCAGGTCACAAGCACCTATCGAACTCCTGCATGAGTCATATTTGCTCATAGCCCATTGGCCAAAGCAAGTCACAAGCATGGCTGACCCCAGTATCATGTGGGAGGGGACTTAGACCCCACCGATCCCTCTCAAACTTGATAGGAGGAAGTAGCAAAGAATTTATGGTTATTTTTAATCCATCACAATTGCAAATATAAAACATAAAAAGTAAAGGGAAAGCACCTGGAAGATATAATAAAAAGAATCCAACTGGCAAAGGCTGGATTTCTGGTGTTCCTTGGGTCCAAGAGCTTTTAAGACTTGCCCCATTTCACATCCAGGAAATCATCACCCCACTAAGCCCCTGGGCAGTTAACTTGGTAGCTGCCTTGCCTGTCTCTTTCTTTTGTGTCTCCTGGAAAGCTGCCAAGACACCATTTACATCTTACATCCTCTCCTTTGGGAACTACTGGACTTCTATATTCCCTAGATTTTGTTCATGGCCAATTTCACTTCAATAGATCCTCCATCCTCTGTCTTCAAGTCCTCACCAGCCCAGTAATTCACATCTGCTTTCTGAACTGAGGGACACAATGTGATGCGTTGGTCTATTATCACTGTGATAATTTTTGCTAATTAAATTGTTATATAATTATTTTTTTGTTCTGTTAACATTTTGGGGACTACCTTTTAGTTTTATTTTAGTTAACAAAGAAATGTAAATATTCCTTATAGAAATGGCTTATTATTACACTTACTATTACCTAACATGCCTTTTTAATTAAAATTATAAACTAGGCATCTTTCCAATCTTTCTCTCTGTATATGTGCTTATATAAATATTTATACAGTTAACTATATAGAACAAATCTTTCATGTTTTTAAGATCTGACTAATATTTCATTTTGTGGTGGTGCTAAAATATATTTCACCAGTCCCTTGATGATAAACATTTAGAGTGTTGCCATTTTTAAATTAGAATGAACCAGTTGCAATAAATACCTTTTTACACATAATGTAATACATTTACTATGATTATTTCCTAGAAAAGCAAGTGTTGAGCCAAGGAATATATACAATTTATGAAATTGATTTTATCAGATTGTTCATCAAATAATTTTATGGATTCATATTCCTAAGAATTGTGTACAAGAATAAGAATATCCCTTCCAGCTTTCATGTGAGTTTCTTTAAAAACCCTAATTATTTTTTGCTTGGTTTTTCCAAGAAAAGAAGAAAAGATTTAAAACTTAGGTATCGCTGTCATCACAGGGAAAAAACAAAACCCCAAATTAAACAATTTAATTTCCTTGCAGCTTGAGTGTAACCCTACTGAGACTATTCCAGCCCAGGACTCCCTGGAGGTGGGGGAGAGAAGTCAGGAAAGCATAAAAGGAAAAGCCCAGGCAAGGTGCCTGCCTAGTGTACCTGCCTGTTCTGGTGGAACTGAAGCCTGTTCACTACAGATCCGACCTCAGAGAGGGGCCTCCAAGGCCTCCAAGTCTGACACTTTTGAATCTCACAGAGTTTGTGTTATGATAATATCTTATTTCTTCTTGCTGCTGCTGCTGCTTCTAAGTGGCTTCATGCACAAGCTTTATGGCTTTTCATTTATATTATTCATCCATGTCAGAGGAGGAGATGCCCACAGAAATTAACCTTTTAATTCTAATTCCTTCTTTGGAAAAACTGCAGCCAGGGAGAGAATGAGAGTTGCCTAAGCTCATATACATCTTATTGGTAACAGGCTCTGGACTAAAGTGAGCCTTCTGACCTGTGATGAGAGGTAGCTCCTTTGCTTCCTTCTTAAAACTTCTTTGCATGCCATTCTAAGTCTCTCAGTCTTGTCATATTTTGTATGACCCTGTGGACTGTAACTTGCCAGGCTCCTCTGTCCATGGGATTTTCCAGGCAAGAATATTGGAGTAAGTAAGCCATTTCCTTCTCCAGGGGATCATCCCAACCTAGTGATCCAACCTGCCTCTCAAGTTTCCTGCAGTGGTAGGAGGGTTCTTTACCAATAGCGCCACCTTAGCAGATCCATTTTTGAGCCAGTTTCTAAGTATTCACTAGCCATCAGGTACAGAGCTCAGTACATTGCAGTTTATGCCAAATTCTCACAACAATTGTATCAGAACCAGTATCTTTATCTTACAGGTTAGGAGAAGGCAATGGCACCCCTCTCCAGTAATCTTGCCTGGAAAATCTCATGGACGGTGAGCCTGGTAGACTACAGTCCATGGGGTCGCTAAGAGTTGGGCACAAATGAGTGACTTCACTTTCACTTTTCACTTTCATGCTTTGGAGAAGGAAATGGCAACCCCACTCCAGTATTCTTGCATGGAGAATCCCAGGGACAGAGGAGCCTAGTGGGCTGCCGTCTATGGGGTCGCACAGAGTCGGACATGACTGAAGCGACTTAGCAGCAGCAAGGTGAGGTGAAGGCACTCAGTCATGTTCGACTCTTTGTGAAGCCATGGACTGTAACCTACTAGGCTTCTCCGTCCATGGGATTCTCCAGGCAAGAATACTGGAGTGGATTGCCATTTCCTTCTCCAAGGGATCTTCCCGACCCAGGGATGGAACCCGGGTCTTCCGCATTGGAGGCAGACGCTTTAACCTCTGAGCACCAGGGAACAGCAAGGAAATAGAAATTTGGGGAGGTCCATTCTGAAGGAGACCAGCCCTGGGATTTCTTTGGAAGGAATGATGCTAAAGCTGAAACTCCAGTACTTTGGCCACCTCATGCAAAGAGTTGACTCTTTGGAAAAGACTTTGATGCTGGGAGGGATTGGGGGCAGGAGGAGAAGGGGATGACCGAGGATGAGATGGCTGGATGGCATCACTGACTCGATGGACATGAGTCTGAGCGAACTCCGTGAGTTGGTGATGGACAGGGAGGCCTAGCGTGCTGCGATTTATGGGGTCGCAAAGAGTTGGACACGACTGAGTGACTGAACTTGAACTTGAATGTGATGTATTAGTTTTCTATCACTTCCATAACAAGTTACTATTAATGACTTAAACAACAGAAATATTTCTTCCTACAGTTCAGTGGCTTCTAAGTCTGAGACAGGTCTCGTGGGCTAAAATCCGGATGCTGACAGCACTGTGTTGCTTTTTGCATGCTCTGTGTGAGAATCTGTTTTCTTGCCTTTTCTATCTTCTAGATGTGGGAAGCTCAGCTGGTAAAGAATCTGCCTGCAGTGCAGGATACCCTGGTTTGATTCCTGGGTCTGGAAGTTCCCCTAGAGAAGAGACAGGCTACCCACTCCAGTATTCTTGGGCTTCCATGGTGGCTCAGACAGTAAAGAATCCACCTGTAAAGCAGCACATCTGGGTTTGATCCCTGGGTTGGGAAGATCCCCTGGAAGGGGGCATGGCAACACACTCTAGTATTCTTGCCTGGAGAATCCCCATGGACAGAGGAGCCTGGTGGGATCTAGTCCATGTGGTCACAGAGAGTTGGATACGACTGAGTGACTAAGCACACAGCACAGAGGCCATCCACACTCTGGCTCATGAGGTGAGGTGAGGTGAGGTGAAGTCGCTCAGTCGTGTCCGACTCTGCGACCCCGTGGACTGTAACCTACTAGGCTTCTCTGTCCATGGGATTCTCCAGGCAAGAATACTGGAGTGGATTGCCATTTCCTTCTCCAGGGGATCTTCCCGACCAAGGGATCGAACCCGGGTCTCCCACATTGGAGGCAGATGCTTTAACCCATGAGACTCTTCTTCAATTTTCAGAGCCAGCAACAATGGGCTGAAGCTTATAATGAGTCTCCATGAGTCACCCTCCATCTATCATCTTACCTTTCTCTGGCTACATCCAGGTAAGGTTTTTTAAGGACTCACATGATTAGGTTAACCGACCTTCATCACCTAGGGTAACCTTCCCATCCTCAAGGTTTGCAATCCAGTTGGAAATTCCCTTTGCCATGTAAGGTAACGTATTCACAGATTAGGGAATGGTTTTATTTGGGAGGGGGGTGTTCATCATTCTTCCTGCCACAGTCTACTCTCTTATCCCCAAAGATACACATCTGTCCCACATGCTGAATACATTTTTTCTCTATCTCAATGTCCCCTGACGTCTCACCCCATTACATGAGAGAAGCTAGTACATGACAGAGCTGACTCTCTGGTTCCAATACCAAGTGAGTACTGCCATTTTGCTTTAACATGGAGATTGTGATTTCCTTACTGATCTGCATGAGCTCTTCAAATTTTAGAAGGTTAAACTGTAAGCTCTATGAGAGGCAGGAAAAACGTATTTTTTTTTTTTTTGTTAATTATTCTATCCCAGTGCCTCTCACATGGAAAGCACACAAGTATTTGCAAAGCAAATAAATACTGAAGAAAACAAGTAAGTCAACCAATGACATAAGCAGTGGATGAAGACATGCAAAATCATTACAAAATTACACTTTCCCTGTTTCCCCAAACTTTGTATTTTTCTTGATGTTTTTCAGAGCCCTTAAAACAGGTTATAAACTTCACCAGAGTCCAGGTTGCCCTTCCAGGTAAATTTATCAAGCTGCTTGTGTTTTATCTGGGTTTTAATTACCAGTAAATATCTTTTCACTTCCACAGTGGCTCAGGGTAAAGAATCCTCCTGCCAATGCAGGAGATGGGGATTTGATCCCTGGGTAGGGAAGACCTCCTGGAGAAGTAAATAACAATCCATTTTAGTATTCCTGCCTGGAAGATCCTGTGGACAGAAGACCCCATGGCAGGCCACAGTCCATGAGGTCACAAAAGAGTTGGACATGACTTAGCCACTAAACAACAACAACAAATGTATTTTCAGGCACTGGGATTCCTGCCAAGATTGACTCCCAGCCCATGGATTCTGTTTTAGATTTAAATATAACCATTAAACTTCAGTTCAGTTCAGTTCAGTTCATTTCACTTCAGTTGCTCAGTCATGTCGGACTCCTTGAGACCCCACAGACTGCAGCATGCCAGGCCCATTACCAACTCCCGGAGTTTACTCAAACTCATGTCCATTGAGTCAGTGATGCCATCCAACCATCTCATCCTCTGTCGTCTCCTTCTCCTCCCGCCTTCAATCTTTCCAAGCATCAGGGTCTTTTCAAATGAGTTGTTTCTTTGCATGAGGTGGCCAAAGAATTGGAGTTTCAGCTTCAGCATCATTCCTTCCAAAGAATATTCAGGACTGATCTCCTTTAGGATGGACTGGTTGGATCTCCTTGCAGTCCAAGGGACTCTCAAGAGTCTTCTCCAACACCACAGTTCAAAAGCATCAATTCTTCGGCACTCAGCTTTCTTCACAGTTCAACTCTCACATCCATACATGACCACTGGAAAAACCATAGCCTGGACTAGAACTTAGAAATTACCAAATATTTGCTATTCTTGGTACACTCAAGTGCATCTGAGTATAATTATCTTAATTATTTTTATAGACAGAATGATCTCCTGCAGTTTTTTTCCCCTAACATCCTCTCAGTGATGACTTTTCCAATAGAACATAAGGGAAAACAGCATTGTTTTCACAACACAAGTATTTAAAAAATAGTTTGGCTTGGACTGGTGATAGCCAGGTCTGAGAGTGGAAATAGAGAGTATCTGTAAATGGGATGTTATTTTACGGACGTTATTGTAGTGATGGGAGTGTTATAACACTGGAGTTTGATGTTGGTTACACAATGAGCAATTTCTGTAAAAATTATTGAATCGCACTCTTAAATGAGGGCTACAGTATATTAATTATACCTCAATAAATCTGTTAAAAATAATTAGCCCAGTTTTCTCTTAGAAACTAGCTACATGTTTTGTGTTAAATGTAATTATTATTTTTTTTTTACAAAGGCAATCTCTAAGTATATTCTTTGTAACAAGACTTAAACTTCTTCTACTGTTTCTTGGCCAATTAATTAGCAGAACAGAGCATGGTTACACTTTGTTGCTTCAGAAGTAAACACATCATGCTTGCTTGCCTTATTCTTCCCAAATGATTAAAGAACAAATAGATACTCATTCTTAATCTTTGCAAAATCCTGCTATTTGGTTGAATTTATCTTACATTTATAAGAATAATTTTTTGATTCAGAACTACACACTTTTTATGTCCTGCAATTCATTTAGAAGTAGTCAGTTTAACTCCTATGCCATCACTGTACTATGAGTCTGTTTCTGTGACGAAGCTTAATATGATGGTGTAAACACAGTTGCTTTTGTTCAGTCATGTCTGACTCTTCGCAACCCCATGGACTGTAGCATGCCAGGCTTCCCTGTCCTTCACTGTCTCCTGGAGTTTGCTCAAATTCATGTCCATTGAGTCGATCATGCCATTCAACCTCATCATCCGTCACCCCCTTCTCCTCCTTGCCTCTGTCTTTCCCAGCATCAGGGTTTTTTCCAATGAGTCAGCTCTCTGCATTAGGTGGCCAAAGTATTGGAGCTTCAGCTTAAGCATCAGTCCTTCCAATAGGTAAGTAAACAAAAGGAGACATCTAAATACTTAGCTTCTTAGCATTTGTGGACTTAAAGATCAATCACATGAATATATTTCTGGACAAATGTATCTATCATTAAATATAAAAATGTATACTGTTACAAATATAATGATCTTTTAAAGGGTTACTGGGTTTAAAGCAATAAAGCTTAATTTTGAAATTGTATAAATAACTCATATGGTTGATAGAGGATTTCTTGTTTCTTAGACAAAAACTTGGACTGTCTTCTCATTAGTGTATGATACAATTTTAGTGTCTCCAGGCTTGGTTCCTATGTGAACCAAGGGGAGGGGCTCTGACCTGTGACCTCAGGCCCCTTGTTCCCTTGTTCAGGGCTGCTTTCCCATGAAGATATTTGACATACCTGGTGGAAGTTGTAAAAGTTCAGATTCCAAACCTACTGAGTCAGGATCTCCACGCTGAGGTTCCAGGAATCTGCATTTTTTAACAAGAGCTGCATATAATTATAATGCATGTTAATGTCTGAAATATTTCATCTGAGATCTTGCCCATACTTGGAAGATTCAGCGTGGACTCCTCAGATTCAATAACAATCCAAGAAAAACTGTTTCAAAACAGTGTTTCTTAAGCTTTAGTGTGTATATGGAGCACCTGGGGATCTTGTTAAGATGCCAACTGTGATTTTGTAGGTCTGGAGATGAGCCTGCTGCTTCTGCATTCTAACAAGCCCAGAGATGCTTGTGGACTACTGCTGTGTGGGCCAGACTTTGACCAACAGGACTTCAGAGCATATCTGTGCCATGCTAGAGGATCAGAACACCTGCCAGAGAGCAGAGCTCAGTGGCAACAACAAAGGCGACCCTGTGCAGATACTCTTCTAGTTGGAGTGGAGAGCACGTGTACCTCTGGGGACCTGGGCTAGGTGTAGGGGTCTGATGAGAGATCCTCTCTTGGTCTATGCAGAGTGGAGTCAAGGAAGGATGGAAATCATTGTGGAGAAGGAAACTGAGGGAGAGGCTGGGAACAGAGCCTTTGCAAGTTCATGCTTTCATACACACTCAATTGCCCAGTCATGTCCAACTCTTTGTGACCCCAAGGACTAAAGCCCGCCAGGCTCCTCTGTCAATGCGATTTTGCAGCAAGAATACTGGAGCAGGTTGCCATTTCCTACTCCAGGGGATCTTCCCAACCCATGGATTCAACTCTTATCTCCATTTGCAAATTCACCTGATCATAAATATAAGGGGCAGAGAAATAAGCACAGAAACAGTGGAAATAGGGACTGAAGATGGAGAACAAAGTTAACATGCCTGGAAAAGAGGATGGGAGACAGAACCTCAGGGGTTCCCTGAGCTGCAGGGGATGTTTACAGAGTGCCTGCAACTTCACTGTGGGTGGGGAGGAAGCCACTCTGGCTTCAACATCTTCAGTTCAATCCTGGATGCATAATATGTATATGTTTATGGGGTCACAAATTAAAATTTAATGATCTATCCTAATTATATGAAGCAGTAGTTCCCAAACTAAAATATGCTTAAGAATCACCCAGACAAAACTTGTTAGAATGAGGTTGCTGGGCTCCATAGTCTGAGGTTCTGACTCCGGTAGGTCTGGGGTAGGTTTCAGGAATCTGGATTTGTAAATGTTTGCAGTGTGGGTGGTCCCTGGAGAAAAAGGGACCTGCAACAACAAAATCATCAACATGATCCTTTGGTCCTTCCCTGGTTAAAATTCAGAGAATCATTTGTTCTGCAGAAAACTGAAATGTAATGTTGTCTATCTGGAACAATACAGAGATAAATGAAATGATATTAAATCAGTAGCATCGACTGTAGTAGTATCATTCCTGGACAGTGCTATCTTGGTCAGTTCTTTCTTTCTTATTTTTATTTTTGGCTGTGCTGGACCTTTGTTGCTAGACTTTCCCTAGTTGCCTTCATGGTGGCACGCGGGCTTCTCACTGTGGTGGGTTCTCTTGTGGCAGAGCATGGGTATTCAGTTGGAAAGCTCAGTAGTTGTGGCACAGGGCATGTGGCATGTGGTACCTTTCCAGACCAGAGATCGAATCAGTACCCCCTGCATTGGTAGATGGCTTCTTAACCACTGGACCACCAGAGAAGTCTCTCTTGGTCAGTTCATCCTCTAATAAGTATTCCCCCTATGCAATAATAACTACTATTTGTATGAGTGAGGTATGTGTGTGTGATTGTATAATTTTACACTTAGCAATTTCTTTTTCGTAAGGTCTCCTTTACTCTTCAGAACAATCTAGTAGAATAGGTGTTGTTATTTGGTGTCATTTTAAAGGTGAAGAGTCAGACTCAGAGAGACTAAGGAATTTGAACAAGATCACATAAAAGATGTGATCTGACCCCAGACCTTACACTCTGACCACCTTATCATGCTGTCCTACTGATGTTGGCTGGGAGGGTTATGGTTAGGGTTAGGTTAGCCACTTCCTTTCTTCCTCTCATAGCATATGTTAAATGTGAACTTTGTCATCAAAGCCGTTTTCCTGTGCAACAGAGAAATCTTGGATTTAGATATTAATATTTACTTTTTTATAGTTACAAATTAAAAAACCTAGTTTTACCTTTTAATTGTATTTAGAGATATTATCATACTATTTATATACTTAGCATATTTAACAATCACTTTGTGTTGTAACAACTGAAGTTCCCTTTATATTTCAAGCTGTATTTATTGATTTCATATATCTAGTTTCACTTAGAAATACACCAGTTGTCTGACTTACAATAAAATCTTCCCAAGTACTCAAATAGCTTGCAAATCTAATAAATTAAGCATATGATTATATTGAATTTGAATTCTTTTAAATTCTGTGAATATAAACTTGGAAAATTTTCAGTTTTAAAGGTCTAAATTAATTATTCAATTGTGCATTTTAAATTGAAATTTCATGCTTCATCTGTAAGAAAATAGATGAAATTTTTTAAAAAGTTACAAAATCCTTCCTAAATATAAAAATGTTTAAAATGTCATTTTTAAATGCATTTGCATACTTAATTCTAAGTCATCTTCGTTAAAATATGCTTATCCACTAATGAAATAATTATATCACCCTAAGTGAATTGGGAGATGCCTTTCTCAGCAGTAGGACTGAACAACAAGAGATTTTGGCCCTCAAATTGCTCAAATTTTTTATTAGCAGAGATATCCAGTACTGGAATCTATTTCTATCTGTAACAAATCCTCCAAAATTTAAAGAGTTCATTTTTATATTTTTATAAAGTATTGATTTTATTCTTCTGGCCATTCAGGTAAATCTTCATCTCTACTCAGGTGAGACTTCTGCATTTTTGACACTTAAAAGTGTTTGAATATCTTCTAGTCTAATTCCAAAGATCTTCACTGTTGTTTTACAGCCACTAAGATATGTCCGACTCTGCAATCCTATGGGCTGCAGCATGCCAGGTCCCCCATCTTCCACTATTTCCCAGAGTTTACTCAAATTCATATTCATTGAGTCTAGGATGCTATCTAGCCATCTCATCCTCTGCCACTCCCTTCTCCTTTTGCCTTTAATCTTTCTCAGCATCAGAGGCTTTTCCAATGAATTTGCTCTTTGCATCAAGTATTGAAATTTCAGCTTCAGCATCAGTCCTCTCAATGACTATTCAGTATTGGTTTCCTTTAGGATTGACCGGTTTGATCTCCTTGCAGTCCAAGATACTCTCTACAGTCTTATCCACACCAAAATTCAAAAGCATCAATTTTTCGGTGCTTAGTCTTCCTTATGGTCCAACTCACATTCGTACATGACTCAAGCATAATTGAATTTAATTATTTTCTTTTCTCGTCTTAATTTTCAAAGACTTTTTTTTTTAAGATATTAAAACTATTTCTGATTGAGTTTTAGTTTTTGTTTTTTTTTTTTTAAACTTTGTCTAACAGGCAACCCAAATTTCAAGACCAGTGTCCAGGGTGTTGGACATCAATCAACAAAGTGACAGACAGGACCCAGATAGATAGAGATGTGAAGATAACCTTTATTACTGGGGAAGCTGTATTGAAGGATGAAGACTGCAGCTGCAACCATACTTCTTCCCAGCTGCCTTCCCCACCTGCTTCCTAGTCAAGACCTTGGGACACCCCACTGGACGGAAAGCCTGAAAAGTAAAAGCTTGCTCAGTTAGTTATGGGATAAATTAGGGTTTCAAAGCCTCAAGAGAAAGACAGAGAACAAGCCCACAAATGGGTATTGTTTTAAATACTAACTCCACACTGGCTAGAAAGAGATATATAGTCCTCCAGAAGGTGAGTTTTACTTTAGATAAGAGTTCCATTTATAGAAATAAAAGGACAGGGCACTAGGGGTCTTTCTGAGAGTTCTGAGCAGTAAATAGGAAAAATAGTTATTACACTGCTTTAAAAATTAGAAAGTTCCACTCAACAGTAAGTTACATTGACTACTGTATCTAAAAAGCACTGAACATTGGAATTGTGTCAGGGAATTATTCAGGTTGAATTCTTTACTGGAAAGAGATATTTACCGTTCCCTGTGTGACAATTCCAATATATCGTATAAACAAAATAGGACAGGAGAAATAATATGTTGAGCAGATGAGGAAACCTATTTAGTGGAAAAGCCGTAAACATGAAGTATTCAGAGGATCCACATTTTCTGCTCCAATAGTGTGGCTAATTGAGAGAAGACTGAACATTTTTATTCAGCTATGATTTGTATTCTCCAGCATTGTCATAATTCAGTGCGAAGCCTCACTCATGCTTTTTGCCTGACTTACCCTTAACTTTATGGGGTCAATGGAACTTTGGAGAATTCAGTGAGGGTGGTTTTCTTTAAGATTCCAGAACTCAAGTCCTTTGCAAAATGTCTGCATTGTGACTCTGTGACAAGTCTATCTTGACTTGGCCTTCCCTCTTTGGAGGGAGAGATGGAGAACTCTTTTCCCACTCTACCTGGGCACATAGAGGACTGTAGCCCTAGCCTGGGGAGCAGAAGTTTGGACAGGAACAAAATACCATCTGTTATCTTTGGTTCAGGCTACAGCCTGTTTTTACTGGACAATCACAACATCCCCTAACTGGTCTTTGAGCTTTCACTCATGCTCCTTACAATCTATTTCCCAGATTATTATTCTATTAAATAGATATAATTGCTTTATTTATTAAATAGAACTCAGAGTAATTATTTCAGGATATGAATAACAGTGGCTTCCCTGGTGACTCAGCTGGTAAAGAATCCACCTGCAATGCAGGAGACCTGGGTTTAGTCCCTGGGTTAGAAAGATTCCCTGGAGAAGGGAAAGGCTGCCCACTCCAGTATTCTGGCCTGGAGAATTCCACGGTCTGTATAGTTCATGGGGTTGCAAAGAATCAGACACGACTGAGTGATTTTACTTCACTTTACTTCATGAGTAAGAGTGTGTCACTTACCTGGTGAAAATCCTTCAAAACTTTCTTTCCTCAAATTTCAAAAATCCCTGTTTAACATGGGTTACAAACCCTATGTGATCTTGTCCCAGGCTAGCTCTCCACTGTCATCTACGACTATTCTCTTTGCTTACTTCTTCCAGCCAAATCCACCTCATTTACTGCTTTCAGAAAATGGTGAGCATATTCTCTCTTTTCTGGCTAGTCTCTCTTGCCCTAGTTAGCTTATGGTTCATCATGATTCAAATATCCCTTCATCAAAAAGACCCGTTGTTAAGGTGATAAAGTTTGTCTCCCCCAATTCAAATGCTGAAGCCCTAGCCCTTAGTACCTCTGAATGTGACTGTATTTGGAGATAGGGCCTTTGAAGAAGTAATTAAGTTAAAATGAAGGCATTAAGGTCAGTCCTAACCCAATATGGCTAGTGTCCTTATAAAGATAGATTAGAGTGAAGACACACAGAGAAAAGACCACGTGGGGACATAATGAGCAGGTGGGTGTCTATACATCAAGGAGAGAGGACATAGAAGAAACCAGCCCTGCAACATCCTGATCTTGGGCTTCTAACCTCCAGAACTGTGAGAAAGTAAGTTTCTGTTGTTTAAGTCTCCTAGTCTGCAATGCCTTGTTATGACACATCTAGCAACCTGACACTCTCAACCTGACCACTCAATCCATAGCGCGCTTCCACTACCTCAACAAAACTTTATTCTCCTACACAGTGCTTATGTTACATGTAAGCTGTGGCAATCTATTATGTATTTGCTTTCCTTTCCATTTATTTTCTGCCCTGAACTCATATGGAAGCTCCATGAAGACTGGGACACGGCCATGCTCTTTGTTGTAATGACCAGAACGTTGCCTTTGCACAGAGCATGTGCTCAATGTATGTGTGTGCTCAGTCGTGTCTGACTCTTTGCAATTCATGGACTGTTGCTTGACAGGTTCCTCCATCCATGGGATTCTCCAGGCAAGAATACTGGAGTGGGATGCCATTTCCTCCTCCAGGGGATCTTCCCGACCTGGGGATGGAACTCATGTCTCCTGTGTCTCCTTTGTTGGCAGGCAGGGTTTTTTTTTTTTTTTTTGCCACTAGCACCACCTGGGAATCCCTGAACAAACAAATGGGTGGGATAGGTTGCTAAATCTGTATCAGAAATCTGTATGAGAAATCTATATGTAAGTCAAGAAGCAAAAGTTAGAACCGGACATGAAACAACAGACTGGTTCCAAATCGGGAAAGGAGTCAAGGCTGCATATTGTTACCCTGCTTATTTAACTTATATGCAGAGTACATCATATGAAATACCAGGCTGAATGAAGCTCAAGCTGGAGTCAAGATTTCCAGGAGAAATATCAATGATACGCAGATGACACCACGCTTATGAGCCTCTTGATGAAAGTGAAAGGGGAGTGAAAAAGTTGGCTTAAAACTCAACATTCAGAAAACTAAGATCATGGCATCCGGTCCCATCACTTCATGGCAAATAGATGGGGAAACAGTGACAGACTTTATTTTTTAGGCTCCAAAATCCCTGCAGAATGTGCCTGCAGCCATGAAATTAAAAGATTCTTGTTTCTTGGAAGAAAAACGATGACCAACCTAGACAGCATATTAAAAAGCACAGACATTACTTTACCAACAAAGGTCCATCTAGTTAAAGCTTTGGTTTTTCCAGTAGTCATGTATGGATGTGAGAGTTGGACCATAAGGAAAGCTGAAAGCCAAAGAACTGATGCTTTTGAAATGTGGTATTGGAGAAGACTTGAGAGTCCCTTGGGAAGCAAGGAGATCCAACCAGTCAATCCTAAAAGAAATCAGTCCTGAATATTCATTGAAAAGACTGACACTGAAGCTCAAACTCCAATCCTTTGGCCACCTGATGTGAAGAACTGACTCACTGGAAAAGACCTTGATGCTGGGAGAGATTGAAGGTGGGAGGAGAAAGGGACAACAGAGGATGAGATGGTTGGATGGCATCACCAATGCAATGGACATGAGTTTGAGTAAACTCCAGGAGTTAGTGATGGACAGGGAAGTCTGGCATGCTGCAGTCCATGGGGTTGCAAAGAGTTGGACACGACTGAGTGACTGAACTGAACTGAACTGACGTTCCTAAGATTTTTTGTTTGCCTGATCTTTCTCCACCTGTCTGCATTCCATCTCTGTGAAGCCTTTCTTGACTCCTGTAGACTCCTGACTTTCTGGAAACTTCTTGCCCACAGGTCTTCCATTAAGAGCTCTGACACCAAATCCACGATTTGGGGCTCTGATCACTCATTTTTCTTGACAGTTCAGTGATGCTGGTTTATCCTGTGTTTACTACTTTTTCCAGTAAAGGAAGGTTAACCTGAAAGGAGTCTTGCACTTGGCCCTAAGTGTTGTGCATCTCTGTACTTTCGGCTCATGTGTATATTTTCAGCCATTTTCCGGGCACTTGAATTGCAGTCTGCCCAATCCTGCTGAGTGAGCCTGAGAGGAAGGCTCAGACAAATGCAGCTGATGTTTGCCCAGCCCAGGGATATAGTACAGAAGAAAGCACTAATCAATAACTTTGCCTGTCTTAGCTGAAAACTTGGCAATTTCAATGCTCTAAAGACTGTGTTCATTCTAATCGCTGAGTGGTGACGCCACGATCAGAATTGGGTCCATTTACAGGGCTTGCCAGATTAAGACAATATGGATGACTAGGTTATTATTTATAATGATAGCATGGGAGGAGGCCAAGAATTTTTGCAGACTCTCCAGACTGGTGTTCAAGGCCTTCCCCAAGCTGCTTCTATGCCTTGTCTTTCATTGTTCTAGGTGAAGCTTCTATTTTGTTTCCAAAAAAATGCTTTCTGATTCCTGGGTACACCCTTGACTTCCCATCTCTTGTGATGCCATCCCATCTCTGATTCCCTTCTCCCTGGTTATAAGATAAGCAGTTGGGTAAAAACAAATATCACCTTTGCTTTGATAATAGACTGTACTCTCCACACCCCTCGCTTTTATCTAAAGATGCTACCCATTTTCCATGGCTGGTCTTCAGTACAGTTCATTTCAGTCGCTCAGTCGTGTCTGACTCTTTGCGACCCCATGAATAGCAGCATGCCAGGCTTCTCTGTCCACCAACTCCCAGAGTTCACTCAGACTCACATCCATCGAGTCGGTGATGCCATCCAGCCATCTCATCCTCTGTCGTCCCCTTCTCCTCCTGCTTCCAATCCCTCCCAGCATCAGAGTCTTTTCCAATGAGTCAACTCTTCGCATGAGGTGGCCAAAGTATTAGAGTTTCAGCTTTAGCATCATTCCCTCCAAAGAACACCCAGGACTGATTTCCTTCAGAATGGACTGGTTGGATCTCCTTGCAGTCCAAGGGACTCTCAAGAGACTTCTCCAACACCACAGTTCAAAAGCATCAACTCTTCATTGCTCAGCTTTCTTCACCATCCAACTCTCACATCCATACATGACCACTGGAAAAACCATAGCCTGGACTAGATGGACCTTTGTTGGCAAAGTAATGTCTCTGCTTTTGAATATACTATCTAGATTGGTCATAACTTCCCTTCCAAGGAGTAAGCGTCTTTTAATTTCATGGCTGCAATCACCATCTACAGTGACTTTGGAGCCCAAAGTCTGTTTCCCCATCTATTTCCCATGAAGTGATGGGACGAGATGCCATGATCTTCGTTTTCTGAATGTTGAGCTTTAAGCCAACTTTTTCACTCTCCTCTTTCACTTTCATCAAGAGGCTTTTTAGTTCCTCTTCACGTTCTGCCATAGGGTGGTGTCATCTGCATATCTGAGGTTATTGATATTTCTGCCAGGAATATTGATCAAAGGATTAATCCAGGAAGAAGATATAACAATTATAAGTGGCTCAGAGGTTAAAGCGTCTGCCTGGAATGCAGGAGACTTGGGTTCAATCCCTGGGTTGGGAAGATCCCCTGGAGAAGGAAATGGCAACCCACTCCAGTACTCTTGCCTGGAGAATCCCATGGAGGGAGGAGCCTGGTAGGCTACTAGTCCATGGGGTCTCAAAGAGTTGGACACGACTGGGCGACTTCACTCACTTCACTTCACAACATAGTAGCACTGCAATATGTAAGACAAATGCTAACAAGTATGAAAGGGGAAATTAACAATAACACAGCAATAGTGGGAGAGTTTAATATCCCACTTGCACCTATGGACAGATCAACTAAACAGAAAATTAACAAAAAAACGCAAACTTTAAATGATACAATAGACCAGTTAGACCTAATTGATATCTATAGGACATTTCACCCTAAAACAATGAATTTCACCTTTTTCTCAAGTGCTCACGGAACCTTCTCCAGGATAGATCACATCCTGGGCCATAAATCTGGCCTTGATAAATTAAAAAAAAATTGAAATCATTCCAAGCATCTTTTCTGACCATAATGCATTAAGATTAGATCTCAATTATAGGAGAAAAACCATTAAAAATTCCAACATATGGAGGCTGAACAACATGCTTCTGAATAGCCAACAAATCACAGAAGAAATCAAAAAAGAAATCAAAATATGCATAGAAACAAATGAAAATGAAAACACAAGTATATATTAGATAAATGAAGAGAATTTCAGGGAAGTGTTTGGAGTCTAATATCATACTTTAATGGCCAAGATGGAAATTGTCCATAAATTACAGACTGAGGCTTTACAAATGTCCAGAAACCTGTTCACTTTCCCCAGCTAATAAAATGCAGAGTCAAGGTTTGAATTCAGATCTTTCAAAACTACCTCTGCTTTTCACAGTCGTTACACTTGATTGTTAAAGGATTATGGTACTGAAACCCAGCCCTGAGCTTACTGACAAATAAAGAATTGGTATTCCCAGAGCTCTGTCTTCTATTTTTTAACAGTTCTTTACTCAGAATATATCTGAACCAGGTTCCTGCTTTCTTTAGTCCTTGGCTTTGTCAATGTGCAAAGACATTTAAAATTAATTAAATTGATTCTTATCTTCAAACTGCTCCTGGATAATGTGTTGGTAGTTGCCAAAGAAGCCTCCCCAAAGGCATGTTAATGGTACATTAGCCTTCCATTGTCCATTTTTTTGGGGGGGTCTCATATTCTAGGCCTTCCATTTCCAAGAACAATAATTATGGCTCTTTTTATCATGACATAAAAGGAAGCAAAATGTTCCATCCTCCCAGAGAGACGGAATCCCCATCAGGCTTTAGTGACAATGATACAGGCTTTGCTCTCTGTCTGAGAGCTTTTCTGAGACAATGCTGAGACTTTGGTTCTTGGATGTATTGAATTCACGGTCTCATGTTGTGACTGTTAGGGTGCTATCTTCCACAGTGATTGATGGGAGTCTGGGTTACTGCAGTTATGCAAGATGAAAGGCAAATGACAAATCCTGAAAAGCTCGTGAACACAAGTTTATTTTATTTCGTGCCAAAGTGCCTTCGTATTATGCAGAAAAAGAAAATCTATTGTATGCCTTAATTGGAAAGGTTTCTTCATTACAAACATTCTCGGGATATTGCAGAACTATTTTGGTATTCCGTGTTACCTTGTTTAGTTCTTCCAACTGTAAAATAAGACTAGGATCCTTCACTGAGGCAGGAGATAAATGGTCTGGTGGCTAGGATTCCTGGTTTTCATCCAAGCTTCCCACGTTCAGTTCCTGGACAGGAAAATAAGATTTCACTTCATGCCACCACTCATTGCTGTCTCACTGAGATTATTATGTGATAAAGTGGAAACATCAAAGCATGGTGACTTAAGGACATTTCTTTCCAAAATCAAGATGGTGGCGGTCAAACTTTTTATTTCATTTTTTGAAATATAATGATTTATAATATTGTGTTAGCTTTAGGTGTACAGAAAAGTAATGCAACTATTGATCTCAGAATATATTCCATTATAGGTTATTATAGGATATTGAATATAATTCCCTGTGCTATACTGTAAACCCTTCTTTCTTATCTATTTTATGTATAGGAATTTTATCTATTGGCTTCCCAGGGGGTGCTATTGGAAAAGAATCTGCCTGACAATGAAGGAGATGCAAGGAATGTGGGTTCAATCTGTGGGACAGGAAGATCCTCTGGAGAAGGAAATGGCAACCCACTCCAGTAATCTTACCTAGAAAATTCCATGGACAGAGGACGCTGGTGGGCTAAAGTCCATGGGGTTGCAAAGAATTGGACACTATTGAGTGGCTAAGAATAATTTATCTATTAATCCCATACTTCTAATTCGTCCCTTCCTTTCTCCCTCTTCCCTTTGGTAATCATGTTTGATTTTATGTCTGTGAGTCTGTTTCTGTTTTGTATATGGGTTCATTTGTATTATTTTTAGATTCCATGTGTAATAAGTGATGTCATATGGTATTTATTTTTATCTAACTTACTTCCCTATAGCAAGTCCAAATATGAAAGCCTTCCTTTGAAATGAGCTGGGAACACAAACTGTGCAGTGCGTAGCTGGAGATGGGAATACATTAGCACAGACAAGAAGCCTGACTTGGTTGATACCACCGAGAAGAGCAATGGAGAAATAAAAAAAAAAGAGAACTTGGACTTTAAAGCTACTTAACAGTTTTCATTACAATCCCAAAGAAAGGCAATGCCAAAGAATGCTCAAACTACTGGAAAATTGCACTCATCTCACACACTAGTAAAGTAATGCTCAAAATTCTCCAAGCCAGTCTTCAGCAATACATGAACCATGAATTTCCAGATGTTCAAGCTGGTTTTAGAAAAGGCAGAGGAACCAGAGACCAAATTGCTAACATCCACTGGATCATGGAAAAAGCAAGAGAGTTCCAGAAAAACATCTATTTCTGCTTTATTGACTATGCCAAAGCCTTTGACTGTGTGGATCACAGTAAATTGTGGAAAATTCTTCAAGAGATGGGAATACCAGACCACCTGACCTGCCTCTTGAGAAACCTCTATGCAGGTGAGGAAGCAACAGTTAGAACTGGACATGGAACAACAGACTGCTTCCAAACAGGAAAAGGAGTACATCAAGGCTGTATATTGTCACCCTGCTTATTTAACTTCTATGCAGAGTACATCATGAGAAACACTGGGCTGGAAGAAGCACAAGCTGGAATCAAGATTGCCGGCAGAAATATCGATAACCTCAGATATACAGATGACACCACCTTTATGGCAGAAAGTGAAGAAGAACTAAAAAGCCTCTTGATGAAAGTGAAAGAGGAGAGTGAAAAAGTTGGTTTAAACCTCAACATTCAGAAAACTAAGATCATGGCATCTGGTCCCATCACTTCATGGGAAATACATGGGGAAACAGTAGAAACAGTGTCAGACTTTATTTTTTGGGGCTCCAAAATCACTGCAGATGGTGATTGCAGCCATGAAATTAAAAGACGCTTACTCCTTGGAAGAAAAGTTATGAGCAACCTAGATAGCATATTCAAAAGCAGAGACATTACTTTGCCAACAAAGGTCCATCTAGTCAAGGCTATGTGTTTTCCAGTGGTCATGTATGGATGTGAGAGTTGGACTATAAAGAAAGCTGAGTGCCGAAGAATTTATGCTTTTGAACTATGGTGTTGGAGAAGACTCTTGAGAGTCCCTTGGTTTGCAAGGAGATCCAACCAGTCCATTCTAAAGGAGATCAGTCCTGGGTGTTCTTTAGAAGGAATGATGCTAAAGATGAAACTCCAGTACTTTGGCCACCTCATGCGAAGAGTTGACTCATTGGAAAAGACTGATGCTGGGAAGGATTGGGGGCAGGAGGAGAAGGGGACAACAGAGGATGAGATGGCTGGATGGCATCACCAACTCAATGAACGTGAGTTTGGGTGAACTCCGGGAATTGGTGATGCACAGGGAGGCCTGGCATGCTGCAATTCAAGGGGTCGCAAAGAGTCAGACACGACTGAACTGAACTGAACTGAACTGAACTGAACAGCTAATTCTTCATCGAGGAGCTAGACCCATTAAATGAGGGAACTCTAGAATACCAGCCCCATGCGTTTCCTGTACTAAGTCCCTATGGACAAAGAATGCCACCTGCCATATTAATAAACAAGAGATGTTGTTGCCATAAAGGCAAAACAGCCTCTGAGCCACCACCAACTGTGCACCCTGAGGGATTTCAGGATGGAGACAATCTGGATACTGGCCCTAGATAGTTAAAGTAGTAAAATATTAGTCGCTTAGTAGTGGCTAACTCTTAGTGACCCATGGAATGTAGCCCCTCTAACTCCCCTGTCCATGGGATCCTCCAGGTAAGAAAACTCGATAGACTAATGCCCGCCAGGCTCCTCTGTTCATGGGATTCTCCAGGCAAGAATACTGGAGTGGGTTACCATTCCCTTCTCCAAGGGGTCTTCCTGACCCGGGGATCAAACCCAGGTCTCCTGCACTGCAGGCAGATTCTTTATAGTCTGAGCCACCAGGGAAGCCCCGAGATAGTTAAGGTGCATATCAAAAGAATGACTTCAGTAAGCCCAGACTCTTGCACCTTCCCATACAAAGCTCTGAATTAATTATCTTGCAGATATGTGGTTTTCTTTAATTAAGCGTAATCTTTGATGCTTTGACTATCTGGTTTTTGCTCCAAACTTGCTATCCTGTCTCCTCCTTTACATCTCTGGACCAGTTCCTCAGACCTGTATGAGAGGCTGTATTCCAGCCTTAAGTCCTCAGAAAGTCCACTGAAAAAACATAATTCTTAAGTTTCAGGTTCTCCTTTTTTCCCTCTAGTCAACAGTTTTGGCCACCAACAAAGGCGTCCAGAGCAGACTTCTCTCCTTTCCCTGAACTCTACAAGGATCTGGAACCTGGTACTGGAACAGAGTCCAGACTCTCTCTCCTCTCCACACTATAGGCTGATAAACCTGAGACGAGGTGCTGAAAAAAGGAAGGGACTTCATTTAGAAAGCTGGCTGACCAAGAAGATGGCAGGCTAGAGTCTCAAAATAGCCATTTTATTGGGGCCTGGATGCCAGTTTCTTTTATGGATCAGAGATGGGGGGAGGTGAGAAAACAAAGTAGAAAGACCTTGTAATTCTTGCAAATATTTCCCAGAGTGGCAAGCCTCATGGAGGCGATGTATTAGTTTTATTTCCTTACAACCCTTCACTGGTGGATAGGGTCAGGCTATCTCTCTGAGGCAGGCTATTATGTATGCCTTTAATAACAAATTGATACTTTAGAACTATGGTATTGGAGAAGACTCTTGAGAGTCTCTTGGACCACAAGGAGATCAAACCAGTCAATCCTAAAGGAAATCAGTCCTGACTATTCATTCGAAGGACTGATGCTGCAGCTGAAACTCCAATACTTTGGCTACCTAATGCAAAGAACTGACTCATTGGAAAAGACCCTGATGCTGGGAAAGATTGAAGGCAGGACGATAGAGGATGAAATGGTTGGATGGCATCTCTGACTCGATGGACATGATTTTGAGCAAGCTCTGGGAATTGGGGATGGACAGGGAAGCCTGGCGTGCTGTGGTCCATGGGGTCGCAAAGAGTTGGACACACTTGAGTGACTGAACTGAACTGCACAATAACAAAAGCATCGCAGATCCAGTGTGAACTTGTAATTAACCCTTCCTTGTTACAGTACCAGCAGAGGTGTCTTGGCCTTGCCCACCTTCTTGGAGAGTCCTGAGGAATTGGGGTGAGTCTCTCCTGGTTCTCAAATCTTCCATTACTGGATGATGATCCTAAGTTTTATTCAGTGATGTTAAATTCCTCTCTTGAGCAGTGGGTTATCTTTGAAATTTGGTTTCAAGAAGAGACTTATCCTCATTTGAAAATCTGGGAAGACTTTGCTAAGTTGAAAGACACTGAGTGAGGTTGGACTGAAGGATTAGGTGGAAGACTGGCCTGCCATCTTTCCTTAGACTGGCTACCTTAATAGAGTTTTTCCAATATAATAAAGATATCTTATGAAAGCTTTCCGCTCCAATGAAAGGACATTTCTTTCTGGCCTGTTGACAATGGCTTTCTCAGGCAACTAGGAAATTTACAGAAGTGGCGGAGGCAAGTTGTCACACTGTGCAGCAGTCACAATAGAGAAACCCACTCATTTTAATTAAAAGCTTGGTCTGCCAGAGACTTGCCTGAGAACTGGACACTCCATGATCTGAGCAGCCGTGGTGGTCTTATACCACCAGGGGGAAGCTAAGAATAAAAGAACTGTAACAGGACTGAGAATGACAGGGGTAAAACCTCGGAGAGTTTTACCCTAGAGAAATTGAGCTCACAAGCAGCACATTGGCCCACTAGCAATTTTATTTTGACAAACCAACTTCGTAATGACAAATAAAGCTTTCTAGACAAATGAAAAAGGAATGACAGATTACCAGCCTCCAGCTAACACCTCAGCCAGGTTCATTCAGTACATGCGGAAATTATACTTGCAGATACTTACTTGATTGGGGAAACTATACTAAAGGAGATCTCAACCTAAAATGACCAAATTGGGGCTCTTTTGATATTTCAAAACTATTTTTTTCTGTACACAGAAAAAACCTCCTTGATTGAACACCTTTTCAGAATACTAACCTTAAGGAAACAAAAGCCTTTCTAGGGAGAACTCGCATTTCTCCTCCTGTGCCTTTCAGATGTAAATATTCTACCTGATGTTTGAACTTTGTGTGTCTGTTTTGAGAACTTGATCTCTGCATCCAGAAGGTATACCTTTGGTGTCTATCGTATAGACTGGAATTCTGAGCAGTCTTTGTCTGACTGTGTCAACTCTCAGTGGCTTTTTCCTGTTTTAACATTTGTTGTGTCAGCCTATACAACAAAGGCCTTTGTTTACTTTCTTAGATTATTTCTGGGAGTAAACTTACTGGGTCTTGCATAGGTGGCATTCTTCACACACTTTTGTGGGACTGCCTCTTGGTTTGAGTCACTATTAAGATATGCATTGTGCTTAGTTGCTCAGTTGTGTACGACTCTTTGCGACTCCATGGACTGTAGCCCTCCAGGCTCCTCTGTCCAAGGATTTTTCCAGGTAAGAATACTGGAACAGGTTGCCATTTCCTCCACCAGGGGATCTTCCCAATCCAGGGACTGAACCCACGTTTCTTGCCTTTCCTGCGTTGGCAAGCAGATTCTTTACCACTAGCACCACCTGGGAAGCTCATATTTCATTAATAACCTAATGATTGATCTTTTTTATTTAGGCAGAACTGTGCTTTATCTTCTAAATACATCTTTTCTTCCCCCACCTTACACTTTTGATTTTATATTGGTCTTCCCTGTTAGGTCTTCCCTGTTAACTCAGCTGGTAAAGAATCTGCCTGAATGCAGGAGACTCTGATTTGATTCCTGGACCAGGAAGATCACCTGGAGATGAGATGGGCTAGCCACTCCAGTATTCTTGGGCTTCCCTGGTGGTTTAGTTGGTAAAGAATCCGCCTGCAATGAGGGAGAGCTGGGTTCAATCCCTGGGTTGGGAAGATCCCTTGGAGGAGGGAATGGCAACCCACTGCAGTATTCTTGCCTGAATCTCCATGGACAGAAGAACCTGGCAGGCTGCAGTCCATGGGACTGCAAAGAGTCAGACACGACTGAGCGACTAAGCACAGCACATAGCCAGTTAACAATGTTGTGATAGTTTCAGGTGAACAGCAAAGGGACTCAGTCATTCTCCCCCAAACTCCCCTCCCACCCAGGCGGCCACATAATACAGGGCAGAGTTCCCTGTGCTGCACAGTAGGTCCTTGTTGGTTATCCATTTTAGAGAAGAGTGTACGTGCCAATCCTAAACTCCCTAACTATCTCTCCCCCTCATTATAAATACATCTTAAATCCACTTATGTCTCTCTCCTCCAGCCACACCCTCACTCAAGTCACCACAGTTTCATCTGGGACTCTGTACATTGTCTTTATGTGTCATCTAACGGCCAATTTAACTTCTTCCCTGGTGGAGCAGTTGGTAAAGAATCCACCTAAGATTCCACTTGCAATGCAGGAGACCTTGGTTTGATCCCTGGCTTGGGAAGATGCCTTGGAGAAGGAGATGGCAGCCTTCTCCAGTATCCTTGCCTGGAAAATGGCATTGACAGAGAAGCCTGATGGGCTATAGTCCATGGGGTTACCAAAGAGTTGGACATAACTTAGCAATTTGTAGATACAGTCCCCAATTCATTCTCCCTTCTGCATCCAGAGTTAGAAAAGTGTCAGAGGAGGTGGGGTTGGCAGATTGGGTGGCTGGGCTGGGTGAAGAGAAGAGAGACATGCTGTGAGAGTGCTGTCTTGGAGGTCACTCCAGGCGTCCCTGCCCAGAGAAGTCACATGTTTCTCTCTTGCTTGTTGTTTGTTTGGCAAAGGGGTTTTAATTAGTACAAAGAAGCAGGCTGGACTCATTATCCCAAGAAAGTGATTCTGTTCCAGAACAGGGAGAGAGAGCCAGCATGTATGCCCAGGAAATGCTAGAGCTATCAGGGATATATGTGTTTGTGACAGTTTCTGGTGAGTGACCCAGCCCAGACATTAGTACATGCATCCTTGTTTTACAGATGCCAAGTGTACATCAGAATCACACGCAGAACTTTTTAAAACAGTTTCTGAGTCTATCTTCAGGAACTCGGATTTTGAGAACTCAGAGTGGGTTGAGACACTATTGTACCTACTACAAAAAATAATAAACAGAAATTTCAACTAAATAGAGTCAGGAGACCAGAAGGGGGAGCTCTCAAACTCCCATAGCAGAGCCCAACAGGAAGAACAAAGACTTCTTTCTTGGCAAAACTTTACCAGTGAAAAGTCTTGGACTCTTTGTATAATAGAGCCCTCCCAACTTCCTTCCCATTCTATAAAAGGCTTCACCTTTCCTTGCTGTGCAGGGATTTTCATGTAGCTTTTCATGGTTTCAGACCCTCAACTGCAATACTTTCCTAATCCTGAAGAAACTCATTTTTTTGCTGGAGAAATATCCAACAGTCTATTTTAGGACAACACCACTAAATATTAAATCCCCTTTTCTCCCTCCCCTTAGTCTCCGGCAACCACCACTCTACTTCTGTCTTTATGAAAGTACTCTAGGTACCTCACGTAAGTAACATCATACATATTGTCTTTTTGTGACTGGCTTAAGATAATATCCTCAGGTCTAATCCATGCTCTTGTGTATGTCAGCATTTCCTTCCTTTTCAAGGATGAATAATATTCCACTGCATGTATATCACATTTTGTTTTTTCATTCATCTGTCAATAGACCCTTGGGTAACATCTGCTTTTTGACTCTTGTGGATAGTACTATCATGAACATGGGTGTGTACATATCATCTTTAAGACTCTGCTTTTAATTCTTTTGGTGATCTGCATTGGCTATCAGCTTCCCAGGTGACTTTACTACAAATGGCACTCAGCCTACACTTTGAGAATATGATTGTAGTGGAAAGCACCAGCTAAGTGTGGATGCGGTGTCCCTAGGCAATGATCTATCCTAGTTCAGTTCAGTTCAGTTCAGTTCAGTCACTCAGTCGTGTCTGACTCTTTGCGACCCCATGAATCACAGCACGCCAGGCCTCCCTGTCCAACACCATCTCCCGGAGTTCACTCACACTCACGTCCATCGAGTCCGTGATTCCATCCAGCCATTCATCCTCTGTCGTCCCCTTCTCCTCCTGCCCCCAGTCCCTCCCAGCATCAGAGTTTTTTCCAATGAGTCAACTCTTCACATGAGGTGGCCAAAGTACTGGAGCTTCAGCTTTAGCATCATTCCTTCCAAAAAAATCCCAGGGCTGATCTCCTTCAGAATGGACTGGTCAGATCTCCTTGCAGTCCAAGGGACTCTCAGGAGTCTTCTCCAACACCACAGTTCAAAAGCATCAATTCTTTGGTGCTCAGCCTTCTTCACAGTCCAACTCTCACATCCATACATGACCACAGAAAAAACTATAGCCTTGACTAGACGGACCTTAGTCAGCAAAGTAATGTCTCTGCTTTTGAATATACTATCTAGGTTGCTCATAACTTTTCTTCCAAGGAGTAAGCGTCTTTTAATTTCATGGCTGCAGTCACCATCTGCAGTGATTTTGGAGCCCAAAAAAATAAAGTCTGACACTGTTTCCACTGTTTCCCCATCTATTTCCCATGAAGTGATGGACCGGATGCCATGATCTTCATTTTCTGAATGTTGAGGTTTAAGCCAACTTTTTCACTCTCCTCTTTCACTTTCATCAAGAGGCTTTTTAGTTCCTCTTCACTTTCTGCCATAAGGGTGGTGTCATCTGCATATCTGAGGTTATTGATATTTCTCCTGGCAATCTTGATTCCAGCTTGTGCTTCTTCCAGCCCAGTGTTTCTCATGATGTACTCTGCATAGAAGTTAAATAAGCAGGGTGACAATATACAGCCTTGACGTACTCCTTTTCCTATTTGGAAGTAGTCTGTTGTTCCATATCCAGTTCTAACTGTTGCTTCCTGACCTGCATAGAGGTTTCTCAAGAGGCAGGTTAGGTGGTCTGGTATTCCCATCTCTTTCAGAATTTTCCACAGTTTATTGTGATCCACACAGTCAAAGGCTTTGGCATAGTCAATAAAGCAGAAATAGATGTTTTTCTGGAACTCTCTTGCTTTTTCGATGATCAGGTGGATGTTGGCAATTTGGTCTCTGGTTCCTCTGCCTTTTCTAAAACCAGCTTGAACATCAGGGAGTTCACGGTTCACATATTGCTGAAGCCTGGCTTGGAGAATTTTGAGCATTACTTTACTAGCATGTGAGATGAGTGCAATTGTGCAGTCGTTTGAGCATTCTTTTGCATTGCCTTTCTTTGGAATTGGAATGAAAATTGACCTTTTCCAGTCCTGTGGCCACTGCTGAGTTTTCCACATTTGCTGGCATATTGAGTGCAGCCCTTTCACAGCATCATCTTTCAGGATTTGAAACAGCTCAACTGGAATTCCATCGCCTCCACTTGCTTTGTTTGTAGTGATGCTTTCTAAGGCTCACTTGACTTCACATTCCAAGATGTCTGGCTCTAGATTAGTGATCACATCATCATGATTATCTGGGTCGTGAAGATCTTTTTTGTACAGTTCTTCTGTGTATTCTTGCCACCTCTTCTTAATATCTTCTGCTTCTGTTAGGTCCATACCATTTTTGTCCTTTATCGAGCCCATCTTTGCGTGAAATGTTCCCTTGGTGTCTCTAATTTTCTTGAAGAGATCTCTAGTCTTTCCCATTCTGTTGTTTTCCTCTATTTCTTTGCATTGATTGAAGAAGAAGGCTTTCTTATCTCTTCTTGCTATTCTTTGGAACTCTGCATTCAGATGCTTATATCTTTCCTTTTCTCCTTTACTTTTCTCTTCTCTTCTTTTCACAGCTATTTGTAAGGCCTCCCCAGACAGCCATTTTGCTTTTTTGCATTTCTTTTCCATGGGGATGGTCTTCATTCCTGTCTCCTGTACAATGTCATGAACCTCATTCCATAGTTCATCAGGCACTCTATCTATCAGATCTAGGCCCTTAAATTTATTTCTCACTTCCACTGTATAATCGTAAGAGATTTGATTTAAGTCATACCTGAATGGTTTAGTGGTTTTCGCTACTTTCTTCAATTTAAGTCTGAATTTGGTAATAAGGAGTTCATGATCTGAGCCACAGTCAGCTCCTGTTCTTGTTTTTGTTGACTGTATAGAGCTTCTCCATCTTTGGCTGCAAAGAATATAATCAATCTGATTTTGGTGTTGACCATCTGGTGATGTCATGTGTAGAGTCTTCTCTTGTGTTGTTGGAAGAGAGTGTTTGCTATGACCAGTGCATTTTCTTGGCAAAACTCTATTAGTCTTTGTCCTGCTTCATTCCGCATTCCAAGGCCAAATTTGCCTGTTACTCCAGGTGTTTCTTGACTTCCTACTTTTGTATTCCAGTCCCCTATAATGAAGAGGACATCTTTTTGGGGTGTTAGTTCTAAAAGGTTTTGTAGGTCTTCAAAAAACCTTCAGTTTCTTCAGCATTACTGGTTGGGGCATAGACTTGGATAACTGTGATATTGAATGGTTTGCCTTGGAGACGAACAGAGATCATTCTGTCATTTTTGAGACTGCATCCAAGTATTGCATTTCGGACTTTTTTGTTGACCGTGATGGCTACTCCATTACTTCTGAGGGATTCCTGCCCGCAGTAGTAGATATAATGGTCATCTGAGTTAAATTCACCCATTCCAGTCCATTTTAGTTCGCTGATTCCTAGAATGTCGATGTTCTCTCTTGCCTTCTCTTGTTTGACCACTTCCAATTTGCCTTGATTCATGGACCTGACATTCCAGGTTCCTATGCAACATTGCTCTTTACAGCATCGGATCTTGCATCTATCACCAATCACATCCACAACTGGGTATTGTTTTTGCTTTGGCTCCATCCCTTCTTTCTTTCTGGAGTTACTTCTCCACTGATTTCCAATAGCATATTCGGCACCTAATGACCTGGGGAGTTCCTCTTTTGGTATCCTATCACTTTGCCTTTTCATACTGTTCATGATCTATCCCAGCATTCCTCAAAAGGGACTGTTTAAACCAGAGCATTTAATGTTATGTCCCGAAATGAAAATGCCAGAAGCTAAAATTTAATCTAGAGGCTAAGCTTTCAAAGGTAATATTTGTCAAACAGTTATGAAAAGTACATTGTTCACAGAATTGAGGTTATCTTCCCTCCTAGACAAGTAAAAATGTATTATTTTATTAACCAAAGATGCTTTTAGCCTGCTAGACCTAGTTAAGCATTTTCATATATGTCTTTCATTGATCCTCACTACAGCTCTATAAGAAAAGCATTTATTGTTAATTTTCCAGTGTGGAGATTGAAGCTTAGAGACTGTGTATGACTTTTACTGTTCATGGGGTTCTCAAGGCAGGAATACTAAAGTGGTTTGCCATTCTCTGCTCCAGTGGGCCACATTTTGTCAGAACTCTCCACCATGACCCATCCATCTTGGGTAGCCCTACACGGCATGGCTCATAGTTTCACTGAGTTAGACAAGGCTGTGGTCCTCGTGATCACAAAGAGTTGGACATGACTGAGGGACTCAGTGGAACAGATGACTTGTATAATGTCATGTAACTGGCCTTGGCTAGACTCCTGCCTTAGAGTACTCTGCACTATACTAGGACATAAATGGAATTGGAAACAGCATGCCTTTGAGCCTTACTGCTCAGAAATTCACAGATGGAGAAAAGACATGGACTTGATCTTGGCTGGTGAAGGCAGGGCTGCACTGGGCCCACGTGACCGAGGTAGAAATGAGAGCAGCTGAGATGGCCACACACACGGGCAGGAGGCCTACAGGGCTGTCCCAGGCAGAAGCAGTGAGAAGCGGACAGAAGCAGTGGGATTCTGCCCAAGGAGGGAGTGGAGGCTTCGGGTAAGCAGGGGCCTCCTTGGTGTAACCACCGAGGATTGACCAGTGTAGCTGGGCAGAGGTTCTGGGGGGAAGGACGGGCAGGTTACAAGGTAGAGTGCTCACTGCACTTGCCCTTCTTCTGTTCCATTCCTCTTTTCCTGACTTCTTCCCTTCTGTTCTTTCTTGAGGGAGAGAATAAGGGAAGTCCTGCACACCTGCTCTGGCCTGGAAAGTCACAGCCCATCCTGGGCCTCAGTTTCATACTGGGGACAATCACAGAGCAGTAAACTGAATTGGTGTGCGGACACCTCTCATTTTTCATTGGCAAAATCACTTTTGCCTCTGCTGAAGCCTTCTGCTACCTGAGATGCCAAATCATGAAAATTTCCAACCTGTTTTGAAGTATGAAAATACTTAGAAGGTGATCAGGGTCCCTAGGCTGAAGATTTCAGAAAGGTCTTGGTAAAATTCTTCTGCAGGAGAGCTATGCTGGTGACTTGAAAAATGTGGAAGAACCAGGCTGTCCCAGCAAGCTATCTCCCTCCCTTCTCTCCCAACTCCCCAGTAGATCCTGTGACCAAGAAAAGGCAGGAAAGCTTCTAGACAGGAAGATTCTGATGGCGTGTGGGACATATCCTATCTTCCCAATGCACTTTTCCTCAATGTGTGTGCTTCCCAAGGGTACTGCATGCAAGGAGGGTGTCTCCTCTGATCTGTGATCTTGGGACAGTGAGGAAGAAAATGTTTGGGTTATGTTTTTGGAAATAACTTATGCCTTAAAGGGGCTCCCTTGTAGCTCAGCTGGTAAAGAATCCACCTGCAATGTGGGAGACCTGGGTTTGATCCCCGGGTTGGGAAGATCCCCTGGAGAAGGGAAAGGCTACCCTCTCCAGTACTCTGGCCTAGAGAATTCCATGGACTGTATAGTCCATGGTGTTGCAAAGAGTCAGACACGACTGAGTGACTTTCACTTTTCACTTATGCCTGAAAGAATGAGGAATTGGATTTCATATATGAGGAGTCACCCGCCTCACTGATTAGAGATTTAGCTGTTATAGGAGCCCACGTCCCTAATTAAAGAGCAGCTCAGAACTTCCAAGTTAAGGCCCTTTCTTCTGGAAGTTCCTCTTCCAGTAAGGACTTCTCTGCCTCTTGTCTGCTGTCAGGTAACCTCTGAAATCCTGAGGTGCCCATGGCTCCTGCTGGCACTCCAGAGGGGGGCTAGGACTCTCAAAAGACTGCATTGAACCAAAGGGAAACCTTTAGGGAGACAGCCACAAATGGCAAGATACATGAAGCAGTACGAATCACACAATATGGGCTTTTGAACTTGACCATGGCTGGCAGATGCAGCCCGTGGACATGTATGTCCTCTTGATCTCACCATCTGTCTGGGCCAGTTTCCAGGCCCTTTTTCAGGATGCCTGACTCCACTCTTAGATCTCAGAAGGCCAGCAGACACAGCCTTCTCTGATGCCTCAGAATCTTTTCATGGTCAAGGTCAAGGGAATTTTCTAGCCCTTCTGCCTTTTCTTTCAGCTATGGTCAGACATGGTAACTGTCTTCATGAATAATTCCACTTTTTGTGTGAGACCCCAACCATGTCTAGCGTGTTGCCTGGTCCCTAATACAAGGCAAAAACATCTTCATCCTACACCCTCTGGAGGAGGGCGTGGCAATCCTCTCTGGTATCTTTGCCTAGAGAATCCCATGGACAGAGGAGCCTGGTGGGCTACAGTCCATAGGGTTGCAAAGAGTCAGACACGACTGAAATGATCAGGCACACATGTACACACAGTGACTTTAAGGATCCTTAAAGCATCACTGCTCATGCACTGGGACCACTGCAACCTTCTGACATGACAGCGTGCCAGAACCTTTATCGGTTCAGACTAACAACACACCAGGTTTACTCTACCTGCAAGCGTTTTGTGTCACCGCTAAAACACTACCTGTCTAATAGAGTAAATGAATTAGAGTGAGTGACGTACTTAGACCTATTTCAATCAAACTTTGCATGAATTTTGGCTATAATGGTTCTTTTCTTTTTAGGAGGAATGAGAGATGAACGCCTTCTTGCAGATTAAGCTCACATTTTCCTGCCTTCATCAACAAGTAGGTCAGATGTAAGCATAATTAGTCAGTTCCCCAGACAGGAGACTTTGGGCCTCTGAGAATCTCATTTTCAACACAGAGCCAGCTCTTCAGTCCCTGTGTCCAGCCAGAATCCATGCGGGGGCTGTGATAAGCTCTTAATTAAGTCTGTTTGCATTAGGGTGCTTAAACTAAAGAGGAGGGATGGAAAATGAACCAGGTGCAGAATCAGTCTGGATTATACTTCTGGATTTCTCTCCACATAACCTTGGGAAAAAAATGTTCACCTCTTTGAGCCCCAGTTCTGCCCTCTGTATTTTTTTTTTTTTAATGGAAAAAAAAAATACCAGTCTACTAACAATCACACTGCTTTGTAGGTACAAACACTTCCTACAAAACACTTTAAACTAGTTCACACGAAAATGTTAGTGACCCATCGATTCATCGTTTTTTGTGTTTTCAAAGTAAGCTGAAGTATCCTAACCTCTTGGAATTAATGGAATTGGGTGCTAGGCTTGGCACTTTGTAGATAGAATCTCATATGGATTTCCCTGGTGGCTCAAGCAGTAAAGAATCCACCTGCAATGCGGGAGACCTGGGTTTGATCCCTGGTTTTGGAAGATTCCCCTGGAGGAGGGCATGGCGACCCACTCCAATATTCTTGCCTGGAGAATCCCCACAGACAGAGAAGCCTGGTGGACTACAGTCCATGGCATTGCAGAGTCAGTCATGACTGAGCGACTAAGCACAGCACACAAGGCTGAAAATAGTCTTCTCAAGCAGTGGTTCTCAGTCTCCGTATGCCTTGGAATCTGCTGGTGAACTTATGAATACAGATCCCTGGGCCCCGCCTTCAGAGTTCCCGACTCAGTAGTTCTGGGGCAGGACCTGAGAATTTGCATTTCCAGCAAGGTGATGCTGATCCTGCTCGCTGAGAACCATGTATTGAGAATCACTGCCATGAGGCTTGTATTCTGTTATCTCGATCTCACTGGTGAGGGCTCTGGGACACAGAGAAACAAAATCATCTTTCCCTTTATATTTTGAACATTCTTTCTTGAAAAAACAAAACAAAACAAAACAAAAATCCCATCCTACCACAAAATCATAATGGAATTCTCTAACACTAGCTTCTTAATATTTTATTATGGCTTTTCTTTTATAACTGTTTTGTTAACTTGGTATTGACTCTGAGTACAGTGTGAGGTAGGGAACCAGTTTTATTCATTTTTCCATATAGATAACGAAATACTCCAGCATCTGTTAATGAACAATCCTTTCTTTTCTTACCTCTCCTCTTCCTCCTCCATATTTATCTTTTTATTCTTGTCAAGGTTCAACATCTAGTAAGGCAAGTCATTGACCTTGTCCTTTCCCAAGAATGTCTAGATCTTACCTTTTTCTCTTTCCTATTTGTATTAGAGTCATTTATTTTCCAAGACCCACACACAACTCTGTAAGGATGTTAGTTACAATTGCATTGAATCTTTGCATATATCAGGGATAATTTGGCAAGTTTACAACATTTAATCTTCTTTTCAAAGGACATTGTATGTAACTCTGAACTATCTTTCATCGTTTTTTTTAGTCTGTCAACAAAATTTTGTCATATTCTCCATAAAGATCCTGCATATCTTTTGTTAGATTTATTCCTAAATATTATCAACATTTTCAATTGTTATTGTTGCAATTATACAGGTATGCTTTATCTTAAACTTAAAATTTCTAGATATGTACTGTTGACATATAGACATATAATTAAATTTATACCAAATTTGTATCTTGTAAATTTGCTAAATGCCAATCAATTCAAATAATGAATCATAGATTATCTTGCATTTCCAACAAAAATTATTTACCTACAAAAAATATATCTTATCTCTCTCCCCCTAGTTTTTATCCCTCTTTTTTTTTTTTTATTTATTTTTGTTAAGGTGCTAACTAGGCCTCCAGTACAAGATTGAGTAGAAGAGTTTACAGAGATTTGTCTTTGTCTTATTTCTTTTCCTTTTATCAGAGTTCTGAGGCAAGGAGTTATTTCCCTTGAAAACTTTGCTAGTGAAATCTCTCCCACAAACAAAAGATATGTGATAACATGGATTTGTAAAGTAAAGGTAGCCCACATCAGCCAATATATGTTTTAGTTCTGAAGTCATGGCAGGTCTATTTCATTCAACCTAAATGCAGGTTTAAAAGTGAATAACTGGGAAACATCTTTCATTAAAGAAGATGGTAGTATTGAAATTAGTAATTCTCCCGTACATGTGTATAACACTTATATAATAAAACCCTTTCTGGAGGACCCTAAGCTTCCTAACCTAGAAACATTGTGTATCCTTCCCTCCCAGGACTCATGGGAGCAGCAGGGATCAAAGCTCAATACTAATAGTTTCTTTAAAAAAGCTTATCAGGAAAAGATTGAATTAACAGAGTGTCAGTGGTAAAGGTTTCACATTATCTTTAATTCTGTGGTGGCCTATGTTCTCCATAGAGTTCACAGGTATTAGAGATAGAAACTAAAGGAGTAAGGGTGCAAAGTTGCCTTTTTGCAACTTGATGCCTGGGCCCTCTGTGGCCAAGTCTAGCTCAGCCATGTGCTTGCCTCTGCAACCCAACCAATGTTTCAGTTCAGTTCAGTTCAGTTCCGTCACTCAGTTGTGTCCGACTCTTTGCCACCCCAAGAATCGCAGCTCTCCAGGCCTCCCTGTCCATCACCACTCCCAGAGTTCACTCAGACTCACGTCCATCGAGTCAGTGATGCCATCCAGCCATCTCATCCTTTGTTGTCCCCTTCCCCTCCTGCCCCCAATCCCTCCCAGCATCAGAGTCTTTTCCAATGAGTCAACTCTTCGCATGAGGTGGCCAAAGTACTGGAGCTTCAGCTTTAGCATCAGTCCTTCCAATGAACACCCAGGACCAATCTCCTTTAGAATGGACTGGTTGGATCTCCTTGCATTCCAAGGGACTCTCAAGAGTCTTCTCCAACACCACAGTTCAAAAGCATCAGTTCTTTGATGCTCAGCTTTCTTCATAGTCCAACTCTCACATCCATACATGACCACAGGAAAACACATAGCCTTGACTAGATGGACCTTTGTTGGCAAAGTAATGTCTTTGCTTTTCAATATGCTATCTAGGTTGGTCATAACTTTCCTTCCAAGGAGTAAGTGTCTTTTAATTTCATGGCTGCAGTCATCATCTGCAGTGATTTTGGAGCCCAAAAAAATAAAGTCTGACACTGTTTCCACTGTTTCCCCATGTATTTCCCATGAAGTGATGGGACCGGATGCCATGATCTTCGTTTTCTAAATGTTGAGCTTTAAGCCAACTTTTTCATTCTCCTCTTTCACTTTCATCAAGAGGCTTTTTAGTTCTTCTTCACTTTCTGCCATAAAGGTGGTGTCATCTGTATATCTGAGGTTATTGATATTTCTGCCAGCAATCTTGAGTCCAGCTTGTGCTTCTTCTAGCCCAGCATTTCTCATGATGTACTCTGCATAGAAGTTAAATAAGCAGGGTGACAATATACAGCCTTGATGTACTCCTTTTCCTATTTGGAACCAGTCTGTTGTTCCATGTCCAGTTCTAACAGTTGCTTCCTGACCTGCATGTAGGTTTCTCAAGAGGCAGGTTGGGTGCTCTGGTATTCCCATCTCTCAGAATTTTCCACAACAATCAATTTTCCACAGAAAGCCTTCCTCAGCGATCAATGCAAAGAACAGAAAGGGAAAGACTAGAGATCTCTTCAAGAAAATGAGAGATACCAAGGGAACATTTCATGCAAAGATGGGCTCAATAAAGGACAGAAATGGTATGGACCTAACAGAAGCAGAAGATATTAAGAAGAGGTGGCAAGAATACACAGAAGAACTGTACAAAAAAGATCTTCATGACCAAGATAATCACAATGGTGTGTCACTCACCTAGAGCCAGACATCTTGGACTGTGAAGTCAAGTGGGCCTTAGAAATCATCACTACGAACAAAGCTAGTGGAGGTGATGGAATTCCAGTGGAGCTATTTCAAATCCTGAAAGATGATGCTGTGAAAGTGTTGCACTCAATATGCCAGCAAATTTCGAAAACTCAGCAGTGGCTACAGGACTGGAAAAGGTCAGTTTTCATTCCAATCCCAAAGAAAGGCAATGCCAAAGAAAGTTCATTCTGCCAAAGTACCGCAGAATTGTACTCATCTCATATGCTAGTAAAGTAATGCTCAAAATTCTCCAAGCCAGGGTTCAGCAAGCGTGAACTTCCAGATGTTCAAGCTGGTTTTAGAAAAGGCAGAGGAACCAGAGATCAAATTGCCAACATCTGCTGGATCATGGAAAAAGCAAGAGAATTCCAGAAAAACATCTATTTCTGCTTTATTGACTATGCCAAAACCAATGTTTACGTGTTTCCAAATCACATGGTGATGCTGCTCAGCTTTTTCTTGGATGCCATCAATGTGCACCTAAGTCAGTGCCTTTCAAAGTGGTCACTTGCTGGTCTACAAAGAGGTAAGTGCAGAAAGTGAGAGTAGGCATATAGATCTTTTGAATACAAATTGATATTGTTCTGGCATTTTTACTGTATTTATCAAAAGTGTCAGTCCACGGGGGATGAGACATTATAAAAATTAAAGGTCCTTTATTGCAGAGAATGTCCCTGACATTTAATCTATTGTTTTGTTGGAAGATTTAAGGAGAAAAGATCATCCCAATTTTTAATTAAAAAAAAAATTACTAATTTCTTCTGCCTGCTGCACTGACAGAAGAATTTCTTCTTGAACTTGAAGGCTCAGCTTAATATTACTTTCACATGTACATCCTCTGACTACTGTCACCAAGTCAGACTTATTGCTTGCTTTCTGGTGCTCCCCCACACCTTATAACTTTATCCACTGTTGTTTCATTCTTTGTTTTATAGAGAGTTGTCTAGGTATCTGTCTGTCTTCACTGGACATTAGGCTGTGAGCCGTCAAGGGCAAAGATCATGTTCTGTTTCCACTTGTTAGAGAGTCTGTATCACTGGCATCTCCTTTTTGAACACCGCAATTCTGTCTTTTTTCTGTACAAGGCAGCATATAGAACATACCAAGAAAATCTTTGCAGAAAAAGTGTATAGCTTCCCTATATGCGTTACTCATCCAATAATTAATTTGGTGTGCTACCTCTGTCATGAACTGCTATACAAGAAGGTGAACAAGTGACTAAGACCCGTTGTTTCTGTCTTCGTACAGTTTACATTCTAGTAGGAAGGAATGAATGAATGATAAGGTCAGTGTCCAAGGTGTATTTGAAGAAATACAACAAGGCTCCATGAGTAGTGATGTGCTTCTCCAGCTTTATCATCTCGAGACAGCTTTGTCTGGGCTTGGCGAGACAAATCAACCAAGGACAGGCAGTCTGGCTTCCAAAGAATCAGAAAGAGAGGCTGCACTGAAAGTGCTCCAGGAATAGGCACCAGCCCCAGGATCACTCATTTCAGGGCCCAGTCTTGCTATAAAGAAGTACTGCTTGGTAATCTTGTCACATTGACAGTACTTCGTGGGGACACCCTTATCGTTGTGTCTCAGCCTCACTGTGGGAACTTACAGATTGTGCTGCCAAGAAGGATCATTTAAAAACCAACAACATGAGGGAAAGAATAGAATCAATTACTTACTCCTAAAAACCAGGGCCTCTATTTTGGATTTAATTCTGTCCCTGCCAAGCGTAGAGTCCAAGATACCTAAAGTAGAGCTATTATTTCAAAATGTTTCAAAACGATAGACTAAATTTGTTTGAGCAATAACTTCTGTAATCAAGACCAGTGGTTTCTGAGACTTCACTTTTTCTTAAGGAGCAGCACCCTTTATTGGGACAAAATCTTATGTGAAAGCTAAAGTTATAAACTGGATTAATTTATTCATTCCAAAGGTATTACTTGAGCTCTGCCAAATATCAGACATGTACTAGGCACTTTTATCACTAGTAGTAAACAAAAGAGAAAAATGATTGGTTTTCAAAAAGTTTACACCCAAGGGACCTCCCTGGCAGTCCAGCAGTTAAGACTCTGTGCTTCCATTGCAGGGGACTTTGGGTCTATCCCTGATTGGGGAACTAGGCCCCTGTATCCTGGGTGGTCCCCCAAAACGTTCACATCCAAGTATGTGTGTTAGTTGTTCAGTCATGTCTCTTTTTGACCCCACTGACTGTAGCCTCCCAGGCTACTTTGTCCATGGAGTTCTCCAGGCAAGAATGCTGGAGTGGATAGTCACACCCTTCTCCAGGGGGTCTTTCCCACTGAGGGATCAAACCTGGGTCTCCTGCATTGCAGGCAGACTCTTTACCATTTGAGCCACCAGGAAAGCCTATCCAAGTGTGAGGAGAAGACAATCATAGCAACAATAACAAAAAAGGGCCACATGCCATGGAAAAAAATGAAGGTGAGGAATGGAGTTAAAGAATGCCAAGATTGGTGCCATATATAGGGTGATTAGGAAAGGCCTCTTTGATGAGTTAACCTTTGAAGAGACCTAGAGCAAGTGAGGGAAAGAGCCTTTAGGATATGAGGGGGAAGAGCATTTTAAGCAAGAGAGCAAGTGCAAAGGTCCTGAGGTAGTTATATGCATGCAGAGTCCCAGGAATGGCAGGAGGCTGGTGAGGGCTGCAGCAGAGGGATTAAAGAGCAAATGAGTCTGGAGAGGTAGTGAGGAGTATGAAGAATGGGCAGATTATGATTAAAAGCTGGTGCTTTGTTTTTTTCCTGAATCCTGCCTGTGATGCAAAGCTGTTGAAGAATTTTGAGCAGAGGAGGAGAGACATAGTTAGGCTAACATTTTAAATTGCGCCTCAGGAAGCTGCCTAGCTATGTATCTGTAGTAACTGGAAGGAAAGCAGAGTATATGGGTGCAAATGAAGACGTGATGAGGGAAGCATCTGAATGAAGTGAAACATCTCTTCCGATTGATTCTCATCCCTTAGTGAATTAAGAAGAAGACTAATCAGCCAAGAGCTAGTATGGGAGAAGGTTTGTTAGAGGAGAGGGGAAGGCAGAAAACAGCTTTTCAGCAGAATGGAGGAGTGAATGAGCTAAGAAAATGAAAACTGCTAAGGAGCACAAAATCCTGGTCATGAATTCATCATTTGTGATCCTGAATCCAAAGGGAGACCAGTCAAAAGGGCTGGGTGCTATTCTCCAGCTCCAGTTTGGTTTTGGTTGATACCTTCTTCATCAATCTGCCCTGATAGCTTAGTTGGTAAAGAATCTGCTTGCAATGCAGGAGACCCTGGTTCGATTCCTGGGTTGGGAAGATCTGCTGGAGAAGAGATAGGCTACCTACTCTAGTATTCTTGAGCTTCCCTGGTGGCACGCTGGTAAAGAATCCGCCTGCAATGTGGGAGACCTGGGTTCGATATCTGGGTTGGGAAGATCCCTTGGAGAAGGGAAAGGCTACCCACTCCAGGATTCTGGCCTGGAGAATTCCATGGAATCCACGGGGTTGCAAAGAGTTGAACGCGACTGAGTGACTTTCACTTTACTTTCACTTTCTCCATTCATCTTCCATCGTCTGGTACCAGGAAGAAGGGGACGGGGTGTCTGGCTTCCCCTAAGTTACAGAAGGAAGAGCTGACTGACTGAAGATGAAGGGGCAGGATAGAAAGGATAACAATGAGCCTGAGCATCCGATTCTGGGTGGGGGGATGGGAACAGGAAAGGGCAAGATGAAAAAATACTTTAGGTCCATTCACTGGGGTCACTGAATGGTGGGGATAGATATTCGAGGTGTTTAGGAAAGTGAGGTAGAAAGATGTACTGAAGAACCAGAGGTAGTGTCTGAAATTGTGGAGGAGGGGCTGATTCCTCTAGTGTTACAAGGACTAACATGAGGCCATGGGAAGGGGCGAAGCGGGTAGAGGGCAGATCATAGGAGGAATCAGTGTTAAGTCACCGAAAGACTCAAGAAGGACCATCTATGTGGACACTGAAGCCACCAAGAATCTGGACAGGGGTATATAGTGTTGGAGAGAGGAGAGGAAGGGCTTCATGGGAATCTACAGATGAACGGGGCGAGGGTGGGAGCTTCTAAGCCACACGAGGGCAGTTCAGGGTGGAGACAGGGACACTGGCTAGCACAGAAGACCAATTCAATCCTCACTTCTTTTCCTAATGTAATCACTGGGGCACTACCAAGAAACATTCAGGGTTTACACAGAGGAGTGGAATGTTTCAGATTGAAGGAGGAGCAAAACTTTGAAGCCTCAGGGTTTTAAATAAGCATTTCGGACAAACACAGTGCCTTACAAATTCCTTGTGTTCATTGGTTTGTGTCTCCCTGTCCTCAGGAATACCCTCGTCTGGGCTTTGTCTACCTAGCACTCCAAGCACCCAACCTCTGCAGTCATTTATGTGCGTGTGTACATGTGTGTGTTCAGTCATATCTGACTCTTTTCAGCTTCATGGACTGTAGCCCGCCAGTCTCTTCTGTCCATGGAAGTTACCAGGCAAGAATACTAGAGTGGGTTACCATTTTCTCCTCCAGGGGATCTTCCTGACCCAGGGGTCATACCAGCATCCCATGCATTGGCAAGTGGATTCTTTACCACTGTGCCACCTGGGAAGTCCACAGCCATTTATGCACAGCTTTGAATAAGCACCCACTCCTGGTAAGGAGTTGGGACATCTTTCCCTCCACGTTCCACCTGCTGCTGTAACATCTTTGGGGCCGCATCTTTGCCTCTGTATTCTAGCCCCTTTTACCGATCTTTTGACCCTTGATTTGGGGATTGTTTATTCTCCTAGACCCAGTCTCTTCCTCCTCTGTTGAAGTGGAGCACTCTGTGGTACTCCCCCTCTACTCCACGTCCTCAGCCTGCCTTGTGTCTGTGGAAAACTTTAGCAAAATAATAAGTTTAATCATAGAAGTGAGAAAATGCAGAAGCAAAAGAAAGCAGTCAAACAGGACATAATAATAATGGTTTAGTCATTAAACAAAGTCTAGGACCTTTAGTTCCTCCTCAAGGGCTATAGATAGTATTTTGAACCATATCCTTTGAGCTGTTTTGTAGATACTGAAACCCCCACCAGGTGGAAGAAGTTAACTACGTGATGACCGTATTGTAGCCATGACACAGACTGCCACATTTCCAAGAAACGACCTCAAAGAAATGGGAACAAACTGATCCTGGAACTGAAGATTAACTGTTCTTAAAACAATCAAGATGACGCTGATCAGACCAAGGCCATGACCAAATTCAAGGTAACTGTCAGAGCTGACTGTGCTATTTCTGTACATAACTTCACCTGTGAAAGATCTTATCCATTGATTGTTGGGGGCAGGGTGAGTTGGCCTTTGTACATGAGTCTGCTGCCTCTCCACCTCCGTTGCTACACCAGCCTCCAAAATAAAGAAAGCTTTCTTTTCGCCAACCTTGCCTCTGAGTATTGGCTTTTGAGCATTGACCACTTTCAGTAACAGTCTCAACACTAAATGTTCACCTGGTTTTTATGGCACTCACAGTCTTGGCTTCCTCCATCAGCCATAAGCATCTTTTCAGGAGGAAGGAAGATAATAGAGCCATTTGTTCCTTAAGTAATACGATGATGTTCTAGATGGAGAACAATACTGGGTAACTGAAACCAGATAGAAACATTACAAGTGCATAACATGAAGTGTATATGCTTTGAATCATCAGTCACGGTTCTATTTCTTTTGTGACAATGTAAAAATGTGACAGCCTGCATCAAGATAAACAATAAACAAAGAAAACATGAATATCAACTTGGAGAAGAAATACTGTTACCCTATCCAGACTATTTTTTCCCCTCCTACTAATTTTGACAAGTAGTCTCTCTGTCTTCTGGGTTCCTAGGTGGCTCAGCAGTAAAGAATCTACCTGCCAATGCAGGAGACACAGAAGATGTGGGTTCGATCTCTGGTCAAGAAGAACATTGGAGTAGGAAAGGGCAACCCACTCCAGCACTCTTGCCAGGATAATTCCATGGACAGAAGAGCCTGGCAGGCTAAAGTCCATGGGGTCACGAAGAGACATGGCTGAGCTAGTGAGCACACACACACACCTGTCTTTCATAACAACCAGGCCCATTATACTACATCTTCCCACTCACACCCCAGTCACACACCAAGGCAGAAACATCTGGGACCAGTACCTCCCTCTCACCACCTTTCAAGTTCTTCCAAGAAACTAGTCGGGCTTAGGTCCTTCTGAAAGACTTTCAGAAAATTCTTTCCTTTTGCTAAACACCTACTTACATGGGACCATGTGGTTGAATGGGCTTCTCTGATATATCGATTGTCTCTGGGGGTTTCTGGCTGCTTCAGATACAGTACAACCTCCTAGAGGAGGGACTAGCACCTAGGAGCACCCAGAGCCTCACTGGTGCTTGGTTTGCTGACCTTATCTGTTTTCCCACTGCATGGCTGATGCCCAGATGTTGTACAGGCAGCCTCATGAGCAGCAAAGTTTATCCTTTGCTGAGGCAGGAGGTGATTAGAATCATAGCTGCTGGAGAAGTCTATGGATTCAGCTCTTTGCGCCTCTGCTTACACACCGTGGCTCCTTAGTCTCATAACTGATATCCTTGTGTAGCATTTTTTCACCTGTAAAATGGGGGTGACGATAGTACCCACCTAACAGATGGTAGTGAGGATTAAAATGATAGTGGATGTAACATGCTTAGTGTCTGTAATAAAATAAACACTCATTATACATCTGCTACTGTGTTTGTTTCTTTTCCCCTGTGATCCCTGTGCTGGCTCCCCTCAGCAGCTCAAAAGGCTTGTAAGCTTTCCCATCTGCAGCGGTAAAGTTCCATGCTGCAGTTGTGTATACTTCATCGTCAATTCAAACTGTTCATAGCTCAGTCGAGCTCCTGGCTTCACTGTTGGGATTTAAATAGTCCTTTGGATGTCCTGGGCGATTGTTACGATGATTAAAGCAGCCCTTTATGGTTCATTAAGTGGTTTCATAGCTTTAGTTCCTCGATCTTCTCTCAGACCCAGGACTGCCACATACAGTTGTGGAGGTTGTGTACCGCTCAGCTGCAGACTGCACCATTCACATTTTAATCTATATATGAATGGTGCCCCTTAGAGCTCTGCACCTGACTGATTTCCACAGCCATAGCCGTGAACCTGCTCATAGCTGCCCAGTGAGGTTGGTGTTATTATTCTCATTTTAAAAATAAGAAAATTGGGGCTCACGGGAATTAGAAAAAATCTAAAATACAAAGTAAGAGGTTTTACAAGAAGTTTCGTGCCTGCTTCTCACAGTCTGTGTGTTTTGTCAGTTGCCAGGAAATTACCCTGGAGAGAAGCAAACAATCAATTTCAAATGGTTTGCCTTATTGCATCTTCTTCTCCACCCCCACACTGAGAAATGGAAAATCCAATAACTAACAAAGAGCACGGTAAGGTCCTTTCCCTTCATTGAAAGGATTTAATCATTGGGGTGAACTCCACAAATATTTGTGCAGTGGATGTGGGAATGAGTCAGCGAATGCTGTTCTTCCTTGCACCAAGGCTCCCTGGAGCGTCCTGCGTAGTCTTTGGGTGAAAGGACGACTCTGAGCTGGATGGGTCTGTCTGTTGTGAAGCCTGTGTTCACCAGGCTCCTAAGAATGAAGGCACACATGGATGATGACTACCGCATGTACAGCCTGTTCATGGTCCCAGGTTCAACCTCTGTTTGTCAGAACTCATTGGAACATCAACTGAATTTCAGGCAATCAACCGGGTGCCCATTTTCCAAGAGAAAGACTGTCAGTGTAGACAGAGGTTATTTTCAGTACCCATGGCTTTGAATGATCCTCCTCTCCTTTTGCAGTTTGCCTTAGAGTGGGGTCCACCAGGGTTTTGGCAGTAGGAACTGTCTGTCCTCTTTCCCCAGGATCTTGTCTGCAGCAAGATTCCCTGCCATCCAGCCCTCATACTGTCTGCCCCAGGGGCACTCTGTATTCCACAATGCTCGTCAAATACTAATTGCTTGGGAAAGGGGGAAACGAGTTTTTTAGCAAAGCCACACAGTTCTCTCCATAGTTCATAGTCTGACCTCAATCCATAATCTGATCCCTCATTCCAGCCCCTCTCTCTTCACTTTCTCATAAACTCCTGATGCACCAGACTGCAGGTAGCTCCCAGACTTTCTACCTCTGTTCTTGCTCTGCTTGTGGAGCCAGGTTTCTCTGCCTGAGCAGAGTTGTCTCCTGCAGCGGCTGTTTCTCTCATGCTTGGTTTGGTCAGCACCAACAGTTCCTTCCTTTTATGTGGGTGTCATCCCAATTTAGAAACATCTCTTTTTTAAATACTCTACTCTGCTGCCTATTAGAGTCATCTTGCATGTGTCTTTTCTTTTTCTCTTCTTTTCTAAAAAAAAATCTGGCTGTCGTGGGTCATAGTTGTGACATGTGGGACGTTTTAGTTGCGGTATGCAAACTCTTAGTTGGGGTATGTGGGATCTAGTTCCCTGACCAGGGATCAAAACCAAGTCCCCCTATGTTGGGAGCATGGAGTCTTAGCCATTGGACCATCAGGGAAGTCCCTAGTGCATCTGTTCATCAGTCTTCTATTAGGTGTTCCTCAGAGTTATGGTCTGTGTTTGTGTCTTCTTTTTCCATTAGACTGCAAGTTTCTTGAGGGCAAGAGGCATTATTTATCCACTTCTGACTCCTCCATGGGGTCAGAACAGGGAACAGGACTGTACTGTGACTTGACAGATTCAATTGAATTTCTAAATAATCCAAATGAAGTTCTCCCCTTGATGACAGATGAGGTTAACTGTGTGCATTTATGGGTTGGCTGTTGCCAGGAGACATGAGGCAATCACTTTCAACATGACTGTTTAGAAATGAAGCTGAAGGCAGCTGGATGGTAGAGAAGCCCTTTCTGGAAATTAGACTGGCAAGTAACCAAATCCCACAATGGCAGGTGGGAGGTCTCATTGGCTCTTACCCTGTGTCTCTGCCTGGCTTTGTTCCCAGGATAATGCCTGAGCAGAGGCGATACTGGGAAGCACATAAATTCAGAATGTGACTTCCAATTCAGGACAAAGAAGGAGGGAAGCCATATATCCTACCCGCTTCTGTGATGGGTCAGGGCTGCAGGTTGAGTAGGATCTCTGTGACCCATGGGGTACAGACAGGGACAAAGCAGATTCTGCCTGCGGCTAGGGTGGCCACAAGTTCTGCCATCACTTAGGTGATGCTTTCATACAACGATGTGGCTCTTGCACAGTTTATTTGCAAACCTTCTCTTGAAAAACACTGAGTAAAAGCTACCTCGGTCCAGGTCCTCTCGTTCCCTACTCCTGGCCCTCTTAGTTGTCAGAATCTGAGTTATCTCTTTTTATTCCAGGGAAAGACTTTCAGGTTTCTCAATTACAAACAGGGATGAAAAAAGCTCTACTGGGGGTTTGCATTTTTAATTCCTGGCAAAAACTATAAGAGAAATGAATACAAGGACAGGGCAGCTTAACTTTTCTGGTGCCCTTGATATCACACCTTGGACTGTCTTCTTCTTTCACCTAATATGTATGTAGATATCTACCACATTTCTTGGCACATGGTGAAGGTTCAATAAATGTTTGTTGAACTTGACTCATAAGCCAAACAAACTTGATCAGTAAACTTTCATGAAAAATCTACTGTTACTATAGTGTCAAGAGCAATGGGGAAAAAAATGCTCTCTGGCTCAATAGGCTAGACCCACTGACCAGTCAAGACAGGTAGAGAGGATGGAATAATGGTAATAATATTAACAATAGTAGTAATGAATTATTTGAATAGCTGCTATGTGCCAGGAAGTTGATATATTTTTCATATCTGTTTCTCACACTTATTTCTCACAACAACCCTGTGAGGTTATTATGATGTTTGCCCAATGTCCACCAATCTGATTTTGTTTAGTAGTATTTATGAAACATGTATTTTGTGCCAGTCAGGATACTAGGTATATATGCAAACACACACTCTATCTATGCAAACACGTATTCTATTTGTCTATCTATCCATCCACCCATCATCCATCCACCCATCATCCATCCATCCATCCATCCATCCATCTACCATCCATCCATCTATCCACCCATCCATCCATCCATCATCCATCCATCCATCCATCCATCCATCCATCCATCTATCCACCCATCCATCCATCCATCCATCCATCCATTCTTCTACCATATTCACTGTCCAGTCCTCATTCAACATGCATGTCATTATTACTCCAATTTTGAAATGGAGAAACCACAGTACAGAGAGGGACTCTCTCCAAGTCACAGAGCTGTGGGTTGAGATGAGAGCCAGGGTTTGAAGCAGGATTGGCTCAGTGTTCTCTTTCCACTTTGCCTTGCTATCTCATCCATAAGATTATGGGATTTATGAAATTTTAATTAGCAAAATTATCTCACAAGTGAGAAAGTTGCACTTCTGCGCCAGCTCTCATTGTCACCTTGGCTGCAGCTGGGCTGCTCCAGAAGTCCTGGTCCTGCCATCTTGTGATACTCCAGACAGAGGCGCTTCCTGGGAAGCTGTTTCTGGTCCCTAAGGGTTCTTGCAGGTAAGTTTCATAAAACATTGCTTTATGCTTGCACGATGGGCCTCCCAACCAGAGCTTCTCTGTGGCACAAGATGCCTCAGGATCCACTTGACATCTGAACTTGAACAACCCGGATGCAAGAAGAGTGAACATTGCACAGTGAGTTTCTATGGGGTTGAACAATCAGCTTGTAGAAGTGGCAGCAGGCTGCTTCATAAGGCACTTCCTCATGTTCTCTCCTCCCTTTCCTTTGCCCCTTGACTGTCCCTGCTCTTCTGCCCCCTGGGTTTGTACCTCTCCAATAAACTGTTGCTATAGACGTTGTTGCCTCAGGTTCTGTTGTCTAAGACAGTCTTTCTCTACAACTCTTACCTTTCTTCCACAATTTTCCTCTCATTCTGTTCTCAAAGCTGCATCCTTTTCTTGGTGGACAGAGCAGTCAGCTCTGGCTTGCCAAGGGGAGCAAAACCCTTCCACCTCATGTTACTCTGAATCTTAAGTTCTAGTCTCATAACTGGCAGTTGTGGGTTTATAGAACACTTTACCGGGGAACTGGAATGTACTGGGCAATGAAAAACATGATGTAGTAACTAACATCTGTGAAACAAATAGCTTTTAGAAGCACTAAGCACAAGGCACTGTTTTCAGCCTTGCGGAAAAGAAGGAAGAAATGAATATTGATTGTGCATCTGTTATGTTCAATAATTCTTTCACACAGTTATTTACCAAGTGTCCCTGTACACCTCTTGCGTGCTGGCTGCTGTTCTATGGGAGTCCTAGGGATCCCAGCTGAAGGAGGAAGCCCATGCCTTCAAAGAGCTTTAAGTTTAATGAGCTCTGGGCTCTGGGCTGCACAGTCTTACTAAAGCTTGGTTACTTGTTAAGTGCTTTCATATACATCATTTCACTGGACCTTGGAGACCAACTTTGTAGAGAGGACTGTATCCACTCCGCTGGTGAAAACACTGAGGTTTAGTGAGATGACGTGACCTCCTAGAGATCTCACATTGAGTTAAGTTAGAACTTAGATCTGATCCACCTAGCTGACTCTTGACTACACAGAACTCTTAGGGTGGGTTTCCTCATTTCAGACTTTGTCCTCTGGTCATATGTCATTCTGTGCAGTCCTGAAGCTTCCAGAGAAACATGGACAGTCTGTCTGTGCAGCTTCTGTTAGAAGTGCACGACCCGCAGCAGGAAGTGTTCCTTGAGGTCCTCACATGCCCTGGTCATGTGGCATCATTTAGAAAGGAAACAGACATTGTGTTATAATGTCAGAAATGCAAACCCAAGGGTTCAAAATCTTAACACCTGAAAAACGCCGTTGCAAAGTCCAAATTGAGTATGGGGTAGTCAGTCCCCAAACTAAAAGAAAATATTATCATATGGTTTCCTTTGGCAAGGGTATGGGGATTAGAGTGCTTTAGGAAACATTCCAGAAGGCTGTTCGGGGTCATCTCATTCTAAAGGAGGGCGGAAGCTTCTAATCTTTCACCCAAAGCCAATTGAACAACTTCCCTCCATCACTTACTAATGACTTTGCCTCATTTAAAAATTGTTGTTGCTGTTGTTGATCAGTCACTAAGCCATCTGACACTAAGCCATGCAACTCTTTGCAACCCCATGGACTGCAGCACACCAGGCTTCCCTGTCCTTCCCTATCCCCCTGGAGTTTGCTCAAACTCATGTCCGTTGAGTTGGTGATGCCATCCAACCATTTCATACTCCGTTGCCCCCTTTTCCTCCTACCCTCAATCTTTCCCCACATCAGGGTCTTTTCCAAAGAATTGGATCTTCACATCAGGTGGCCAAAGCATTGGCAATGAATATTCAGGGTTGATTTCTTTTAGCATTACTCTTTAATATATACATATATGTTTATAAATATAAGCAAGTCTTTCACAAGATAACCAAATAAGATTTTTTTTAAAATTGTAAAACAGCAACTTAACCTCAGATAGAGAAGCCAAGGCAATAACCAGATCCAGAGATCTGTGGTATTAGAATACTGGTATCAAGTGAAAATGAGGCAGTGAATCACTTTAGCAAAGTTTACTCAGGGAGAAAATTCATTTATTTATAAAAAACAAGTTAATTCACCATCCCAGGGAACCGTTGTTCCTTCCCACTTATGAAATCAGGGCTCCCTTATTAAGCCAGAGTACTCTTCCAGGACAATAATGAAGAATAATGCAGCTTTTTATTGCCTCTGGGGTATGTCTGTGCACAGATGGCCTCGAAAATAAAACAGTATTTTGGCATGAATTCAGTCTTTTTTTTTTTCTCTAACCCAAGTCTCGTGAATGGGAGCAACACCATGTTCTTTAGCTCCCGAGGAGTCCCTCAAGATAAATGGAACAAACAAACCCTCATGCATGCATTCTTTACATTTATACCGACAGCCCATAAATACTTGTTTATGCAAACTCCCCAACTAGTTATGGATTGTGACAACCTCCAGAAATAAATTCCAGAATGCACAGATTTTTAACTCCATTGCTGCTGAATCTTTCTGAGATATGACCTTTGGCTTAGCCGCTACTCAAAGGTCCATGCATGGACTTCTGGTCCTGGATGCCAGAATTTTGCATCTTCTGTGGCTTAAGGCAGTGCAGAGGCTACGTTGTCCTCCAGCTTATACCTCCTTCCTCAGAAATCACAGATCCGAGTGGCTCTGAAGAGTGTCATCGGAAAACATCAGCTTTCTAAGCTGACTTTCATTGACTTCTAGAGGTTTTCACTCTGGAGGCATTCAAAGTATTAAATGAGAGAGATGGTGCTAATTTCCTTCAAATTTATTGTGGGGCAAATTGGTGAAAACTTTTATGCATGTCATTTCCAGGTTCAGAAATCTTCAATGGTTTCTTACATTCAAATGATTAAAAGCTAGGTTCTCTAACTGGCAGCCAAATCTCATTTCACCTGGAGTCATCCATTCATGATACATTTATCAAGGGCTCACTCACTAAGCATTGTGTTCTGGGCATCAGCGTCCTTGGCCTCATAGACCTGACATCTATGGGAGACAATCACATAGATAAGTAGTGCGTTATTTCAGTCCTAAGTGTCATTATGAAGAGGTGCAGGGTGCTGTGAGAGCATCTCAGTAAGACTCCAGACCTGGGCTGGAAAGCTTAAAGAACCAGAAAAGAGTTAAGGTTGAAGACCAAAGACAAAGGGGTCCAGGGCAAGAAAGATAGGGAATCTTGGGTCATGCTAGGCCTTCAGGAAAATTCTATGTGAAGAATTTAGGTCCTTCCCATAGGAGAAATTAGAGGCCTCTCTGGCAATTCAAGCAGAAAGATAATAAAATGATTTTCTGTTTAAATACATCACTGGTTGTTGTTTAGAAGTGGTTTGGACAGAGAGCATCAGGGGCCAAGGAACTAGCCAAGAATTTGTCACAGTGACCCAGAAGGGAATGCAAGGGTAATTTGGATAAAGATGATAATGTTGGAGAAGGTGAGAAGTGAATGAAGTTGTCTAGTGGGATTATTTTGAGCTTAAAGTCATGCTATTCTTTCCCCTGTTCTAGAGTAACTATCTAAGAGGTGAGGAGGAAATGACAAAGACTTTGGAGACAGGAGTCCTAGAAAACACTACTTCTGCTACACACTAGACTTCCATCGAATAGGTCATTAGTAATAGTTGCTAAATGGATGAATTATTAATAGAAGGATCATTGTAAAAATTAAGAGAAACAAAAAGATTAAAATGTTTTAAAAATGTTTAATACTATTTAACATTCAAGACTGTCAGTTTCTTTTCTTTACTTTAGTTCAATAAACATTCTTTGGGCACCAAAAATATGTGCAAGGTGCTGAATATGTCTGAATTTCTATGTTGACCATGGGAAGCCAGGACAATTCATTGATGTGATTTTCCTCAAGAACAGATAAAATGGTGCTGAAGGAAGAGGAAATTAATTATGTTAATTTACTAGTTGTTCATTGCCTTTTCAATCAGGTACAGTAAATTACTGTTATCTTTGAGGAAATTTGAGTTTGTCGGTGTTCAGATTTGTATTTCACTTGACAAACATCATTTCCTGGTTCTATGAAAACACAACTAAAGTGCTTTCTTCAACACTGTCTAGTTCTTAAAAATACCATTTAGACAACTATCAACTTTCCCCCTCAAAATGTATGACTATTTCTATTCAACTTGGGATCATTATTTCTACAGAATCTATGAGTGATTCAGAAGGAAATGTTTTCACTAATTTCACATTTATTTCATTGACTTCCTAGTAGAACAGCACTGTAAGAACAACTCAAAATTCAATTTTATACAACCTAGGAGCATATTCAGAGAAGGCAATGGCAACCCACTCCAGTACTCTTGCCTGGAAAATCCCATGGATGGAGGAGCCTGGTAGGCTGCAGTCCATGGGGATTCTGGGAGTTGAACACGACTGAGCGACTTCACTTTCACTTTTCACTTTCACACTTTGGAGAGGGAAATGGCAACCCACTCCAGTGTCCTTGCCTGGAGAATCCAGGGAAGGGGGAGCCTGGTGGGCTGCTGTCTGTGTGGTCGCACAGAGTCGGACACGACTGAAGCGACTTAGCAGCAGTAGCAGCAACAGCAGCAGGAGCATATTGTTCTTGAATCTATAGAATAAATGAAAATTACTTTATTAAACATTTACTGGGGACCAGCTACATGCCAGGTTCTATGCTAAGGGCTATGGAAGATCTAAAGACAAGCAAAAAGTTTCCCTCACTTACTAGAAATCCACAGTCCATTAAGACATAAAGATAAGCCTAGAAATGTCTGCTATATGAGACAGGGTAAGCTTCAGTGAAATTTCATGGTATAGTGAGGGCATAAATGTTGGAAAGTGTACTCTCAATGTACATTCACAAAGCAGAACTAGAAAGATATCATCTGGGTGGGTTTTACTGGAATAAAAAGCTAAATCAGAAAGACAACTTTCTTAATAGAGTGAATGATAAATTTATCTTATTGGTTTTCCCCCTTAAATCATATCCAGCAGTTAGGAGTTTGGGGTTATAAGTGACAGAAAATCTAATTCAAACTCACATAAGCAAATGAGAATCTATGACTAATGTAATGAAACTCCAATGGTTGACTTAACTAAAGCCCTAGTCCTCAGAGGTGCATGGTTCTGACCTCTGCTCTGTTACCCCCATCCTCAGGGATGCTCTTCTTCCAAGATCAGACATTGGCCGCATCTAGCCAGGCCTTGAATCCTCCTCCCTCCAGCTTCAAGTAAATGAGAATTTATTTCCCGAGACTCCACCAGTTTTCAAGGTTTCAGTAGTTTGACTGTGTGTTTTAACCATCTTTCAACCAATCACCATGATCTGGAGAATGCATTATACTGATTGGGTCTGGTCAGTAAGGATTTACCCTAGATCTTGGAGTGGGTTCAACTCCAACCAAACTACATAGGCTGGAGCAGTCAAAATTCAAGTGCACTTTACCAAAAGAAGGGTAAAGGAGTTTGGACGGTAAAAATAATATTATATTGTACTAGGCAGATCAGTTAATGAGGATAGTATTAGAAGTGATTAAAGAATGAGGGGACATATGTATACCTGACTCATATTGAGGTATGGCCGAAACCAACACAGTATTTTAAAACAATTTATCCTCCAGTCAAAAATAAATAAATTTTTAAAAAGAAGTGGTGATTAGAACAAAAAAGTAATTATATTTCCAAATTGTTTTTAAGTTAAAACATGACTGATGTACTCTGATGTTACTCCTCATCTTTGGTTTTCAAAAATTAGGCATCTACTTCATATGTTAATTATTAGACATTTGCTGAGGCCTCGTGTAGCTAGAACTGTTTAATGTTTGGGGCATAATGACATTATCTTTAATCTTAACAGCTTGCCATTCCCTGAAATAAACAACACAGACAGAATCAGAAAACCTCAGGGTTTCTGCCTTTCTTTTTTTAAAGTGTTTTTAGACACTTTAAATTTGTTTATTAACAAATTTAAAAAGAGACTCAATAAGCCAATAATGGAATTACTTGGCTATTGGACTGCCTTTGTTGTCTCTGATATATAAATTGTTTAGCATATCAAGGCAATGTCTATCTTTAATCTAGCTGCCAAAGTGACCCTCTTAAAATGTGGATAAAATAATGGACTTGCTTATGTTGATGAATGCCAAATTCCTAGACGTGATTCTCAACTGTGGTCTCATTAACCACCACTTCCTGTTCAAATACTCGCTATTTCAGATCCAGTGAACTCTTTAGGCCTCATATGTACTTACTATATCATGATGTTTATTCTGTCCTATTTTCTATATACTTACAGATCAAATGCCACCTCTTCTCCTCAGCCTTCCCGCAAAGATTCAGTTCCCTTTTATGATCTGCCATAGCATAGTATAAAATGTATGTCTCTGTTGAGCACTTGTGCGTGGTATTGCAGTGGATTTTCCTTTGCCTGTACTGTGGGACTATGAGCACCTTGGAAGGAATTAGTGTCTTATTGATTTTTGTATCTCTAAGACTAGCTTAGCATATAACCTAAAGGTCTTGTGTGTGTGTATGTTTGTGTGTTAGTCACTCAGTTGTGTCTGACTCTTTGCCACCCCATGGACTGTAGCCCACCAGGCTCCTCTGTCCATGAAATTCTCCAGGCAAGAATACTGGAGTGTGTGGCCATGTTCTTCTCCAGGGGATCTTCTTGACCCTGGGATCCAACTTGGGTCATTAGTTGAGGGTTAAAAAAATATGAACTGAGGATAGCCTAAAAATGGTTGCAACAAGTCATTTCCAAATATTATTTTCTAGCAACAATCTATGTTCCTACTATTCACCTGGAAAAAGGGTTCAAAATAATTTTTAACCTGCATAGGATTATTTTCAAAGTGGTTCAGTCATTTAAAAGTAAGCTTGCCAGATCACTTATCATAATCACTTTAAGAAGCAGATGCACCAGTTTACAGAAGGAACAAAACTAGAAGGGCTTAAGAAGACCTGGGTTTCTGTCCTGCCTCCACAGCCAACATGCTCTGTGACTTTTTTTGCTAATTGATGGGCATCTCAGTTTTCTCATCTGCAAAATGGAGCCTGAGAAGCTCGTCGGAGATAGAGTACCTCTGCTCTATACCAGAGAGAGACTCAAGGAAATTACAGGGTTTTAAGAAACTGTAACAGTCTTTTCCAGCTTTCTTTCCAGAAATTCACTGATCATAGAAGAGGTGGCATCTGACTGAGCTTTTCAAGAGCAAGGCATTCATTTCCTGTAAGGCCCAATACTACATTCTCGGACAATGCTCATGTTAGGAACTTCTCTACACTGAGCCGGTCTGCTTTTTCTCTGTAGCTTTACTCCTTGATCAACTTGATTAGCCCTCTGGAGTCACAAGAATGTCAATGCCATTTGAATCCATGGCAGCCCTTCAGTCACTGTGAGATAGCTGTCACAGCTCCCCGGAGCCTCATCTTCAGATTAAACAGCCTAAGCTTATTCAAGCTTCCCTTACAGGTCTCAGGTGCTGATCCCCTCATTCTGACCACTATCCTTGGAACGTGCTCCATTGCACATTTTGGAAGAGTACAAAATGCACAGAAGGGTCTGATCCAGACAGACCCAGGAAGCCATGGTTCCCTTTGAGCTGGGCATTGCATTTCTTCCTTCAGTGCTTAATGGCTCGACAATTTTAGGTTTCTTCAGCCTCAGAATCCTGTTGGCTAGGGTTGTGCTTGTGGTCAGTCGATATTTCATGATTTTAAAATATTATGATAAATATTTCATAATTTAAAATAAAAAATATCTTCAAAAATCCTCTGTCAATCTAAGCCATCCCATCTGGCACTTAGGCAATTCATTTTTTAACTATAAATGGAGGTGTCTGCATTTATCTATATTGCTCTCAATCCTTAAACACAACCCTCCCAGGAATCATCTTACAGAGTAGCGACCACAAGTAATGATCACGGGCTGTGGTATTGAACCAGGATCACCCTGCTGCTCCTCTTCTCCCTGCCGTCAACTACTTGGCTGGCTGACGTCTGGCTTGAAAACCTACTCAGACTCTCTTCTTTGCCTGCTTCTTTTTTCCTCACAGCAGTGAACTTTCCACTCATCAAACCCCTTCCTTTATTAGGTTACCTATGTCTACGAGTTGTTTTAGTTGCTAAGTTATGTCTGACTCTTTTGTGACCCCATGAACTATAAGCCTCCAGGCTCCTCTGTGTCCATGGAAATTTCCAGGCAAGACTACTGAAATAGATTTCCATTTCCTTCTCCAGGGGATCTTCCTGACCTAGGGATTGAACCCACATCTCCTGCATTGCAGGCAGGTTCTTTATCACTGAGCCACTGTCTATGAGAAGGCTTTCCTGGTGGTTTAGTGGTGAACAAAACAAAACAAAATAAAAAAACTGCCTGCAATGCAGGAGATATGGGTTAGATCCCTAGGTCAGGAAGATCCTCTGGAGAAGGAAATGGAAATCTATTGCAGTATTTATGCCTGATGTATTCTACAGACAGAGGAGCCTGGTGGGCTACAGTTCATGGGATCGCAAAAGAGTCAGACAAGACTCAGCGACTAAACAACAACAAATGTCTATGTGTAAGAGATAACTCTCATAACCAGCCTTGACCTGCAAAACTATTACTGTCCTAGGAAGATCCCTACTCCCTCTAGGGAGGGGATTACGGATTCTGGGACATGTGAACTGCTCAATAGATGCTAACTGGAGACTGGATGTAATGGGATGGCTGCCAGAGAAAAGTGACCCATAAATAGATAAATGAGGCTAAAACCCTTTAAGTACCCTAAGCATCTGAGAATGATATGATATCTAATAGAAGAAAACTTGAGGAAAGGAGCATTAGAGAAAACCTATGCTGCTTAAAGTGGGGATAAGACACGATGAACTTGATTTAAAATGTGAAACTGCTAAAATAAGCTGTGTAAGAAAGGATCACATTAAGAATTTGAGAAAGAAAAACACCTCCTATGATGTGGTCAGACTCCCTGGTTTGATATATCAAGCCCAGCAGAGCAAGGATAATGTTAGAGAAGGTATCGTTTTCATTGGAAAGTCTAGGGAGGAATTCAGCTTCTCCTAATTCTGTACCACAGACATTTCAGAGCTACCTAAGGATAAAGAGGTGCATTCAGTCTTGCATTTAGACAACTCTATCTGTCTTAGGTTCTCCCCAAGAAGTAACACCGCGTGGTTGTTAGCATGGACATAACATTTGTGTCTCCTCCAAATTCTTGTGTTGAATTCCTAACCTCTGGTGTAATGGAATTAGGAGGTGGGTCTTTGGGGAGGTAATGAAGTCATGAGGTGGAACCCTCATGCATGGGATTTGTGCCCTTGTGAGAGATCCCAGAGATCCCTCTTTGTTCTCCACCATGTGAGGCAATAAGGAGAAGACAGCCATCTTCAAACCAGGAAGAAGGCTTTCACAAGAACCCAGCCATGCTGGCACCCTGATCTCAGACCTCTAGCTTCCAGAGCTGTGAGAAAAAACTTTTTGCTGTTTTCAAACTACCCATTCCATGGTAGAATTTGTTATAGTCGCCAGAACAGACTGAGACTCTTGTGTTGGATCTGAGTAGCCCACCCTACTCATTCAGTGTTGTAACTGTTGGATAACACTGAGGATTCTTCTTATTTTTTTTAAAAATTTTATTGAATTTGTTACAGTATTGTTTCTGTTTTTTTTTTTGTTTTGGGTTTTTTTGACCAAGAGGGATGCGGGAATCTTAGCTCCCTGACCAGGGATTGAACCTGCACACTCTGCAATCTAGGTAAAGTCTTAACCACTGGACCACAGGGAAGTCCCTACTGAGGATTCTCATACCCGAGGCTGCCACACTCTCACCTGCAATGTTTTAACTGTTAGAGTATATGCCAGCCAAAGCTAGATCTGGCCAAGAATGATGTTTCTCGCACCTTCCCTCTTTCCTTTTTCTCCACCCATTTGCTATGTGCTCATACAAGTTCAGAAACTGTATTGGGCCCTGAGACAACCAGGAGGAATTGAACAGAACAGAATAATTTTAATGCATAGTAAATATAGTTTCAAATTTACATGCCAGTAACAACTGAGAGCATCTGTCTGGTCAAAGAAGATGGGAGAGGCATAGTTGGAGGCAGGAATCAAGTGAGGAGAGTTTCAAGTCATGAGCATGAATATGATTAAGGCTGTAGGCAGTCATATAACTGTGCTCCAAATCCCAGATTACTTCTGGAATATACTGTCACTAAGTATGCCATTTCTCAAAAGCATCTCACTCCTGGGCATTGAAACAAATATATGGTTCTTGAATGTAATGTGTCTCAAAGAATTATCTCATATCTTGTCAGCAACCACAACAAAAAAAGTAATAATTCTATGCTTTAAAGAATGGGTAGAAGATGATGTAGTGACAGGAAGATTAAAAAAATTCCACCCCAATGGATAAAAGCTTCACAAATGAATATTTTTAGATAGCAAAATCATTTAGGAGCAAGTTGTCGAATATTAAATGATGCTGAAAGAAGAACACTTTTGCCATATTTTTTGAAACTTGAAAATAGAGCTTCATATGCTTTATGGAGCTTAAGCTACTTGAATAAAAATGAAATTTCTCTAGGCTAGAAATTATATAGCTGTGGTCTTTTTTTATTTCCTTAAGACGACAACTAGGATGAAAAGGAAGAGATTCAGATGGCAGTTTTTTTGGTCTATGCTTCAGGCTGAGTAAGATGCTGAGAGGAAAATGAAGAGGATGTGGAGGGGGTTAGCTTGAGGAAAAAAAGTAAAACTGGAAGAAGTGTGACGTCTCCTCATGGAGATTATCAAGTACATTCTTTTTTCCTCTGTCTCTGCCTCTCTCTCACATCTTTTTTTTTTTTCCTAAACTGGACAAGTAAATTCCTTAAGGGCAAGATTTAAATTATGCAACTTTTAAGAAGCAGTGTCAATTTAACTTAAGTCTTTGGGTTAGCTTAAAAATGTTTATTTGCTAGGATTTTAATAATAATACTGGTGAAGTGTTTTTGTAATACTAGGAGATCACATTCTACATAGACTGGGCATGAAGCTAAATTTCATTGTATTTGATAAATTTCATGTTCCAGGGATTCAAAATCATTTGTCAAATAGCCGAAAATCTCTTTTCACAACAATTCATCACAAAACTCTAGCTATTTGGAAATGGTTTAAGTATGTATAACCTGAAATATCATGTTAATAACATCTTCTTTAGGTCTTTCACTGAATATGTTCTAGCTTATTGCTTCTTATAATTAAAAAACTTTTAATAACAAATCTAAATATTTTCAGAAAAAGTCTAAATAACTTTTAGAGGGAAAATGAACAAAAATGAGTTAGACTTCAATGAAAAGTTCAAAGGAAATAGATTTTGGTGAAAAATATTAAGCTAGTCATTTTTTCCACTTGGAGAAATAAATTGAGAAATGCTTAAAATATATTCTGGGAACTTTACGAATTCTTGATGTTTTATCAACATTCAAGTTACTTACAGAGTTGTTCCCCCAACTCATTTGGAAAGGTCTTGCAGCTGTTTGCAGAGTCGACCAATGTCAGGAAGTCAGCTAGAGCTCCATCCTGTATGTCCCAGCAGAGCTTATAGCTCTGTCTTCACTGCTCTTTTAAAGTAGATCCACACCTGAAGTGGATTAGGAGTAGCGTGGACTTGAGAAGATGGTTCTAGAAACCCAGGCTTTAATCCAAGTTCTGCATCCTCACCCTCATTCGTTTCTTGACGTCTTATAATCTGGCTGCCTTTTAGCCATCCTATTTCCCAGTTATGGGCTTCCCTGGTGGCTCAGTGCTAAAGAATCCACCTGCCAATGTAGGAGACAAAGGAGAAGCGGGTTCGATCCCTGGTTGGGAAGATGCCCTGGAGTAGGAAATGGCAACCCACTCCAGTATTCTTACCTGGGAAATCCCATAGACAGAGGAGCCTGGCGGGCTACAGTCCATGGGGTCACAAAGAGTCGGACACAACAGAGTGTCTGAGCACACACAAACGCACGGCCCAGTTTACTGAAAAGTTGATCATGATTTTCTGTTCCTCAAAACCAATGATCTTTGTCTTCAGAGTCTATGTCCCTTTGCAGTGGCATCGTTGCTCGCCTTTTCCTTGGCTCTTTCTCCTCTCAAGGCCTCTAGGAAAGAGTACCATCCTCAGCCTCTTCTTCCATTGTGTCTTTCTTCCTCTTCTAACCTCTTAAGGTAGCTGGTTGCTGAACTTTTGTTCTCAGCTTCCTCATGCCTCTCTGGCTTCTTCCTCTTCAATCCTCTATAATTTCACAAATATAATCATTAAGTATTGATTAGAAAAGATTCTAATCAAAGTATATCTCAAAGTAATCAAAAGTATATGTCTCCAGGACTAACTCTCTCTGGAGTATGGTATATCTCCACATGGATGTCCCATTGATAGCTCAACACAGCAGATCCCAAACTGAATTATTATTCTCCTTTCCAAACTCACCCTTCCTCTTTATTGGTTTTTATCAATAACACCATCATGAAACTATGTATTTTACAGTCTTCATATTTCTCTTTTAATGGCATCACGATGTCTGTATTTTCTTTTATAATTGGTTTCAGATTATAACATCTTAGAGCTCAGAGGGTAAAGGATCTGCCTGCAATGTGGGAGACCCGGGTTCAATCCCTGGGTTGGGAAGATCCCCTGGAGAAGGAAATGGCAACGCACTCCAGTATTCTTGTCTGGAGAATCCCATGGATGGAGGAGTCTTGTAGGCTACAGTCCATAGAATGGCAAAGAGCCGGACATCTTATCTCTTATTTCATTTAATTAATTCATGTTTTTCAGGAAAGCAAGTATAATCTTTGATCTGTACAAGTCACATGGCCACTTACATATTACTTGGAGAGCAAGCATTACATTTTAAGTATTTAGACTTACATGGTCCTTCTGTAACAATGCATTTACTCTTTGCACAAGCTCTATAGGGTTGTAATTACTTTATGTGTTCTGATATAGTTTGCATAGGAAAATGAAATAATGCAATAATGATATGCTATTAAAATACTGTAATGGCTGAGATTTGTTAGTATGGATATCGTTTAGAGACATTTTGCATTCTTTGTATGTATATAATATATAAACCTGTATATAATGTATAGTGCATACATTTTATCATATCTATCTGTGCCACAATTTGCAAATCCATCGAATAGTCAAAACCCTTCCTCTATGCACAGGTAAAGGTTATGCTATAAGTTTTAATAGTTTTGAATTATATTTAAAGACTGAAGTGTGTATATATATACATGCATACACACATTATATATTTCTTGAGGGATATATAAATGTCCCTTGATATATATCTATTATAAATATATAATATACACTATAATATATATAATATATTTATATATAATATAGATATTGTTCTTAATTGCCTTCAAAGTTAATGCTAAACTTTTTACCCTGATTATGGTAATTCCCACCTAAATTTTAACCATACATTGATTTTCCTCCATTTGTAATGTTTTCCTTCACATCTCCACCTAGTGCAATCTGACTCTTTTTGAACATCTGCTCAAATATCACTTTCCTATAATCATGTTACCAATCTCTCCATTTTGTTCCTTACAATCTCACTGTATATTGATCATTTTAATGCAGAAATAACATCCTGCCTAATGTTACAACTATTTGCCATTGTTAATTATTCTATGTTAGAATAAAGCTTTCTTTCAAGTAGGGACTCTATTTTAACTTCTATTTTCTCCTCACAGCACCAAACACGGACCATAGCAGGTATTCAGTGAAAAGGCATTTGCTTAGTGAATTGATGCATGGTTATAGTTGGCATTTTTAAGAATCATTGCATTTCAGCTTCTTGGAAAATAAGGGTAGTACCTGCCCTGTGTTAGCAGCGTGTGCTTTTTGGAGGAAAAAATTTATCAGGCCGTAAATAGATTTGCACAAAGGTGTCTTGTCATATTACAAAACCATGTGCTTGGATTCCAGAAAGTTATCATGTTCATCATTCTGTCTTTGTGCAAGGTCTTTCTTGCACACATATAAAAGTTGGATTGGAATAATTAAACTAAGTATTTCCTGACAAAGAATTCCATTTTGGGTGTATCCTATATCTTTCATGATTTGCCATAAATTTATGAGCTCTCATTAAAACTCCAAACAAGTAAGCTGCTGGTTCTCTGGAAAAAAAAAGTGTCTGAAATCTTGAGCACAATACAACTAATTTGTATTTTAAAGTGTGTTCGCTAGAAAGCATAGCCTTACAAGAAGTGAGAAGAACTCAAAATATTCTTCACTTTTGTGTTAAATGAGAGATCTTACAATGAAGATAATAAAATTGAATAAAGTATATTCTTGGAAGAATGGCAAAATATGTCATTCTTCAAATTACTATAGCAATAAATCATTGCTAGCATTTTCTTGATTCAAAGTTTCCGTTGTTAATCTCTACACCGATCCATTCCTTCATTCATTTATCCATTCATGAACACTTTTTTGCATGCAAAACATTACTAGCCATGCACCAGGCATGAGGCTTGAGTGTTAGAGTGATGACCTCTTGATTGCCATTAGAATAAAGATTTTAATGGAAACTCTAGCAGTTCTTCTTAGAGTTGTAGCTGTCTTCTTGCCTGTTATGAGCAGTTGTGACTTATTTGGTCATACAGATTCCTGCATGGACAAAGGTTAAACTTGTGTGTTTTGGGTAAGATGATGCCTGGGACTCCCACCATGAAATATTGCAGCTGGCTCAGTAGTAAAGGATTCACCTGCAATGTAGGAGATATGGGTTTCATCCCTGGGTTGGGAAGATCCCCTGGAGTAGCAAATGGCAACTCACTCCAGTATTCTTGCCTGAAGAATCCCATGGACAGAAGAGCCTGGCCAGCTACAGTCCATGGGATCACAAAGAGTTGGACATGACTTGGCAACTGCACGCACATAATTCTAATGCTTCCGTGAAAGCCAACAACTCCTCTCTTTGATTTTGACTCTAAGTTAGGGGCACCACTAGCAGGAGGGAAAATTCTGAGAGTCCAGGGCTGCAGCCCATCCCTGACCTGGTGACACCCTGTCTTTGCATTTCTGGTCATTTTGTTCCTTCTGTCCTCAACACTCTTTAACCTCCCTCCTTTAATCTTCCTATTGCTTTGAACACTTCTAAAGCCTCTGGGCTTGGGTTTCACAGATGGCACTAGTGGTAAAGAACTCACCAATGCAGGAGATATATAAGGCGCAAGTTTGATTCCTGGGTTGGGAAGATCCTCTGGAGGAGGTCATGGAAACCCTTATGGACAGAGGAGCCTGGTAGGCTACAATCCACAGGGCTGCAAAGCGTCAGACCTGACTGAAGTGACTTGGCATGCATGTACCCAGAGCCTCTGGGCTTAGGGGAAAGACATTGCGTAATCACTTTCTCCTAGATCTCCTAGGTGGGTGGAGGTGTATAGCAAAGGTTTTCTAAGAGTTTCTGAAGTAGTTCTGTGTTTTTTCTTTTTTCTTTCTTTTCCTGTGTTTGCATATTTTTATCATAAACAGATTATAACATAGAGCTCTGATTACGAAAGCAAACTGGAGATCATCTTCACCAAAGTCTTGAAACTTGAGCTCAGAAGAGAACATGGTTTTTCAATGACCACACCTAGAATGATCGATACTGTGCGAGTGCAAGTGCAAGCTTGGTCTTGAGCCTCTCTATCTGGTACATTTTCTCCCACAGCAGTTCAAGCTTTGCATTTATGCAGCTGTAGAAGCTGGAACAAGTCTGGTAATGACTCTGAGCCTTGTGTTCTCATTTGTAACATGAAGACCATATTATTTCAGTGACAAGATTAAAGATTGTGGGAAATATATGCAAAGAACCGGCTCCATTTCTGGCATCCAGAAAACACTCAGGATCTAGCTGATGACTGATGAAGGTTTTTCTCTGGAAGCTGGAAAGTCTTCACAGATACAGAGTTTATACCACTTAACAATACAAATCATTTGTTTCTCGCAATAGTCTCTCTGTTGAAGTATGTGCTTGTCAGCTTCTGAAATTATGAATAGCCCAAGTTGCATCAGCAGAATAGAGAAAAAAAAAAAAAACACAAAGCAAAAACACAACATATCCCTACCCCACCAATCCACCTATTCAAGCTGGTTGATTTTTCCATTAACATTTGTTTTTTGTCTTATAAAGATAGAAAAGGGGGATATTTTCCTTTCTTTTTTCAGATATGTTTGGGATTAGAAGCTTTGAGGAGGGAGGAGATGACAGGGAGCAGGTTAACACAGAAGTCAGCCTATATTCCAGGAACGAAAGATGCCATGGCAGGCCTATGGCAGGAGAGATTGGGAGGTAGGAGAGGCCAGGTTGGTTAAGGGGATTTGAGCCATGGACTGGGTCCTGCCCAGAGTGAAGGAATACAGATGAGGCTTCTTAATCTGCAATTTACTGTTCCAAATCAGCACACCAGAGGACCACGATTCACATCAGCGAAGCTGGAGTCTTGGCATGTGGTGACCTTGCGCGGCTGTGGTCTTGCATGTGCTCATTTCTTGTCATAAGCACAGAGTCATAAACATTCAGTGTGTGGCATTTGGACCAATTATAGAATCTCCAGAACAGCAAGCTGCCACTTCAGGGTCCTTAGCTATGTTTTTTCACTGGTTAATCTGAGAATGGGGGTAATTTCCCTTATGAGTGCTAGCAAGCTATGTGAAGGGAGTGGCATCTTCTATAGTCTGGGTTTGAGTGGCAGGGGAAGTTTGGGAGGGGCTGCCATTTGTAAAATTGGTTGGCATTCCAAGCAGGCATAGGAGGAAAGGAAAGATGAAAAGCATTACCCAAGGATAGATGAATGTGGGGAACAATTTCTTCCTGTTCCTTGTCTTTCATGGTGGAAACGGCACATTATATTCTTCAGTTCAGTTCCGTTCAGTCGCTCAGTCATGTCCGACTCTTTGTGATCCCATGAATTGCAGCACGGCAGGCCTCCCTGTCCATCACCAACTTCCAGAGTTCGCTCAAACTCACATCCATTGAGTCAGTGATGCCAGCCAGCCATCTCATCCTCTGTCGTCCCCTTCTCCTCCTGCCCCCAATCCCTCCCAGAATCAGAGTCTTTTTCAATGAGTCAACTCTTCACATGAAGTGGCCAAAGTACTGGAGTTTCAGTTTTAGCATCATTCCTTCCAAAGAACACCCAGGACTGCTCTCCTTCAGAATGGACTGGTTGGATCTCCTTGCAGTCCAAGGGACTCTCAAGGGTCTTCTCCAACACCACAGTTCTTACATAACTATTAATACAAACATGAACTTAGAGGGTGAAGGGCAGGTAAGACATGCCATCCTATGCACTCTGAGCAGTAGGGTATGTATTAGGCACTTGAAGCATGCCCTGTAGAGTTACAGGATGATGAAGGTAGGATCTGAACCCTGATTTACCTAAGTACATTTTTTACCTCTTTGTCCATTCCATATGGCTTCATACAGAAAAAGGCATACACAGAAATAGAGCTAGACCACAAGTTCCCTGTAACTGAGTCCAAAAGCATCTCCACTTTCCCATACAGCTCTCTTTTGTAAAAAAAAGATTCTTAGTTTTGCTTGTCTTCATCCAATAAATACTTTCATTCAATTTAACAGAGGTAGGCTTTTACTGTTTCCATCAAACAAAGAGTAAAGTGTTTTAAAGGGTAAAGTGCCAGGGTCCAGCCCCGGTGGATCCAGGGAATTAGAAGGGTGGACGGAGTCGGCAAGGAAAAAACTTATTTATTTATTCATATAAGATTAGATTAGGGAGAAATAGTGTAGTAGGAAAATTAAGTGGAGAAAGAAGGCTGAATAACTTGGTTCACATGGGAAACCAATAAAGTTCCAGACAAGGAGCTTGCACCATCTACGTTAGGCCACCTGTGTTCTCTTGAATATTGGGGGGTGCCCCGCCTTGGGCTCCCCCTTGCATGGATCTTAAAAGCCGGGACAAGTAAGTAGACATGGTGAGCCTCCACGTCCCAGATGGGAATTCAGCCAGAAATTAGAGAGGAGACACGGGGGAAACCAGTCCAGCAACTGGCCCTGGCCTCTATTGTCTAGAAAGGCCTTTTATACCTTTTTGATTGTACATAGAGATCAATGGGTAATACAAAATTATGCAGTATTAGCAGCCCAGACTTTTATCAAAACCAGGCTTTTCTCTCTGCATACCTAGTTGTATACACAAGTCTTAGGTAATTTACATCATCTTCCGGCCAAAAGGGCCAATTAACATTTTACAGCCTTTTTTCTGATAAGGGTTTGTCAACCAGAAGACTTATTTGTGTTGATCTTCCCACAGTCTGGTGCCACTCTCAGAAAGCACTAAATAAAGTTACATTCTTACATAGCAAAGGTACAGCAACTTATAACAAGTAAAAGGAGTACAGTGATTTATAACAAAAGAAAAGTAATTAACTCAAAAGTCTAGTGTTGCTAACATTAAAACTACTATATATCTTTTTCCATATCCCGTTTACATTGATTAACATCCTCCCAGGTGCCTAAAAGATAAAGAATATGGAGGCCTGGCAGTAGTCATTGAGTCAGCAGTGAAAACCCTCTACCAATATGATTTTTAACTCTTTAGAAAAGGCTCTGTATCTTTAAGATGCTTTAAGCTTTGTGCCTCTCGCGCTTGGGGGGCTGTAAGCAATTCACAAGCTGTAAGAGGTCTGGGGGAACCTGTTAGGCAAGCTAGAGAGTTATCAGAGGGGGTTTAACTGAAACATCCCTTTCAAATGCAGAAGACTAAAGCCCTGATTTGACTTTTTCTAGAGAATATCAGAAGAGTGGAAAAGCAGGCAGATTCTTATTTTTTTGGAGGGGGGTGGATGCTCAGGAAATTCCAGGGGGAACCCCTGAAGCCTAACCACGTCCTTGCATTTTGTCAGGCTTCCTTCCTCATGACCTTGTCATGGGCGGGATTCCTCACGCTGGCTCCCTGCAGTAAAGTGGGTAATTTGGCAAAGGGATGATTCTTAAAGATTGTTCTTAGAGAAGCAATTTCTCTAAGAATCTTTCTTTCTTAAAGAATCTTTCTTAAAGATTCTTGAAGAGGGAGAAAATAAACATATAATTCAGTGTGACCCTATGGACTGTAGCCCACCAGTCTCCTCAGTTCATGGGATTTTCCAGGCAAGAATACTGGAATGGGTTGCCATTTCCTTCTCCAGGGGATCTTCCTGACCCAGGGATCGAACTAACATCTCCTACATTGGTAGGCAGTTTCTTTACCACTGAGCCACCAGCAAAGCTTGTATTAAAGGGGAAAAGTGGATAACTTGTCAAAGAGATGATTCTTGAAAGGTTGTTAAAGAATACTAAGGGGAAAATGAAGATCTAATTCATTGAGTTCTCCTTTGGGTGGTGTGCTTGATATCCATCTTTTCATTCATCTTTGCAAGGCTATCAGGTTAGTTTTATTATCTTTAATTTGCCTATGAGTAAATCCAAGGCTAAGAGGGGTCAGAGGATTGTCCTAAGCCCCATCAGATCAGTGGTTCTCAAGCTTGTGTCTCTGTCACAGTCCCCAGGAAGGCTTGTTCAAACACAGATAGATGAGTCTGGCTCACAGAGTTTCTGATTCTGTATGTCTGGGGTGGGGCCCGAGAACCTGCATTTCTAGCAAGTTCCCTATAATTCTGATGCTGCTCATCTGGCAACCACACCTTCAGAACTCTGAGCTGGAACATTTTTAAAAGGATCTGGACTCAGAACTGTTTGAATTCAAATCATACTGTCTCAGTATTCCCTTTCTGGAATTCCCTGCAGGTTCTCCAGCAAGCAGAGAATCATGGAACCCGGCTGCACACAAGACCCATATCCACTGGCAAAGACTGCCTGAATGCCAAGGCTTTAATTTCCAACCCATTCACTGGGTCTAGCTAAGGCTAAGAGAACAGAATGTCAGAGGATGTTTGAAAGAAGGAGATTGGACGCCAGCTGAGAATTGCCCAGAGCTGCAGTTTCTCTTCAATTTCTCTTATTTACTAGAAAGAAAATAGGTTTTGTTTATTTAAAAATCTATATTCTTACACACTTATGCTACTTTTATGCTTACATACTAACATTAAATTACAAAAAATATAAAATTCAAAATAAGGCAAAATTATGAGAGACTGCAATATTATTTCCATGGATTATCAGATATAAACAGTTTAAAAGTTGTGCTTTCTTGGAGGTAATTCCAGTTGGGGTTATTTTAACATCAATGTGTATGAAAGACTGGGCATGGTTTAGGGTCATAGCTGATTTCACTTATTCTTCTTTTATTTACCCCTAGGTCTATTACCAACAGGATGCTTGCTCTTTGTCAAAAGTTTGGAAAGTGCAATGGCTGCAAATGAAAATTTCCAACACATAGGACAACTATTGATATTTTATATGATTTCCTTTGCTCATTTTCTTTTGTAACCTTTTATTTTAAAGCACATAAAAGAAGTCACATGTGACTACTGAGCAGTTAAAATCAGGAGGGTGCAAGTAGAGATGGGATGAATGTATAAATACTAAAAAATTCCAAAATTTGATATAAAAATATATAGGATATCTGTTCATAATTTTTGCAATAGTTACATAACTTTGGTATATTTGAGATGCTGGTTAAATATGTGCTTTAAAAAGGCACAGCCTCAGAGATTATACTGGGGTTGGGAAGATGAAGTGAGAGGTAAGGAAACAGGAAAATTGAGGGTTTGTGATCGGTGACTGTGGGTGGTTTAAGTATAAATGTAAAATACCTGGCTGGTGACAGTACCATGGATGTGGGAGTCTGAGATGAACTGGATGAGAATGAAGGTTCTTAGACCTGATCAGGAAGTCAAGGTGCCGAACAGTTCATCCATTTGAATAGTGAATTTCCCATTGGAAGATGGCAGTGGCTACGAAGGAGAGGAAGCTTGGTTCTTGGTACTTAGTAGGGGCTTGAGCTGATGCGTGGTTGGGAAGCCCTGGTGATGGAGGCAGATGTAGAAATAAGTAGGTGAGAGGAGAATTTCTGCCAGGGCTTAGCCTACAGTCCCCAGGTCAAATCCAGCTCACTGTCTTTTATAAATAAAGCTTGTTGGACACAGCCCCTCCTATCTCTTGATGTGTTTTCTATGATGACTTTTTCTACAATGGTAGAACTGAGTACTTGAGACTGAGGCTGCATGTCTCATAAAGCTTAGAATACTTACTACATGGCCCTTTACAGAAAATTCACCAACCTTGGATTTATGTCTTGGTCAAAATGAGCCTCAGTGGAGGAGGGGCTTCTTTCTAGTAGGGAGAGGTAAATTCTTTGAGAATGCTGATCTCAATCCCAGGAAGGCAACTGCACCGTTAAAGCTGCAACTCCTGAGAGATCTTAGGACCAATATTAACTTCAAAGCCTGCAATGTCTTCTCTGCTGTGCGTCTTTAGGCTTCTGCAGACACTAGCATTTATGGGAGGCACAAGTGTGCTTTATAAACGGAATCATGATAGCAAGGTTTGTATAAGTTGGCACGTGCAAAACTATATACGCTCTTGTGTGCATACTGAGTTGTTCAGTTGTGTCAGCCTCTATACGACCCCATGGACTCTATCCCATCAGGCTCGTCTGTCCAGGAGATGCTCTAGGCAAGAATACTGGAGTGGGTAGCCATTCCCTTCTTCAGGGAAGCTTCCTGATCCAGGGATTGAACCAGTGCCTCCTGCATTGCAGGCAGATTCTTTACCACTGAGCCACCTGGGAAGACTCACTCCCAAACCCATGGAAATGTTTGACTTGTGTAGCATTTCTTGTTTCTATTTAGAAACAAGGAAAGTTTCACTTACTCCCTCTTAGGCTTTACAGGAAACTAGACTCTATTATGCCATGACAACCCACTCCAGTACTCTTGCCTGGAAAATCCCATGGGCAGAGGAGCCTGGTAGGGTGCAGTCCATGGGGTCGCACAGAGTCGGACACAACTGAGTGACTTCACTTTCACGTTTCACTTTCATGCATTGGAGAAGGAAATGGCAACCCACTCCAGAGTTCTTGCCTGGAGAATCCCAGGGACGGGGGAGCCCGATGGGCTGCCGTCTATGGGGTCGCACAGAGTTGGACACCACTGAAGCGACAGCAGCAGCAGCAGCAGCAGCAGACTCTATTATGGGAATTTTTTTTTCTTCTTGATAATAATACCTGATCTATGGCATGAAAGATCTCATTTGTCAGAAAATACATAATCCTACCAATTCTTGATGCAATTATCCTCTCAGTAGGAAAGGGTGCAGCACATTGGAAAATGCAGTGGACTCAGACGCATTAGACCCAGCATATATTTTTAGCTTTGCTTCTATTTTGTTGCCTCTAGATTTCCGTCTTCTCATCTATCACAATGATGGCAATAAAACGCTACCACTTATTGAGTGATAATAATAACTACCTTTTCCTGAGAGACAGTATAATTTAGTGATATGAGTGGAGACTCTGGAGCCTGGCTGCCTGGCTTTGAACTCTGCAACCTCACTGGGTGAGTCTCTAAAATTCTCTGGACTGTACTTTTTCCCTTATTTGAAAAAGGGGAACTGCTGTTGTTGTTGTTTAGTTGCTAAGTTTTGTCCAACTCTTTTGCGACCCCATGGACTGTAGCCTGACAGGCTTCTCTGTCCATGGGATTTCCCAGGCAAGAATACTGGCTGCTACTGCTACTGCTAAGTCGCTTCAGTCGTGTTCGACTCTGTGCGACCCCATAGACGGCAGCCCATGAGGCTCCCCCGTCCCTGGGATTCTCCAGGCAAGAACACTGGAGTGGGTTGCCATTTCCTTCTCCAGTGAATGAAAGTGAAAAGTGAAAGTGAAGTCACTCAGTCGTGTCTGACTCTTAGCGACCTCATGGACTGCAGCCTACCAGATTCCTCCATCCATGGGATTTTCCAGGCAAGAGTGCTGGAGTGGGGTGCCATTGCCTTCTCCGAAGAATACTGGAGTGGGTTGCAATTTCCTGCTCCAGGGGATCTTCCCAACCCAGGGATTGAACCTGCATCTCCTGCACTGGCAGGTTGATTCTTTACTGCTGAGCCGCCAGGGAAGCCCTGAATTAATATTTATGATACACTTGAAGCAGTGCCTGGCAAATAAAGAAATGCTATTTTAGTCTGTTAAAAATAATTAAAATAAAACACTAGGTCTTTTATATCCACTGTAATTACTATTGTAGCAATTATACTATACTCTATAATTACTAAGCATATTAGGCTTAGTTCTTTATATGTAGTGTTATTTAATAATGTCAATGCTGCACAGAAAGTATTATTTCCACACATTTTGTACTTGAATAAACAGAATCAGAGAGGTTAACAAAATCATTTAATACCACACAGCTAGTAAATTAAGGAACAAGAATATTCCAACTCTTTTTATGCCAAGTTTTGGCCAGAAATAAAGCCTTGGATTTGATCACTTGTCAGACGTAAATAATCCCAGTTAGTTGAGAGTTAACTTGCCAGGTTTAACGTTGGCCCATCTCTTGACAATGTCCCTGACTTGTATGGGGCCTTGGAAATATGACCCAAGTTTTCCATTTTTTAAATGTTTTGTAGAGGATAGAAATGATAGCAACATATAGTACAAAGGTCAGGTAAACATCTGTTAATTTTAACTTGTGCTGTAACTGTTTTACCAGTTCTGGGAATAGCAGCTTAATTTTTCTTTGGGAAACCACCTCTTCTCTAAGAAAAGACATCTATTCTAGATTTGAAAAAATTATTCAGAGGAGCAGAAGAAAGACCAGCACAAACATGGGGAATGGCAAACAGCTCTGTGCAGCTGAAGCACAGAGAATATGATAAGGAGTGACTGAAGGGTTTATTAGGTGCTACAAGTTTCTTGGGAGGATTAAATGAGAAATAGATGAGAAAATATTTTTTGCAAACTATAAAAGTGTCATCATATTGTTTATTAATTTAAAAGCCTGATGTGCTAAGCTCATGAATTTAGATTCCCCCACTCCTGTAGGTATTTCTTTTCCTTTTTTTGGCCTGGAGTTACATGATGAGATTTGCATTTTAGAAAGGTGACCTGATGTTTTTTTGAGAATGATGGCTTAGAGGGGCTGGATTGAGGCAGGGTGGTTGATGAAGCAGTTGTAACTTGAGTGAGAAGTAATGTGATGGTTAATTTCATATGTCAACCTGGCTGAGCCACAGTGCTCAGATATGAAGTCAAATTTTATTCTGGATGTTTCTGCAAGATTATTTTGGATGAGATTAACATATAAATTGTGGGACCTTGCATAAAACACATTGTTGCCCAATCAGCTGCAGGCCTGAATAGACTACTGGTCCACCCTACAAATTTGGGGAGCCAGCCTCCCTAATAACATGAGCTAATTTCTTACAATAAAGCTCTCTCTATATTTGTGTACATCTATTGGTTCTCTGGAGATTGTTGACTGATACAGATGGTAGAACCTGCACCAGGGCAGTGGCTGTAGAGATGGAAAGCAGGGTAGGAGTTGAAGAGCTGGGTAGGAGATGAAATTGGGATAATTTGCTGCCATTCTGGGGGTGAGCAGAGAGGAAGGATGAAAGGTTTCAATGGTGATCAGATGGGCTACTGGATAGATTCTGGTGCCAGGTGCCAAGAGCAGAAGCCCAACACTGTTGACTATTGTGTTCAGGCCCCAGTTAGAAACTGCACATGCCTAAAATACAGGCAAGTGGATGCGAGCTCAGGGAAATCCCCACTAGGACAGCTCAAGCTGCTGAGAGTGGGTGGAGAAGAGGAAGTGTGTGAGATCTGGCTCTTCCGGTTTCCACTTCCTGTCCTGGTTTCCTGGCTGGTCTGAGGAGAGCCCTGTGACCCGGCCTGTCAGGAACATCACTGCTCTGCAGGTCAGCATTTCTAGCAGATGCCAAGAGATGTGTGTGAGGGTGTGTAGGCACACACTATGAGTATTTGAAACAAAACCAATGACCTATGCAATAAATAAAACTGTCATGTCACTCATGTTCCCAGAGTCTGACTTCAATTCTATTAAAAAAAAAAAAAAGAAGAAGAAGAAGAGAAAATACCTCCTGGAGGCAAAATCACCTCTGGTGTATGTGTGTGGATAGATGTTGGGGAGGGGAACTCCCTACCTACCTGGCTGGTAGGGCACTAGGAATAGGAAACCAACTAAGAAGTAGTCAGCGAAAATGTCCCCTCACATCCAGGACATGGTGGGGATGAGTGGTGGGGATTCAGATTCAGTTGTGTGAGTGTCTAGTGAGACTGGGAAGGCACAACTAAGATCCATGGAACACTTTTAGAATAAAACTGTAAGTGATAAAGGAGATGCAGGAGAAAAAGATATGTAAGAATTCAGATTCAATGGACGTGAATGTGAGCCAACTCCTGGAGATGGTGAAGGACAGGGAAGCCTGGCATGCTGCAGGCCATTGGGTCGCAAAGAGTTAGACATGACTGAGGGACTGAACAACGACAAGGATTCAGAAAAAAGACAACGTTTTAGAGAAGGAAGAGACAACTTCTTGGAAGAAGGCAAGTAGAAGGTAAACCTGGGAGCATGCTTTGTGCAAAGTTTTGAGCATTTGCTTATTAGAAAACTTAACTGGTTAGGAGAAAACATTGCATTTTTCTAAATGGCTTTTCCTCTGCACAGTTGCAGGCCACATGATGCCACCCATTGGTGGAAACTGGGATTGTAACTGTTCTCCAAGTGGAGCTGAGAGTAGAAGGGATTTAGATAGCAATGGTGAATTTGAGGATTTACATTGCCTAGGATGGATTTTGCACCAATTCTATATTACTATTTGGAATAAAGGAATGTAACTTCCACTTATTCACTGCATAAGTAGATTTAAAGTACCTGGAATATTTTACTAAGTGCAGATACAGATCTTATAAAGCAGCTGCAATGCATTTTTCTCCTCTGGTTTAAGGATAGAATGCTAATTACTAGTGAAGTTTCTGAAGACTATGGTGATTTGTTATTTTAGCAGATTTTTAGGTTGAGTTAATTTCCTTTCGTCTCTCCTGTCTTTCAACAACAGCCTCTTCTGATTACATTAGAAGGCTGGAACTGAAAAGTTCCTAATTGCTGGTCGATCAGTTTTAGAATGTTTCTTGCAAGATCTCAGGATTTGCTTTGGTTTTGAAAGTGAAAGTGAAGTCGCTCAGTCGTGTCCGACTCTTTGCGACCCCATGGACTGTAGCCCACCACGCTTCTCTGTCCATGGCATTTTCCGGGCAAGAGTACTGGAGTGGGTTGCCATTTCCTTCTCTATTGCTTTGATTTTAGGCTACTTGAAAACCCATAAAATATTCTTGAACATGGTAGAAAATTCAAAATATGACACCTTGAGAGGATATTGTGTGCATGTATATGCCTCTGTGTGTGTGTGTTAAATACTGTGCCCAAAATCACGTGTATGTGCTAGTCGCTCAGTTGTGTCTGACTCTTTCTGACCCCATGGACTGTAGCCCAACAGGCTCCTCTGTTCATGAAGTTCTCCAGGCAAGAATACTGGAGTTGTTTGCCATTCCTTTCTCCAGGGAATCTTCCCAACCCAGGGATCAAACCCAGGTCTCCTGCATTGCAGGCAGGTTCTTTACTGCTGAGCCACCAGGGAAGCCCAAAATCATGGTCTCATTTGAATCTTACTATTGTCAGAGGTTTATACATTCTCAAAGCAGTACCTCTGTAGTATATATAAATGTACTTGAAATCTACCCTTGAAAGGACATTTGTAATTCTCTTTCAATGAAAACTGCTAAAGTACTAATCATTTCATGCCTAAATCCATAATTTTTCCTCCCCCTTCTTTTGAACGTATTCAACCAAAGCAGGGACTGGCACCTACATAGAAACTGAAGCATAGATTTTGAGTGTTTGGGAACATTTAGCATTTAGATTTTCAGTTTCCTAAGGAACTGAAATTCAGTGATTGAAATTCTGATCTCATAGTGGTAAATGGACATAATACACCCTTGAAATCTACATGTGAGGTTAGCTCATGAATTATTCTACTTGAGAATAAACTGAAAAAAAAAAAAGCACAGATGTATTTCAAACTCCAGTAGGATGCTGGTATTCAAAAAGAGCAAACATATAGAAGTAAAAAGTACTAGAAGAAATTGATTAAGATTTGGAAAGGTTATATAGGACGTGCATCTAGGCTTTCACTGGTATGTACAATCTACTCCTCTCCTTTGTTCTAGTAGCTGACTGTAAGTATATCAATATTATGGACTTTGTTTTTTCCCTTATTTTGGCATTTTCTTGTAGAACTGAACTTAAAGGGTATTTTCCTGTTGTTTTCTTTTGTTTTTACAGTCAAACATTAAACTTCCCCAAAGGAATTTTTTGTTGGTCATGCCTGAATGGTTCAACACTATAGCTTGGTATTTCTGAATTTTCCTTTGCTTCAATACTTCAACTTTACAGTGTATTTTAGAGAAAAGTACTACTTGTGAGGGTGGAGAGAGCTGCCGCTCTGGAGTCAGGTTGGCAGACGTGGGTCAAATCCCAGGGGTCCCATGGAGGAGAAGTCCAAAGCTATGGGGAGACCTCCATTTTTTGGACATCAACTTCATGAGTAAAAAGAAAAAGACTTCCTTCCTTGCAGAGTTCCTCTGAGATTAAAGATTACATTTGTAAAATACTTGGTAGAGAGAGTTATGGTGGGTAATAAAAGCTTAAAATCCATACTTGAGAAAACATCAACTTGGTTCTTTTAGAGTGGGTAAAGAATCTGCCTGCAGTGCAGGAGATGCAGGAGAAGTGAGTTCGATCCCTGGGTCGGGAAGATCCCCTGAAGGAGGAAATGGCAACCCACTCCAGTATTCTTCCTTTGGAAATCTCAAGGGCAGAGGAGGCTGGAGGACTACAGTCAAAATGGTCACAGAGAACAGGACATGACTGAGACCAATTGCCTTCAAACATTGTGGTAACCTCAGAACTTTGTCCATATCTCAGCACATTTGCAGTTTCTTTTGACTGTAGTTTTTTGGGTCTTTATTATCTTCTCTGACTGTGAGCCTTCCACAGGCAAAGCCTGTGACTTCACCATCTTAGCATCTTAGACAACAAGGCTTCCTGGTTTCCCCGTGTGTCATCTGCCAAACACTGGGTCCCATAATATGCTTCTTGAGAAAAAAATATTCCATGATCTAATAAGTCTGGGAAATGTTGCATACATGTTATGACCTCCTTCTGAGAAATTTTCAACTTGTATTAACTCATTGAATGAGCTAAAAAGCCCAACAAAAGAGAAATTCTAACTCTATTTGACTCAGTGTTTCTCAATCTCATTAGAGTATGGAGAACCACCTTTGCTCTTTAACAGCATCTATTGATTTTAAGGATAACACTTCTCTCCAGGAGGCTAGTGCAGCATCTGTAGAACAGGCAGACAGAAAATATATATAACATTACATTTCATATATTACATTTTATATAAGCTCTTTTTATTTCTAACAGTTATATAATTCTGTTCATATAAAATGGGTCTGATTTTTCTCATTCGTTCAAGAACCCCAGGGCTTCTAAAAGAAAACTGAGTTCCATATGCCAAATGTGCCAACTTAAAATGTTAATTAAAACAATAGCAACAATTGTAAGACACAGAGAACAGACTTTTGGACATGGCAGGGAGTTGGGGGAAGAGGAGAGGGTGAGATGTATGGAGAGAGTAACATGGAAACTTACACTACCATATGTAAAATAGATAGCCAATGGGAATTTGCTGTATGACTCAGGGAACTCAAACAGGGGCTCTGTAACAACCTAAACGGGTGGGATAGGGAGGGAGATGGGAGGGAGTTTCAAGAGGGAGGGGACATGTGTATATCTATGGCTGATTCATGCTGATGTTTGGCAGAAACCAACAAAATTCTGTAAAGCAATTATTGTTCAATTAAAAAATTAATTAAAAAACAATAGCAACAATTGTAAAGACAATGGCAACTTCTGTTCTTTTAAAAATGAATTGTGTTGTATGAAGCTAAATTTGAAAAGTGAGATTCCATTGGTGATATATAAAACGATTAAAATTAAACAAAATATCTAACTCTCAGCTCATAAATGTTAGAATAGCATCTGCTCCTTCTCTTAGGGGAGCAATAACAGATAAAGGTATTCCCATAAATGAGTATTCCAGAAAGCAGAAACTGAGCATACCAAACACTAAAACATTAAAAAAAAATCTCAGCTATGATACAAATCTTTCCTAAAAATATCATACACTTCCATCCTTATTATTAGCTCATATAGAATATAATTTGACCCATTTTTGATGACACGGGAACAATGCCATACCACTATCCTGGCCAAAGTACAAGTATGTTTCTTCTCCAGAATACGCAATGAGGTTCTTAGAGCATCTTTCTTCCTTCTCTAAATATTCCTACACTGCAGCTGTCTTATTTATTGTTATCAGTATCTTACTCTGATGCCAAGGTGAATTTCTTCAGTTCTCCTCTCCTGACACCTTTGTCCCAACTGGATCTCATCCCCAACTGACTTCTAATCTGAAGATAATGAGGACATCAGACAGCTTGTTAAACAGTAGCTGTTTTTAGCAAACATTTGTAAATAAATAAGTTCCTGTCAGCATCTGAAAAATGGCTTTATACCAATTACTATCCATTTGTATTAACATAAAAACTTAGGGTGACACTGAAACATCATTTCGTGTAAGGTTGGGGTTCCATAAAAACTTTTGTTGCTTTCTGATAGCTATGTTCCAACCTCTAACTGATGTACTGATGACTTGATTCAGTCAAGAGTTAACTGGCATTCATCTATGTCAGACACTGGGACAAATGCTGTGTGTTGGTGGTTTCTGAGAAGGACTAATCAGTAGCATTTCCTTCTTCCTACCAAATTCTTAATTAACTGAAATTAAAGAGGTAAAGCGAAGTGAAAGTCGCTCAGTCATGTCCAACTCTTTGCGACCACATGGGCTGTAGAGTCCATGGAATTCTCCAGGCCAGAATACTGGAATGGGTAGGCTTTCCCTTCTCCAGAGGATTTTCCCAACCCAGGGATCGAACCCAGGTCTCTCACATTGTAGGTGGATGCTTTACAGGGCTCAAGACATCAGCTTTGTTCTTGATGAGCATAGACTACTGGCTTCTGCCTCAGCCCCTCCCCGACTGATTGACCCTCTCAGTCTAGGAACTGCAGCTCCTCTCACCCCTCCACATAGGTGGCTACTCATCAGTTTATGTGGTTTTAGGCTAAAATAATAATAATTACCAATTTCTGGGCAGTTACCTTTAACTCAATATACTGTTAAGCTTTACATACACCATATATAATTCTCAGAGCCTGTGAGGTGCTTTTATAGAGAAAGAAATGAAGGCTGAGAGACAAGTAATTTGCCCAAACTTTGAAAATTAGTCAAAGATAAGGTTGGAATTTAAGTGTGATTTTACACTGTTCATACACTGAAACTCCAGTACTTTGGCCACCTGATGTGAAGAGCTTACTCATTTGAAAAGACCCTGATGCTGGGAAAGGCTGAAGGCAAGAGGAAAAGGGGACAACAGAGGATAAGATGGTTGGAATGCATCACCGTCTCAACGGACATGAGTTTGAGTAAACTCTGGGAATTGGTGATGGACAGGGAGGCCTGGCGTGCTACAGTCCATGGGGTCACAAAGAGTCGGACACGACCGAGCGGCTGACCTGAACTGAACTGAACACTTGTGTTCTTAGCTCTTGGAGGTGATCTAAGGTCTACGATCTAAGTTCATAGACCACACTCATCTTTACTACAGTGTCACTATTTCCCCTTCTACTCTTCAAGAGCTGTCCAACGTGTACTTGATCCTCTGGTTCGCTTAGTGCAACCATGAAGTTCCAGTTGCTAATTTTATAAAAAGACTCACATAACTTAGAGTGCCTCCCAGCACCCATTTGACTATTCAGAGACCATGATGGTGGCATAATAAAAAATGTATTTGACAGAGGGAAAAATCACATGAACACAACCATGAAACAAATAGAACACATTGCAGATGGCACATTAAGCGTGAGTCCTATCAATGACCTCCAGTGGAGGGCTTTAGGATGCAGAAGTGAAGATGGGTATCAAGAAGCATTTCTTTCCTAGGAGAGAGAAATCCTGTTGCTAATTATTATTCCCTGAATACTCTGATTTTCTATGAAAGTGCCTTTCTCATTTCCCTTAGCTACCATTACCATTTCTTGAGTTTCTTTCTCTTGTTCATGAGCCCTAAGACACAGGACCCAACTTTTGGTTGGCGCTCCCTCTAGTGGTAGTTTAATGAATTTCCTGTAATTTACCCTTCATTAATGAGATCTGCCGGAGGAGGCAATGGCACTCCACTCCAGTACTCTTGCCTGGAAAATCCCATGGGTGGAGGAGCCTGGAAGCCTGCAGTCCATGGGGTCGCTGAGGGTCAGACAGGACTGAGTGACTTCACTTTCACTTTTCACTTTCATGCATTGGAGAAAGAAATGGCAACCCACTCCAGTGTTCTTGCCTGGAGAATCCCAGGGACGGGGGAGCCTGGTGGGCTGCCCTCTATGGGGTCACACAGAGTCGGACACGACTTAATGAGATCTGCATGGTGAAAATCATAGAAGAATCATCACTCACATGCTTAATTTTCATATAGTTTTTATTCCTATAATTTTAATGACCAGAAAATAACTGTAAATTTTATCTAAAATTGTCAGCTACTGCAATTTTGACAATTATTAAAGGAAATTTCCCGTTGAATACATTAAAGGATATGTTTAAAACATTCCTTTAGGTTAAATTTTAAGTAGCTAGAATTCTGAAGACAGAGTATCTCATTTGTTATGGTAGAGATTGTGTAACCCCCACACCCCAAATTCATATGTTAAAGTCTCAAACCCCAGAACTTCCTAATGTAACAGTATTTGGATGCAGGATATTGAAAGAGGTGATTAAGTTAAAATGGAACTGTTAGGGTGGGTCCTAATCCAATATTGCATGCTCAGTTGCTCAGTCATATTCAACTCTCTGCAACCCCATGGACTGTAGCCCATCAGGCTCCTCCATCCATGGGCTTTCCCAGGCAAGAATACTGGGGTGGGTTGCCATTTCCTTCTCCAGGGGATCTTCCCAACCCAGGGACTGAATTTGCATCTCTTGCATCGCCTGCACTGGCAGGCATATTCTTTACCACTGAGCCCTCTGGAAAGCCCAATCCAATATTAGTGGTGTTCTTCTAAGAAAAGTAAGAGATAACCGGGATATGCTAACATAGAGGGACTGCCATGTGATGAAACAGCAGGTGGGTGGCCATAGGCAAGCCAAGGAGAGAAGTCTCAGAGAAAACCAAACCTGCCTATACCTTCCTCTTGAAAGGTTCCCTGTTTCCTCTAGGATTGCTAAGTTAGTAGGAAGCAAAATCAAAATTAACTCTGAGAATTCATTGCCATCCTTTCAGGGAACCTTCCTGGAATGAAGCCAGCATAGTGAAAATTTAAATGAGGGACAGATTTCTGACATACAGTTTAAGCACCTGGATTCAGCAATGTATTAAGTGTTCTCTCGGACATTTTCCATTTCAAGAGCCCATAAGCTTTTCTACTGAACAAAATCAGTTGCCATTGAATTTCGGAAAACAAACTCCCAAATGTCCTCATTAATACAATTCTGAGAGATTTTGTTAACTGTAATTCATTCTAGCTAATTTTATTTCTATTTTGTTGATACAGATCCTGGAGATAAAGCACAAACATTTTTGTTTTTGCAGTCATTCTCATTGATAAGCAGTGAAAACACTGCTGTGTATCTTAGGCCAGCGGGATGCCTACTAGGTGTTTCAGATTAACATAGCCAAAGCAGGATTCCGCAACTGCAATCCCAAACTAACTCCTTCTTCTAGCATCTTGATAAATGACATCTGTAATTCACCTAGGTGCTTGAGTATCATCTGTAGGTCATTATTTATTTTTCCTTCATTTTTATGCCTTACATCTAGTGTGAAATTTCTAGTCGCTCAGTCGTGTCTGATTCTTTGCGACCCCTAGACTGTAGCCCATCAGGCTCCTCTGTCCATGGGAATTCCTAGGCAAGAACACTGGAGTGGGTAGCTGTTCCCTTCGCCAGGGCATCTTCCCAACTCAGGGATAGAACCCAGGTCTCCTGCATTGCAGGCAGATTCTTTACTGTTTGAGCCACCAGGGGAGCCCGTGCCTCATGTCTAATCTACTAGCAAATCACTGTCAACTCATCTCCCTAGTATAGTCCAAATCTTCCTTCCTTTGAATCATCCGTATCTCTTTCTTGCACACCTGGAAAAGACAAGCGTTCTTTCAGCTGTCACAGTGTGGTGTGTTCTGCACACAACAGTCCCAGTGGTCTCTTCATATATGCATCAGGACAGAGATGACTCCCTGCTCAGAAGCCTCCAATGACCTCTCATTGCCTTAAAGATAAAATTCAGTTTTTTTACCACATTTGCAATGTTTCACGTGATGTGACACCAGGTTACATCTCCAAATCCATCCTAAGTGACTTCCTCCCCTGCCACTGTTCATCAGTGTCCTACCTGGTTCTGAAAGGCTTGTTCAAGAGTTGTGACATGTCAAAGGCAAACGTCTAAAAGGATGCATACGTGCTCAGCCTGGTCTATTTTTCAACTGTTGTCAACTCCAGTGGAGATTTCCAGAGAGCAAGGATGATTTGTACAACCTTTCATAGATCCCCAAGATTTTCTATTTTATTACAATGAATACTAAGCAATATCTATAGTAAGATAATGTGTTCTTTTAGTCATTGTTCAGAGATGCACAATGAAGCTGAGGCAGTTTTAATTTACCCAACGTGGCAATGATTACCAGCACCAAAACTGGAATTAAAACCTATTAGGATCTGGTTCATTAACTTTTCTTCTCTTCTTTTATTTTTCTTGTCAAACTTTAAACTTTAGGTTTTATACATAAAAACATTTGTATTTTCAAAAACTGTATTCATTTGTCTTTCAATCTCTTGGATCTCTTGACAAAGTGACACACTTTTACCCTTTAACATTCTATTATTTTCTGGTAATAATTAGATTGGGGCCAGAATGACTCTATTCCTAAAATCTTTTATCAGAATAAAAAATGTCAATTAAATAAAGAATTTATTTCAAGAGCTACGTGAACCAAGTATATGATGACAGTGTTCCTTAATGCTCAGACATGCCCGGTCTGTGTGGGAAGAAAGTGGTCCACTCTGCACAGTGGGGCACATGTGTAAGGAATTCTGTACCAATGAGTATTTACACAGAAGGCTTCAATAAAGGGGTGTGTAAAAATCAGAAAAAGTCAACCATCCTTCAGACAGTGAAAAATGAACTTTGCTATGGCTTCTTAGGAATGTGCTTGCACGGAAACTGATGTATTGTGATGGCTACTTAAGAATGTGCTCGCACGGAAACTGATGTGTGCAAACCTGCTATGTGTCCTCACACGTTTCTACACACTTGGAGACATTGCTTCAAGGCTCAAGGCTTATGAAAGGCAGGCAGGGGAGGGGAGGTGGTCCTGGAGGCACTCATTATCCAAGTGCTTGGCTTTTTTGACTTGTATCTGCCTTTTCTGGAAGGGGATCCTTTTTAAACATATATTTGTTTAAACATTTGTATAATAAATAAATAAATCCTGTGTGTGTGCTCAGTCATGTCTAAAGCTTTGCCACCCATGGACTGTAACCTGCCAGGCTTCTCTGTCCATGGGATTATCCCAGCTAGAATACTGGAGTGGGGTGCCATTTCCTCCTCCAGGGGATCTTCCTGATCCAGAGATTGAACCCGCATCTTTTGCATTGGCAAGCTGGTTCTTTACCACTATACCACCTGGGAATGAATAAATACATATAAGACCTTCCTTGATCAAGGGCACATTGGTGACCTTGCCACTGGCCACTTAGAAAAGCAAACTGCTTACTGCAGAGGTGGATAAAAGTGAGCTATAAATTTTCAGTGTGCAATTGTTTCTTTTTTCTTCACTATTGAAAACCCTGAAACAAATGAAAATATTTTGACATTATGTATATCAACTTTATGGTGGATACAAGTCTTAATCTCCTGAGTCAGTGACATGGGGAAAAATGGGGCTTGTAAAAGATGTACTGGCAGGTCATAAACTAAACTGGGCTTCTGGGGAGTTCTGCGGTTAGGAGGAAAAGAGAGCCCTTCCACTCCCTCCTTGCTGCAGAGAAAGGCAGGGAGGTAAGAAGCCCCGGGGCACACGCAGAAGCACCAGGTTTGGAACGTGGGAGGCCACATTCCCGGGAGGTTGGAGGGGTCCAGGCTGGTGGTTTGCTCCGCAGGGTCATGGTGCGAAAATGATGAGGGAGGCGGGCAAGAGGCTGTCACCAGATTATAAATCATGGTTTAAGGGACTCAGATTTATTCCTCTCAGTACCTGCCTGTTCCCTCTTTATTGACAGAGGAGGAAGTCCAGATGGGATGCTCTGATTGGAAAGGATCTTGCAAACTACCCAAGAGGCTCCTACTAAGCTGGTGCACGGAGAGGTCAGGAAGGGTGTCAGTCTCTCTTGACCTCACATTTTCTGATCTCCATTTTTCTTCCAGTCAGATTTCAAAATATGTCATCGCACTATATTTTGAAGACTGCAGGGAACAATGAAAAACACATGTGCCATACAGTTTGGGACTTAAGTTCTGACTCTATGACTTATTAACGCTTTCCTAACTCTCAAGTGAATGGGGCCAGGCCACTGTAACTTTCTGAATTTAAGCTTCTAATCAGTAACATTTCTGTTTCAGAGGGTTTATCAAATATTCACTAAACATTAATTGGGGCTTCTTAGGTGGCTCAGCGGTAAAGAACCCACCTGCCAATGCAAGGATCCAACCCTGGGTTGGACAAGACTTAGTGACTCAACAACAACAGCAAAACATTAATTGAATGCCTACCATGTTTCAGACACTGTCCTGGGTACTGGGAGCCACCATTCTCATAGTTTAAAGATTGGTGAGGGAGAAATGTTAATCAAATAATTAATCAAACAATCTACAGATGTGCAAGTTGTCCACCACACAACTCCAGGGAGAGCCATTCATGCTGTAGTCCATATGAATGGGGTTGTACCTGGTAAGCATTCTGAAAGAAAGGAAGCTGTATCCATGAGATGATATCAAAAAGATAATTAATTTAGACTCATGAGTTGGAAAATACTTCTACAAGGAAGTACTACTTAAACTGAGAGGCAAAATAAATAGTAGTTTCGTGTCCAGAACTAGGCTGGACATCCAACAGCATCTTCAATATACTTCCATTATCTGTGCATTTCTTCTCCTGTAAGCATCTTTGTTGGGTCTTTTCCTCTGATTTGGGGTGTTGCTGGATAGATTCCTGAGCAAGGCAGTCTCAAAACCTAGAAAGGACCTGCGACAGTAGGCAAGTTATGAGAGAAATAACTCAAGCACAGAATAAATTCCACCCTTGGATGTCAGGATGGATTCTGAGCCATTCAGTTCAGTTCAGTTCAGTCGTTCAGTTGCTCAGTCGTGTCTGACTCTTTGTGACCTCATGGACTGTGGCACGCCAGACTTCCCTGTCCATCACCAAATCCGGGAGCTTGCTCAAACTCACATCCATCAAGTCGGTGATGCCATCCAACCATCTCATTCTCTGTCGTCCCTTTCTCCTCCTCCCTTCAATCTCTCCCAGCATCGGGATCTTTTCCAATGAGTCAGCTCTTCCCATCAGGTGGCCAAAGTATTGTATTCTTTGTATTGTATGCTTGAAGTATTCTGAGCCATGGTTGAGTTATTTTTTTTTAATATAAATTTATTTATTTTAATTGGAGGCTAATTACTTTACAATATTGTATTGCTTTTGATCAACATGAATCCACCACGGGTGTACACGTGTTCCCCATCCTGAACCCCCCCCATCCCTCTGGGTCATCCCAGTGCACTAGCTCTAAGCATCCAGTATCAAGCATCGAACCCGCACTGGCGATTCATTTCATATATGATATTATACATGTTTGTATGCCATTCTCCCAAATCATCCCACCCTCTCCCTCTCCCACAGAGTCCAAAAGACTGTTCTATACATCTGTGTCTCTTTTGCTGTCTCGCATACAAGGTTATTGTTACCATCTTCCTAAATTCCATATATATGTGTTAGTATACTGTATTGGTGTTTTTCTTTCTGACTTACTTCACTCTGTATAATAGGCTCCAATTTCATCCACCTCATTAGAACTGATTCAAATGTATTCTTTTTAATTGAGCCATGGTTGAGTTAAAATTCAAACCTAAGGGTCCTTGCTTGAAATGCAGGCTAAAGATAAGGAATGAAACACAACAAGGTGTGGTGCTGTTATTACTGTTAATAATGACATTTCCAGGCCTGGATTATCCTTGCTGGTGCTCTCAATTCAGGCTTTGGGGAGCAGGTTCATGGAATGGACACTATAATTCACAGTCCACCTGGTGCTCTCTGCTGATCTCTACTGTGGGTCTCAGAGTGGGAAGGGGCCAGGGCAAGAGGGTGTGAGGGGACGAGGGTAGGGAGGACCTCAGTCATAGTGGGGATCACAGTGGGAACTAAGTGTCAAGGACAAGAGTCTTGGAGCTGAAGTCTGCCGATGAAAAATTACCTTCCCAAGGGTGGAGAAAAGTCCTTTAACCCTGAGCCCTAGGCTCAGGAGGGAAGGACAACATCCTTCACGGCTTCCTCTGTGGGTTATGGGCCAGCTCAGCTTCTCACTCCTCCCTGAGTAGGTCATCACTTTCCTGGGTCAGCTCTTTGTTCACACTGTGACTTCAGTTTCAGTCCTGGGTACACACTTTTTGTTGGCCAGACTCCCTCTCTACTCTTCTTAATCCTTCATGGTCTACATGAAGGCGTTCCCTTGCCCCTTAGCTTCCCAGTGGGTTTGGTTGATAAGGACACCCTGCCCTGTTAGAAAATTAGAGGGAGGAGAGTTAAGCCAGATGATGCATTTCTGGCTCTAGTCCTGCAACGTCAGTTCAGGCTGGCTGTGTTCCTTAACTAATGGTCACTGTTCCTTTCCAGATGTCCAAGTTGGACATGACTGAGCGACTTTCACTTCACTTAACAATGTACGGTGTCTCTTTCTGGGTTTTGGTAATTGCACATTCTTTCCAGGTCGGGGTTGGAAAGAATGCAGCCTTTACCTGTCCTGCGTTACTGTACTCTTCCCAGGGTTACTGTGGTTTCTCTCACCCGTACCTTCAAAATAGCCCCTTCGGGGTGGGGGAGAAATACTCTCCTGAAACTATCCCATTTTGAGAGTGTCATCTGCTTCCTGTTGGGATTCTGATTGATAAACATGCCCTTCCACTTCCTCCCTTACTGATGAACTACATCAAGTATTTCAAGTTCTAACTCTAACTGATCCTTTCTTTCTAGACCACTTCTTACCACTGCAACTCAATATCACACACAGAATTATTCACCCAACATTCTGATAACCCACAACACCTATGCTCTCCTCCGTTTGGTTCTTCTTAGGTTTTAAAGGGGTTATTTGTTGCATGTCTGGGTTATCCCTTCCTATCCACCCCAGACTGTGGGTAGGATTGTTTCTTACTCAACCTGTTCCTTTTGCGAGTGCACTAAAGCCAACCATGGGAAGCTGGCAAGGGCCAGTGTAACACTTATAGAATACATCATCTTCTTCCTAGAATTGCTGCTGCTGACATTCATTTTCTATAAGGCCCCGTGTGTGGGTTTTTCTAACTTGGTTGAGACTCTTGACGTCTTGATATCTACATAATCAGGGATCCAAAGGAGGTGAGTTGGTTTCCTGGGACTTGAGCAAAAACTTCTGCCCCAATTTTCATTGTGATCAGTGAACCTAATCAAATCATGCCATGCCAGCCACTGTGCATTAAGAATCTACGGTGTGTTAGGAATTCATTCATTCTGCTAGGATGCCATGACCTTCAGATCAGAGTTTTAGACAGTTTACAAAGAGCTTTGGAGAAAATGTGAGCTGAGGAAAAACAAAGATTCCTCTTATTTTGAAGCTTACATTCAGTATGTGCTATTCCCTCACAGGCTTGGGCAATAATATCAGTATTCTGGCTTGGAGAATTCCATGGCCTGTATAGTCCATGGGGTCGCAAAGAGTTAGACATGACTGAGCGACTTTCACTTCACTTCACAAGAAGTCACATAATCTCCCTGTCTTCTTCCTTCACTTCCTCTCTTTATCTTCCCTGGCTGCAGATGTCTGTAGCCCCCAAATGCCAAAGTTTTGTAGTAAACAGAAGTCTTCTTCCTCAGAATTTTCTCATGATAAGCAGAAATGTGGGAAATCAAGTGTGACTCATATTAAGTTTCCGTGCATGCTCAGTCATGTCTGACTCTGTGACCCCATGGACTGTAGCCCCCCAGGCTCCTCTGTCCATGGAATTTTTCAGGCAAGAATACTGGAATGAGTTGCCATTTCCTCCTCCAGAACCTACATCACTATTGATTTTCTCAACAGTGATTTACCTTAGTTATGATGGGAATCCATCATATGATGTGATTCGCCACAGTATTAAAGGCACCTGAGGAATCAGGGTGGCAGCTCCTGGTCCAGCACTTCTTGGTCACTGTCCCCTTCTGACTTTCACATCTTTTTGACCAACCAGTCCACTCAGTTGGAATCTTCCTGGTGACAGTACATGTCCCAAGGGACCCTGGTGCTGCTTGGGTCACTATCCACGAACTCAGAGTAATTGGTCTGACGACAGGGCTGTGAGCGAGCCTCCAGGGCAGAAGCATAAGGCTCTGCTAACTCTTTACCTACAGAAGTGCAGTGAATGTCTTCATTTATTTTCTCTGGGTGTTTCTTTGTAAATTCCACTCATCTTTCTTTGGAGTTTTTGATTAAAATGCTGTCAGCCGAGCAGTTTGATGTCTGAGTGAAGATGCTGTTTGTGAGGCATTTTTATTCTCGGAGCAGTTGGAGTAGAAAATTCTTTTATGCTTGAGAACGTTTCTATTGTTGTTTTCATTGTGAATGTAAAGTGGGAGCCGACAGAATGTGTTAACCTTTCTGTTTTGCGCTATTTCATCTGTATCGCTCCTGGTCCCTGCATACAGCTTTGGATTCCTCAAGCTCAACGAAGCAGCTGCAGCCAAGAGCGCTCCAGGCACAGGGTAGCAGGGAGCCCAGGTGAGGGATGCCCTGCTCTCATTGCCCAAGGATGCCTGCTCTGCACGTGGTGACTCTAAGGATTGAAACAACACGGCACAAAGCACTTTCAATGAGGCTACTTGGATGCGGGACAGAGGGCTCATATCCCCAAGTCCCTTTTATTAGCACTTGTCTCCATAGCAGTCTCACTCTAAGATAAGTTAAATACTTGAATATTCTTAGTGGATTTGAAAATCATTTGTCGTGAGCTTACTATGTGTCTGGCACCATGTTAAGCACTACAGAAGTCATAATTAAGGGCCTCAAGAAGCTCAAGTCTGATGGGGAGAAACACGCACATGCTGAGTAGCACAGGCTGGGACAGGAACAACGATGCAGAGTCTTCTGTGTCGGGTTTAAACGATGCTCCCGTCTAAATTCTACCCACTGAGCAAAGGGCCACTGAGGTGGCGGTGGTGTGGCCACTATGTTGTGTCTGACTCTTTTGTGACCCCAGGGACTGTAGCCCGCCAGGCTCCTCTGTCCATGGGATTCTCCAGGCAAGAACACTGGAGTGGTTGCCGTTTCCTCATCCAGGGGATCATCCTGACCCAAGGATTGAACCTCAGTCTCCTGTATTACAGATGGATTCTTTACCAACTGAGCTGCCAAACTCGGGAGAACAAGATTGAGGTGGGCGGTGAAATGTCTTGTCTTGCTCTCTTGCTCAGGGTCTCAACTGATTAGCTTAGTAAAACGACCTTCACCTTTTAGTTCAATGATGTTGTCCTCTGAGACTGATGAAATGAAGAGCCTCCTGAAGCTTCTTAAGTGTGGTGAGGTGTGAGGTCTGCTTGAAGACAAATATCTTAAGTGGTGGCTGTCTGCATCTGAGTTTCCAGGAAGAGACAGCGGGGTGCAAAGACTTCTGGAGTGCAAGGACTGTGCGTTTGTATTCAAGGAACCCAGTGTGGTGCCTAGCACAAAGTAGAAACCAGTAGCTTAATGAATTTCTTAATGGCTTAATGAGTTAGGAGTTGGGTGATCTGTGTTCTATCTGGGTGGCTTTTGAGCTCTCGCTTTTTCCTCATTCTGGTTTCCTCACCTATGAAATGTAGGTTCATGTTTGAAGGCTCTTGCTTTGATACTGTCTCAGTTAATAAAATTACAAAAATCCACCGTCTCAGAAAGGAAAGGGACCAGGGTAAGTGACTATGCCCAGGAGGGACGAGAAAGTCTCCGAAGTATATGTGACAACAGTTCATGCAGCAAAATGAAATCAAATAAGGTCCAAAGCCAGTGCATTTCAAGTGGAGAGGCTGAGGTTTTCGAACAGTTCAAAGATTAAATATTCAAGGTTAAAGCTACATTTCCATTAAGGGAATCTATATCTCTGCTCCACTCAAGAGAACTTTTTTTCTTTTCCCGGTGCTTTTTGTCTACAGAGTTCTTTGGAATACTAAAACTTCAGGAAAAGAAAAGATGAAAGAAACTGAGGCCAGAAGTCTTGATATAATTTATGAAATTAATTGTTTCAGTTGATTTAAAGAGGTCAAGGCTGCCTAGAGGGATGGGATGTGAGGTGGGAGGGAGACTCAAGAGAGAGGAGCTATATGCATACTTATAGTTGATACTTGGGCTTCCCTGACGGCTCAGTGGTAAAGAATCCACTTACAATACAGGAGATGCACGTTTGATCCCTGGGTCAGGAAGATCCCCTGGAGAAGGAAATGGCAACCCACTCCACTGTTCTTGGCTGGGAAATCCCATGGACAGAGGAACTGGATGGGTTATAGTCCACGGGATCTGAAGAGTCGGACATGACTTAGCAACTAAACCACCACCATAGCTGATTGACATTGTTGAACAGCAGAAACTAAAACAACATTATAAAGCAAATATACTTCATTAAAAATAAATTAAAAAATAAAAATATATGATAAAATCCTAATTCATTTTTCATTTTAACATAAAGCCTGATTCATGTATTTTTATATCAATAATAAATATAATGAATATCAAAAAAAGGGGTCAAGGATGGAAATGTTATGTTGCATGCCTATTTCATCTAATAGTTGACAGAAAATTAATTCATGGCAATGCATGAGTTACCTGGGAAAGAGTGGGACTTTTCCCACTCAGTCACTCAGTTCCTAACCATGTTTCTGGTTCACTGTGAAGGACCAGTTGGTTGAGGTAACAGGCACTGGAATCTCTAAATGCAGGTGTTATTTCCTAACATTCCTCCTTTAAATTCTCACCTAAAATTCAGCCCAGAATTTTCACTTGAATCTTTGTTGATATTTGATGAGCTTCAGAACAGAAAGAGAGCCATATCTCGGAGGCTGTCTTCTTTTGTCTAGATTCAGGCATGTAGGGACATATATTGGAGTTTTACTTCAAATTAGGTGATGGCCGTAGTGAGGGAAAGAGAGGTAGGATGCTGGACAAATTAAAAAAAAAATCACTAATTAGGAATTTGCAGAGGTTGTACTGGATGGTTATGGATATAGGTAAAGTAGTCATAAAGTTGTATTTTTTAGGAAGAGAAAACATCATCTTTGGATAGATAGAGTTGGTAGGTAAGTCAGGGAGTGGTTTTGGGAGGAATCTGAGTTCAGGACTGAATTTTAATCATGAAGGAATGTGAAGGTCAAGGCAGAGTCTAGCCTTTGCATGCATTGATTTGGAGCAGAGTAAAGAAGATGGTTGAAAAAGCTGAACAAATGAGCTATTTCTGTTGCACATCAGAGCAAATACCATTGCACTTTCTTGACTCCGTATCCCTTCCCTGCTTGCCTCCAGTATTGATCCCAGAATCCAGGTCAGGCTGAAGTGGAAACCAACTAGTTTCAACTTCTAAGGATTTGAGGTCAAGGATCCTAGTAGGTCATTGCAATACCAGTCTACTTAGGAAAGGCCTGTTTCCAAATGCTTCTTGTTCTAGAGGTTTTCAGAAATTTGAGTGTTTGAAATTCTTTAGAAAAGCGCAAGAGGAGTCAGTGGTAAGTCCGCTGAGAGTGCTGCTTCTGAAAGAGTTAGCTGTGTATGGGCTCAGTGGTGTCCAACTCTCTGCAACCCCCTGGACTGTAGCTCTCCAGGCTTCTCTGTCCATGGAATTTTCCAGGCAAGAATACTGAAGTGGGTTTGCATTTTCTACTCTAGGGAATCTTCCCAACCCAGGGATCAAACCCGAGTCTCTTGTGTCTCCTGCATTGGCAAGTGGGTTCTTTACCACTATACCACCTGGGAAGCCTTAAAGAGTTAGCTACTTAGTATTAATGACAGCAGTGAATACGACACCTGTCATATTCACCAGTATGAAACTGTCATCTGATCAGAAAGTTCTCTTTCCCTCCAGTTATCTTAAAGTGTCACAACTTTCAGGCTGTGGTCCACTCTTTGCTGGAAGACTGGGGGGAAATGTGTGGAAATCTCCAGCTTATCTCTCAGGGTCTGCAACAGTTAAATCCATTCCAATTTCAAGCGAAATAATTCCTTATGGTGGGAGGAAGGTTTTAGTTTTCAGATCAGGTAGTCATTAGCTAAGCTATTGTCCATCTGCTAACTTCAAACTTGCTGACTTCTGTTGGGAAATGAAAATAAAAACCAGAAATTTAAAAAAGAGACCTGGATGAGTTTCATGTGCTGCCAACCATAAAAGATACCATTTGAATTTATGAATAACGACTAAAAGGGCTTTCAATTGGACTCAATTTTCTTGGCTGCTGCCAAACTTCCCTATGAAACAAATATCCATTAACTGATATGCTGGTCATCTCTCAGGACACATTAAGAAATATAACTGGGATACTAGATGAGGTCAGAAATCATTTTTAGTGTGAAATGAGTCTTAAAATTCATTACTTCTTGAGTTTCTTACCCTTATAAAAGTTTCCAAGCTTAGAGAAATACTGAAATTCTCCCCAAAGGAGAGCATGAACTGAATCAGATGAGCTAAATTAACAGAGAAACCTGAAAGCTCCCTAAAGTAATTGCCCACATGGGGATTTTACACAGAATAATAATGGACATGCGGTGGACTAGAGTGAGACCAAGCCTGGTTCTTGTGATACTCTTTGTAGCTGTTACACCTTACACAAATCTTCAAGTCTTCTTTCTCATTAGCAATATGATGAAACCTACTTATAAATTGGTTTGAAAATCCGTACCACAGTTTCCAGCCTATATACTCAAATTTATAAATATGTGTCTTTATACTTGAAAACTTGAGCAACATTTAGAAACATGTTTTAAACTTGATTATGCTTAATTGTGCTCCTTTTATTTGAGAGAGGGACTATTCTAAAGAAAAGAATACTTTTCATCTTGAACTTTTCTCTGGTGCTATCCTTCCCAGGAGTACAACCCACCTTACTGACAATACTTCATTATTCATCACACACAAAAAAAGGTGTCTCCTCTAACAGTCTTTCTCGCAGAAGTCTCCTAGAAGAAATGAGATTGGGACTATTGGTGAAGAATTGAAGAATTCAAAGAATTTTCAAGATCAGAATGAAATCAAGGTCTTTCAGTTTACAGACAAGAAGAAAACACACTCACCAAAGTCTCTTGAGAAACAGAATCTACTGTTTACCTTCCTCTATGAGGCATGCGTTTGATGAACCAAGATATCCCATGCATGCAATTCAAGGACTCTCTTGAAACTGAACCCAAGCACATTTCAAATGTTGGTTTCTGATGTATGCATATGATTAGAGTCTGAAAATGATAGGCAAGCAGTGTTCTTATTTGCTAAATGAAATGCTCTTAAATCAGTGTAGTAAAAATTGTCACATAAATTTATATGGGAGAGAGTTAATATGGGAATTGCCATCATTTAGGCATGAACAATATTTTTATCATTCCCATAATTCTCAAAGATGTAAAATTATATGATCTTCAAGATTGACTAACATTTGCAAATGACCTGTGATATAGTCTAACTTCCCTCTAAAGATTACCCCTAAAAGAGGCTATTCCACTTCAGCATGAACAAACACAATGATTGTATATCCATCTCATTACTTTGCAGCTTCTGGGTTAGAAATATCTTATATTGAGCTAAATTGGATTCAATATAATTTCCATCCACTGGTCTCAAATTCCACCTCACCAAGATACATATTTTCTCCCTCATGCAAATTAGGACTTCTCAAGAATTTGAAGTTAGCAACTTTTTCCTTTCTTTGTAAGTCTTTGGAGAGATCTGAAAACAAATTATATGTTGCTTCCTCCAATGATTCAGGTACATTTGCAGATGTCTAAAAGCCTGATTCATCTTGTGGATAGTTTTACCTTACTCTTTGTCCTGAATAGGGTAGGCTCTTAGAACTGGACAAATGGATATTTCTCAGTCAACAGAGATATTGATGTGACTCATCCATAAATATAAAAGTAGGATTGATCTTTTCTCCTGGTTATTCACTTTCTAATGGTGATATATATAATTTCAGCCTTCTGGTATCTCCCCATTTCCTCTTATTAGAATGACCATGAAAGGTGCAACCCAAGTAACTGACTTCTGATTTTCTCTGACACCTGAAGGCCAGCAACATTGAGCTTTACCTTACTTTCTTAGTTGATTGAAATTGAAAGTACCAGCAGAGCAGCTGACGATCCCATTGATCAGCTTGGACTGATCAATTCAAAAGTAGCCAGGGTTTGATTTTCCTGTTAGCTTTCTAGTTTCTGAGCAAAAAATAAAACTGTTGTTACTCAAGACACTGATTGGAGAAGCTGAGATCAGAAATTTAATGTTCATGTGTTGTTCAACAGCACACCGCCAGTCTCAATGTGGCCTTGCTCACTTTTAAGGGTTGGATATATGCTCTGTGATAGCTGTGCAGAGGGGCTGATGGTTTCCACATTGCATTTCTTTGTTTGATATAAATATTTACAGTACTCCTACTGTAAGATTTCTACTGGGATAAACCTCTTGCTATTTAAGTGATGAGTAGTTGGGATACTTTTTTTCACATTCAGATATTTTTGTAAAAAGAAAAAAAGTTAACCCATGATCTAGAAGGGGCATAAAAGCAGAATTCTAAATTCAGAACATAACCCCCCTTTCATTCATTTTCTGGAAGCAAATTATCTCAGATTTTGTCACCAAAGTCTTTACTTTGCCTGCATTGTGTAAGGCATTTTCACGATGAATAGACCCCTAGTTCTTCTGCTAAGGTATGACACTCCAGTCTCTCCTGAATGCCCTGGGTGATCAGTGAGGACTTTCCTTCCTGGCTGGTCAGAGATTGACTAGCTTCTCACCTTGGGCATCAATCATTCGGAAATCACTCAACTTATAGCTCCTCTGTCACGCTTTCTTGACTGCATGCGTTTGTAGTCCTTCATGCTCAGTCGCATCCAACTCCTTTCGACCTCTGGACCACAGCCTGCCAGGCGCCTCTGTCCATGGGATTCTCCAGACAAGAATACTGAAGCGGATTACCATGCCCTCCTCCAGGGGCTCTTCCTGACCCCGGGGAGCAAACCTGCATCTCTTAGGTCTCCTGCTTCGGCACTAGCACAGCTTGGGAAGCTCCAGGTGTAGTCCTACATAAGCACAACTCAGTATTCTACAAAGACTCAAGGAGACTCCAGTTAGATTTCTGGAATCATTTTTCATAACACACTCCTCTCTAAACTCTTTCCTGCACTTTCTAACTGCTTCATCTTCCCTAGACCCGAATCTAACGTCTATCTCCTCAGCTCAGAAAGATAGCCATGCTCTGCTTGGAGTTCCCTTCTCTGCACTGTGGTCCCGAATATGCTTTCAGACAGAAATCTGGGGTGACCAAAGGGTTCACCTTGCTATTTTCACTTGTGGGTCACAGAAGGGTCTGTATTCAAAGTTATATTATGACTCTACTAGGGTCTGGAAAGACATTCCTCCCATACACAACTGAAAAACTGGAAAAAATATTTAAAAAATTGTTTACTGACTTTGGAAAATAGATAACAGAGGACTGTGGTCCCAGAGAAATGAGAAACGATACTGTTGCCACTAAATCATAATATTTTTCCAGAACTGTCTCATCATCTTTCTGTATACATTCATCAAATCTGTAAGGAGTGTGGGAAAAAAAAAAAAAAAACCAACACCAAGATTTCTTGTCTTAACTTTCTATCCTTTGCAAGTGCTTGTGTGCTTGTTTTTGGGGTCAATATTTTATATTGAAAAATTTCAATAGATTAATGGTTAAATTCAAGTTTGGAAACCTGAAGTTTGAATATTCATACTATACTTAAAGTATAGTGTGGAAGAAATAGAGTTGGGAAGATCATTAAAGTCAAAATGAGGGATTCTCTGGGCTAGATGTTAGATTTCACACTCTTTTCAGAGTGCCTTTGGTGAATGCATCCATTATTTTTCTTCTGTCTTTGAATCTGTCAGAGTATGTAAATAAATATTCTTATTATTTTTTAATCCTGAAGGATAGTAGTTTTAAAAATAATCATGCCACTGAAAGTTTAAAATTGAATAATTGCTTATAAAAAAGTTAAGTAAACACTATATTTTGAGGGTGCCATTTCCTTGTTTGTTTCAGGCTCCTGACATTTAACTTTTTCTGTCTCTACATGCATGGTAAACATTAGAAATGGGAAGGACAATACATCATAAACTTCTGAGCATATAAAGGAAGTTAGGTCTCTGTGAACATACCAGACCTTCTTCGTTACTTTATTTCACTGTAGATTTGGAGGAAGTCATGGTGTGAAATGACCATTTGAGTTTTTTCACTTCCCTTTATCAGCATGTGGTTAACATAATCAAGTTATGCATAGATTTTCATGTTTATGGATTTCTAGAAATTGTTTAAACTCAAAGAAAACAAGTTCATGTGGGATGTATAACTGGGTAACAGTTATGGAAAGATATTTCAAATCCCTTGTTTACAGTCCTATCCCCTCTCCAAACAAAGCATAATGCGGTCTTTTCTCTTCCTGGAATGTCCTCCACTCTGTCCATCAGGAAAATGTCACACATGTTTAAATCTCATTTTAAATTCTTCTTTATCAAATCTTCTCTTCCTTTATCAAGACAGTATATCTGCCACATTTCCCATGCTTCCTATAAATTCAGTACAACAGCAGTCTTACTGTATGTGGTTATATAATCAGTTGAATTATTGAGACTAAATGTAGAGTATTTATTTGCACAGTCACAGTAAGTCTTCCCATGTTACAGAAATCATGGAGAATGTGATGCTTTGTTCATTTAAGATTTTCTTTGGTTTGAGTTGCAGTATCTTAAATGTTGAAGGGGGTCACTGAGAGAATGTAACCACCAGTTGGGGCTTACCTGGTGGCTCAGATGGTAAAGAATCTGCCTGCAGTGTAGGAGACCTGGGTTCAATCTCTGGGTCAGGAAGATCCCCTGGAGAAGGGCATGGCTACTCACTCCAGTATTCTTACCTGGAGAATCCCAGGGACAGAGGAACCTGGTGGGCTACAGTCCATAGGATCGCAAAGAGTCAGACACTACTGAGTCACTAACACTTTCATTTTCAACCACCAATTGACCCAAGAGCCAGACCTTGGCAGTCAGAGGCTACTCACCCTCTCCCCTGTCCTTATAACGTGCTCTCTGTCCACTGTTCCCTCAGTGGGAGACATTTTCAAAGATACTCAGGACTCCTGATTGAACTCTACAGCTCTTTGTTCTTCATGATGATGCTCTTCCTGACCCCTTACTGTGGCCAGAGTCAAAATGTGGGCTGCCATCCACTCCTACCTTTATCTGGATGAGATGTAGGGAGAAACAGGGGTCTGCTTAGTTCATGCATGTAACAGAGCTAGAGCTCTTAGGATGGTCAAACAAGAAGGGATCTAAGAGATTTACTGCCCCACTCAATTAAAGATGGAGGCCAAGAAATGGAACCGATTTTCTAGAAATCAGCAGCTTTACTTTTACTTTGGTGATTTTTTTTTTAAACCTTTCTAGATTGCAGCGAAGTCCAAGTATTTATGGATATGTCTGTTCTGCCTTGCTGGTCTCATATGCAAAGAGCAATATTTGGCACAGAAGGAAAGTAAAGCCCAGTTCTGGCTGTCTGCTGCAGCTGGCACAGTTAGAATGTTAATCGACACTTAATGGTGGTTTTATGACTCCAGGTCTGCATCAGGTTGCCTTCTCCTGCCTGTTGTTAATGAAATGTAGTACGCTGGTTCATCATGGATAGAATAGGTCAACAAATACTGTAGTACTTTGAAGGGGATGAAGCAGTACTTCATGGTCAAGGTTTTGTATGAAATGTCATTGGTCTTATTAGTATCTATACCTTGGTTCTTAAAATTCTCAGCATTCCACAGCTTCATAATCAGAATTATACGTTGAAGTATCATTTTTGTGCACCAGTAAGAAAATTAGCTTTTTTTTTTTTTTTCTTTTTTGCTGCACTGGGTCTTTGTTGCTGTGTGTGCATTTCTCATTGCAGCGGCTTCTCTAGTTTGGGGGCTCAGTAGTTATGGTGCACAGGCTTAGCTGAGCCACAATATGCGGGATCTTCCTGGACCAGGGATCAAAGCTGTGTTCCCTGCATTGCTTATTTGTGCATATCTTTTGTTTGTTTGTTTTTCTGTTTGTTCATACCAACCTGCATGCCCTGCAATGGAAGAACTGGAATCTTGGAGCCCTAACCATCGTCACCTCCAGAGAAGCCCCCTAGATTCACTTCTACTAGCTCTTTTGACATTTGAATCAACCCTGTGACCTAATTTTTCTTTCAGTCCTCATTTTACATAGGAAACTTGGAAACTGCCCAGACTTATGTTTCTCGAAGAGGTAGAGCTGGGATTTAAATCTGGATCTCTCTGGCCTTGGGGGTCCCCAGGTGGCTCAGCAGTTAAGAATGCAGCTGCAAGGCAGGAGATGCCAGAGACACGAGTTCGATCCCTGGGTTGGGAAGATCCCCTGGAGAAGGAAATGGCAATGCCCTCCAATATCTTGCCTGGAAAACTCCATGGACAGAGAAGCCTGGTAGGCTACAGTCCAAAGGATTACAGAGTCAAACTCGACTGATTGAGCACACATGCCCTCTGGGATTAGAAAGAAAAAATGTATGGGTTTTGAACTAGCTTGATATTGTAATGACCTGGAATTGCCAGGAATACAGGCATCGTGCCTGGATCACAGCTATGGGTTTCTGAGGCAGACAAACTCACAGGGAATTATGGAAGAAAGAAGTGAATGGGCACATTATTATCAGCTGGGATTTTGCACAAAAACCCAAAGGAGAGAATTCTGACAAACCCACTTGATCTCTGTGGAGTGCTCTTTTTTTGTGTATGCATTTTTTGAATTTTTTATTTCTTAAATTTTAATTGAAATATAGTTGATTTACAATATTGTATTAGTTTCAAGTACAGTAAAGTGATTCAGTTATACATATATACAGTACTCGGGCCTCAGCCTCCAGCAGACCATAAGGCCAGCTGCTCTGTTTCACTGCCTTGCTCACAGGGCATCTTGAACTTTCCCCCACTGTAGTCCTTTGAAAGGAAAGAGCAGCAAAAGAGAATCAAAGTGCTGCAACCAATTCTGACTTTTAATGCATGTGCGTGTGTGTTCAGTCACCAGTTGTGTCCGATTCCTTGTGACCTGATGGACTGTAGCCCAAGGCTCCTATGTCCATGGAATTCTACAGGAAAGAATGTTGGAGTGGTTGCCATTTCTTTCTCCTCATTTATGCGCACCAATCCACTATTATTAAGAGTAGTTTCTACCCGGGTGGAAAAAGAAACACAGAAAGAAAATCAGGAAACAATGTTTTTTCCCTTCATTCATATCTGTCTTTGAAGGGCAACTGCCATATTCCCCCTTTCTACTTTATTTTTTTTAATTAAATTTTTATTTTTACTTTATTTTACTTTACAATACTGTATTGGTTCTGCCATACATTGACATGAATCCACCATGGGTGTACATGAGTTCCCAAACATGAACCCCTCTCCCATCTCCCAGCCCATATCATCTCTCTGGATCATCCCCATGCACCAGCCCCAAGCATCCTGTATCCTGCATCAAACATAGACTGGCGATTCGTTTCTTACATGATAGTATACATGTTTCAATGTCGTTCTCCCAAATCATCCCACCCTCTCCCTCTCCCTCTCCCTCAGAGTCCAAAAGTCTGCTCTACACATCTGCGTCTCTTTTGCTGTCTCGCAGACAGGGTTATCATTGCCATCTTTAAATGCCCAAATCTGTTGGATTTGAACCCTTGCCTGCCTTTCCTTTTTAAATGAGGCCTTTCCCTAATTTGTCAGATTACCTGGACTCCCCATTTTCTCCTACTCATCTGTTGAATTTTTGTTAAAAAATTTCACAATACCAGAAATCTCAGTCACTACCTCCCACTCCCTACACTTGACTGTTTATCTTTTCATTCTTTTCAGGGCCACAGTTCTTTATTATTAATAAATGATGCAATATCCATCCATTCATCCATCCATCCAATTACTTAGTCCTAAAGTGAAAATGTAGACTAACTTCTAGATGTCTGATTTTGCCAGTGTAAGAGTGACATAATATATTGGTGAAATCAAATGAAGAATATTTTCTGGGGAAATCGATGGGTGTGGGACTAATCTCAATATCAGAATCAATACTGAAGTGGTCCCAGGGAGTTATTATATAATTTAGGTAAGTGACTACCAGACTTCAACTCAGTCCAGACGCTATCATCAGACATACATCTGTGTTTATATCATTATGCAAATGAAATTATTGGTGGTCAGGTTCTGTTGTAATTCAGTTCTACTAACTAGATGTGTAAGATGAATATTTAAACAGGACATTAAGCAGGGGCATGATGTTCAGTGAGGGTTGATGAGAAAGCAGATGAATTCTGCATGGGAGTCAAGTTGACTGAATTTTCAGCTTGGACTTGCCACTAACTAACACTGTGAGCCTACAATAATTCCCTTCTTGATCTCAGTCTTCCAAAGGTAAGATGGAGAGGAGGGCACACTTAAACACTGTAGATATAGAATGTTCTGGTGTAGGGTTTCTCTCTAAAAGTCTGATCTCAGTTCCTTTTCAAGATCTAATTTAGACAGCATTTCTTCATGAAGTCTGGTCTCATTTCCCTGATACAATAACTTCTTCTTTCAACCTCCCAGTGCATTTTAATGAGTACAGTTTTAACACTCCATCAGTTCAGTTCGGTTCAGTCGCTCAGTCGTGTCCGACTTTTTGCGACTCTGTGAATCACAGCACGCCAGGCCTCCCTGTCCATCACCAACTCCCGGAGTTCACCCAAACTCATGTCCATCGAGTTGGTGATGCCATCCAGCCATCTCATCCTCAGTCATCCCCATCTCCTCCTGCCCCCAGTCTCTCCTAACATCAGAGTCTTTTCCAATGAGTCAATTCTTCACATGAGGTGGCCAAAGTATTGGAGTTTCAGCTTCAGCATCAGTCCTTCCAATGAGTATTCAGGGTTGATTTCCTTTAAGATTGACTGGTTGGATCTCCTTGCAGTCCAAGGAATTCTCAAGAGTCTTCTCCAACACCACAGTTCAAAAGCATCAATTCTTCAGTGCTCAGCTTTCTTCACAGTCCAAATTTCACACCACACATGACCACTGGAAAAATCATAGCCTTGACTAGATGGACCTTTGGTGGCAAAGGAATGTCTCTGCTTTTGAACATGCTATCTAGGTTGGTCATAACTTTCCTTCCAAGGAGTAAGTGTCTTTTAATTTCATGGCTGCAATTACCATCTGCAGTGATTTTGGAGCCCAGAAAAATAAAGTCTGACACTGTTTCCACTGTTTCTCCATCTATTTCCCATGAAGTGATGGGACCAGATGCCATGATCTTCGTTTTCTGAATGTTGAGCTTTAAGCCAACTTTTTCACTCTTCTCTTTCACTTTCATCAAGAGGCTTTTTAGTTCCTCTTCACTTTCTGCAATAAGGGTGGTGTCATCTGCTAATCTGAGGTTATTGACATTTCTCCTGGCATACTTTGCATTATTATTTTTTGGGACCACTTTCTAGTCTTCTACTAAGTCTTCTGTAGAAATCCTTCATAGCAGGGTAGATCTAAATGTAAAACACAGAACTCTAAAACTCCTAGACGATAACAAGGGAAAAAATCTAGATGACCTTGGCTATGGCAGTGACTTTATAGATACAACACTAAGGGCACAGTCCATGAAAGCAATAATTGATTAACCATATTTCATTAAAATAAAAACCTATGCTAAATATACTAATAAGAGAATAAAAAGAGAAGTTGCAGACTGGAAGCAAATAATTGCAAAAAAGTATCTAATAAAGAACTGCTCTCCAAAATATAAGAACTCTTGAAACATAACAGTAATAAAATTAACATCTCAATTAAAAAATGATAGAATACCTGAACAGATACCTCATCAGAGATGTAAAAATGACAAGCAAGCATATGAAAAGATGCTTCACATCATATGTTATTAGAGAAATGCAAATTAAAACAAAGAGATATCACTATATACCTTTTAGAGTGACCAAAATTTGCAACAATATCAAACACCAGATGCTGGCAAGGATGCAGCCCAAGAGGAACTCTTTCATTTCTGATGAGAAAGTGAAATGGTACAGCCACTTTGAAAAACACTTTGGCAGTTTCTTAACTTTTCTTTTTTGGCCTGTTGATATGATTGATTTTCAAGCGTTGAACCAATTTTGCCTACCTGAGACAAATCCCACTTGGTTGTGGTATATAATTCTTTTTTTATATACTTTTGGCTTTGATTTGCTAATATTTTGTTGTGGATTTTTGCATCTCACCATTTACCATATTGCATACATTATCCTGTAATTCAGATTAACTCAAACATATTCCATTGTTGAGTTCAGTGAAAATACCACAAAATAACATTTTAATATAGGAGTTCAAGATGCTGAATACAAATTATTAATAAGTTCAGTTCAGTCACTCAGTCATGTCCGACTCTTTGTGACCCCATGAATTGCAGCACGCCAGGCCTCCCCATCACCAACTCCAGGAGTTCACTCAGACTCACATCCATCGAGTCAGTGATGCCATCCAGCCATCTCATCCTCTGTTGTCCCCTTCTCCTCCTGCCCCCAATCCCTCCCAGCATCAGAGTCTTTTCCAATGAGTCAACTCTTCACATGAGGTGGCCAAAGTACTGGAGTTTCAGCTTCAGCATCATTCCCTCCAAAGAAATCCCAGGGTTGATCTCCTTCAGAATGGACTGGTTGGATCTCCTTGCAGTCCAAGGGACTCTCAAGAGTCTTCTCCAACACCACAGTTCAAAAGCATCAATTCTTCGGCGCTCAGCTTTCTTCACAGTCCAACTCTCACATCCATACATGACCACTGGAAAAACCATAGCCTTGACTAGACAGTATTTGCTAATTATCCTAAGTATATTACTTAATTCAATTGTCATATATAATATGGAAATCAGTGTTAATACTTCCTTCCTTCAGATGAGAAAATAATTTACTCTTCATTTAATTATCAATGTGTTTTGTGTGAATACAGCATAAATTGTGGAAAGGAATTAAACTCATCTCCAAATCTCATCTAGTAAGTAGCAGAGACAAAGTGGACCTGATTACAAAATCCATGTTCTTTCTATTATAGGATTTGGAAGCCAGCTTACTTTAGGCTGATGAATGCCATTACTCTTGGAAGTAACAGTGAAGTGGGAGAAAGCTGGGAAGATTTAAAATTCTTCAAACAACAGACGTAAGGCTCTGGAGGCTTTGGGCCTTCTTAAAAGTCTCAGGGCTTCCTAGAAGGAGGCTGCCTAAGACCTATGCCTTGCAACCCATCCACCTCCCCATCTAGAAGCAAGAGCTTGCAGTATGGCAATCACTGGGCCAGAGGACAATCATAAATAGAACCTCTCACGTGAACTCAAGGAAATCTCTTTAATTTTAATTGGACTCTGAGATGGGTCTTATTGTTTCAAAAATGAACCACGGACACTCAAACAGTCTCATCATGTATCTATAGATGACCTAGATCCCTGTCCATAAGGCTGGTTATCTGCCTCAGTCTCCTTTCTTAGTTATAAGTAGATACCAGCAGGCTTCCCTGGTACCTCAGCTGGTACAGGAGACCCCAATTCGATTCCTGGGTTGGGAAGATCCCCTGGAGAAGAGATAGGCCACTCACTCCAGTATTCTTGGGCTTCCCTGGTGGCTCAAATGGTAAAGAATCTGCCTGCAATTTGGGAGACCTGGTTCGATCCCTGCATTGGGAAGATTGCTTGGAGAAAGACATGGTAGCCCATGCTAGTATTCTTGCCCGGGGAATCGCCATGGACAGAGGAGCCTGGAGGGCTGCAGTCCATAGGGTCACAAACAGTCGGACATGACTGAGTGACTAAGCACAGCACAGCATAGCCCAGTCACACTGGACCCACAGTATCCAGCCAAGTTCTTGTCAGTCCTTTCTCCCTGGTCTGGTTCCCATTCAGTATCCATTGGTTTCTACTCAGAGCCACGTTGCAAATGGAAAGACTCCCCCAGAATCATGGGCAACCATGGTCCAACTCTGAAACATGGGCCCAATGTCCTTATTTCCTGCTGCTATTTTCAGCCAACTTGAGCTGAAAAATAATGGATCCTGTGATTACTTGTCTTCCCACACTCTCGATTCTTATCTGAACCTCCCAGCTGCCCTTTGCAGAACAGCATTTGTGGTAAATTCTTCCTTAGTTTTAGTGCTCTTCACATTCTTGAAGCCTCATCTTGCATCAAACTCATGTCAGGATGTTATTGAATGTCTATGCAGATAGTACTGTGAAGTCCAGTTCTGTGATACAGCCTCTTTTCTTCACAACTGCAAAAAACCAGCCATGGCTGAGATGTCCTGAACTAGAGGTCAGTCAGTACCATGACAATTTCCTTATTAATACTTTCCAATATGACTGTTTCAGCTTGGGAAGTCTAAAGTTTCAGATAAGCTCAGATATGCTGCATTTAAATGATTGCATAAACAGTTTTGATGGATGATCACTACTTACAAGGCAGCTAGATCCGTGCAACCTCAAAAGCACTTCAGCACCACTGCCAAATTTGTCCAGGCTGATCCGAAGACCAGACAGTCCTTTGCTGTGAGTAACTCATGCAGCTGTACAAACAGGCTTCAGATCTATTTGTTTCTTTAATCCAATTGGATTCTACTGGGACATGTTTCATTCTGATATTTCTATGATTTATGATTGTAATGATAAGCCTTCTATAATCCTGAAGCGTAAAGGGTTTCGGCACCCTGGCCTGGGGAAGTCATCAGATTTAGTGGAAACAAAGTTGGTCTTAGCATTAGAAACTTTATCCTGAAATCACATGAAAGAAAAAAATAAAGTTGCTCTGTTCCTCCTCTCTTCCCCCACCTCTGTCCATATTCTTTTTGGCAAATTGATGGACACATAACCAATTAAATTAAAACTAATTTTAGTTCCAAAGCCATTAGGAAACAAGGTCCTGGGGGGGATTTTAAGTAATTTCATTTCAGCTGATTAAGATGTTTAGATATGATACATCCCATTTAATGCTTGGAAACATTGTCGAAGTCAAAAGCACGCTAAGTATACAATGTCTCATGAACCGGCAAATTGGTGGTGGTATCTACTTAAAACTTCTGTTAATTCAGTAAAAATTCCTTGAAAGCTTTCCTGATTCCCTACTCATAAGGCAAAGGTCTAAGGTCTCCAGGCATCTGTGAGATGAATTCCCAACCATCAAAAATATGTTCACATTTGCTTATTTTTAGTTTGCTCAGCTTGCTTAGATCTAGTCTTGTTTTGGAGCCTGTTCTTGTCCCCGTTTTGATATTTTAGTCTTATTTAATGATTTGGATTCCCTACATTTCAAGAATGGTCTAGACAGGTATGGAGAGTTCATCATCAGCTAATCCCATTTGACAGGAAGTAAAGAGGCCTCAGGAAAAGAAGCCTTAAGTCTTCTATGCAAAAACAATACGATGTCATGTCCAGAAGTACATAATCAGGCACTTTACAAGTCATCACTGGCTACTTTTTTGTCCCATGCCTATACAGAGAATATCAGATCAGTGCTGCTGTCCTTAGAATGCTTATAGTCTTGTGAGATACAAAATAACGACAGGTAATATTTCTTTACGGCTTTCCTGGTGGCTCAGTAGTAAAGAATCCACCTTCCAATGCAGGAGATACAAGTGCAATCCTTGGATCAGAAAGATTCCTTGGAATAGGAAATGGCAAGCCAGTATTCTTGCTTGGGAAATCCTATGGCCAGAGAAGCCTGGCAGGCTATAGTCCACGGGGTCACAAAAGAGTCGGATGTGACTTAAGACTAGATGAAACATTTCTTTAGTTCCCAATATGTGCTAGACATTTCACTAAGTGCTTCATATGGGCTATTTCATTTAATCCTGACAATTGTCCTATGAATAGGCACTATGATTACTCCTGTTTTAAAGATTAGAAAACTAAGGCAATTAAAGGCATTAAGTATCTTGGAATTGGGATTTGAACCAAGTTAGTGTAGCTGTAGGGTTCTGGCATGTAACCATCACCCAACCCTGCTTTATGGAAGGATGCTGTGCAATTTTACATGAGGATTGTACAATGTTCTTTAAGATAGCAAAGGAGACATTATTGCCTTTGATCAGCTAGGGGAGCTGATGGAAAGAATTCACTCATGTACCAACTATGTCAAAGCCCCAGTCCATGGATGCTAGTCATTATGGAAATGAGGCAAGGAGGAATGTCCAGATTCAGAGCCACTCTGGGTAGCAATGCGAATCTCAGGGAGGCTCTGTTCAGAGCCACAACTCCTCATTCCTGAAATATTTCCTCTTTATTGGTGACGTTTTTCCAGCCTGTCGCTATTAAGGTAATGGTTTTGTCACTAGAGTGCAGTATCATGGACAGAGAATTTGCTGTCAGAAAGATACAAAGTTCAAATGTCTACTGCACAATTTACTAGTTTTATTGCATGCGTGCTAAGTCACTTCAGTTGTGTCCAACTCTTTGCGACCCTATGGACCTTAGCGTGCCAAGCTCCTCTGTGCATGGGATTCTCCAGGCTAGAATACTGGATTGGGTTGCCATGCCCTCCTCCACTTTCCCTGGAGGAGGGCTAGCTTTATTACCTTGAGCATATTTCTCCAAGTCTTTGAATTTTATCATGTGCAAAATGGAGATATTAATACTTTCCTCACAAGCCTATTATGAGCATAAAAGCCTAAAGGGAGAAGTGACCAAGGAATGACCCGCCAAGTTCATTGCCTGCAATGCGATGTGTGCCCACTCAGTGGCAGTTTCTCCCTTTCAGAGTCTGCTCTCAGGGAAAGTTTTCATATCACTGTGGTGTACTTCAGTGCAATCACATTCTGAACTAGAATTTCTTTCTCAAAAGGGCAGCTGAACACCAGGACTGACCTTTCCCTGGCTTCTTCCCTTCAAGAGATTTCAAATGTCAGAGATTTTACTGAGGATGTTTTCTTGGGGGAATATTTTGGTGGTGTGAAATTCAGCTGCCGAGCAGGCAGTTTTTCTGTTAATTATTCAAGGCTTGGGTGGGGAGGGGGGTCTTCTCATCTGTGAAATAGTCCTAAACTCTAAGGGGTAAAGGGAGGGAACAGCTGAGTCCTGAGAGATGTTGGGAGGAAAGCAAAACCCAACAGCGCAGCCTAATCTCTGAGCTGTAATGAAAATGTGAGGGTCTGTGGTTACCTCAACTCCGATGTGAAGTTTCCATCTCTCTAGACAGCAATACAAGGCAGGGTGTTGCTCTGCAAAAATGGGCTGAAGTCACACTATTTCCAAATAGCCTCCTTCCTGTTAGCAAGTGAACAATCTTGGTTGTAATCAATACGTTGAATTAAAAAATCAGTATACAGGGGCCCCATCCCATGCCACTCATAGATCTTTGCCAAACAAACGGGGAGTGTTTTGAGCATCATTCCAGTTACTTGAACAGGTGTGCTTAGTGCTAACTTCTTCTACTCCCCCAAACACCCAAACACTTTGGGGATATTGAATCCCCAAAATCTTCAGATGTAATCCATCCAGCTAACATATTTCCTTTCAATTTATTTTTTCCTGTACCGTTTTCTCCACTGTCTCCTCTTATTCATATTTCCCTCTCTTTCCCTTTTTTTCTTTCTGTTTTGAGAAAGGGTTACTATGGGTGAAACCCATTTCTCTATTTAGATTTCAGATCTTTGATGGCATTAAGTAAGCTGCATCTAATCCATAAAATTTCAAACTGGCTGTAATGAAAATGTGAGGGTCTGTGGTTTTCCTAGGTGCTAAATAAAATTTTTTTTTCTCTTAAAAACACTAAGTTGCTAAGGCTTACTCTTCAACAATGTTTTCCATTATCAGATGTTGTTGAATGAAGAAAACAAAGCTCATAAATAAATTCTGCTTTATTGTTTACATAAATCAATAAGTTGGCTTGACATAAATCCTCTGAAAGTCAATTAGGAAGGTAAATGTTTCTTTTATGAGTTAAAGAAATCAGTGGTGACATGACTCAGTTCTTTGTACAGAAAAACAACTGAATGAGGCTTCTTTCAGACATCAGTTATGGAGAAAAGTGCTGGGGTCTCATGTAACTTTTTAAAGAATACATAGATAAGGTAATAATAAAATAGACAAAGACAAATCATAGAAAATGAATAAAAGATAAAACGAATAATTTACAAACCCAAATGCATACTCTCTCTCAGAAAAGATGCTCAGATTCACTAGTAGTTACAGAAATACAAAGTAATATAGTGTTGTGTCACTTTTACTTATAAGTCTGAAAATATTAAAATGAACTATATAACCTGATATGGGCTGAGATGTGAAGAAAATATCATATATTGTTGAAAGAAATACTGTTTACAGACTTATTTTAAGGCAATATGAACATTCATTAAAAAGTTTAAAATCCATATACCCTTCTACTTAGCAATCCCAGCTCCAATTTCAATTCTGGGATTCTAGTCTTTAGAAATAAATATATAAGGTATACATATGTTCAAGGATGTTTATTTTTGGCACTATGAAATATAATATGGCCATTAAGAATAATGAAGTAGAGTTTTATCAGATGACTTACAATTCCCAGAAGGTAACTGCTGAGTAAGAAAAGAGGCATATTGAAAAGTGTGACTAATTTGATTGCATTTTTATAAAATATTTGATTTTTTAAAGTTCTGTTTATGTACATTATCAGTCATTCTCTATCAGATTGTATTAGCATTAAGAAAAACATGGAAGGATATAACATAAGGATATAATTAATGATGAATATGAAAATAAGTCTCAAGATCTGACATTTCTATCCACCTAGATTTCACAGTCACACCTTGTGGAGTCCTGGCTGGTTGGTGGGTTGATCTATTTATGTCTCTATGTCTCTATCTATCTGTCTATTTATTTACTTCTCTATTTTTCCAGCTTTTTAATGTGTTGACAATAAGAGGGTTTTCTAGGCTCTCCAATTTTTCACATATTCAGAAATAGTAGTCCCTCTGGGCTCTTTTTAAATAATGTTTGTAGTTGCAGAAGTCTGATAGTTAGGTCATATTTCGGTGATTCAACATCATTAAATCTCTCTTAACACCTGACAACTAAGACTAGGGATGGGAAACCAAGGCCTGACTTGCCATGTTGACAACAATGTATTTTTCCATAAAGATATTTGAAAAGCCAGCCAAGTCTATGGGGTCAGGCACATTTGGGTTTCCCAGTATGATAAGAGTGTGAATCTTATCATAATATTTCAGTTCCTTGAGCTTGTGACGATCTATAAAGTGGGTATAATCATACCTACCTGTTGTTCCTGTGATAATTTTTCCCAGCTAAAAATATAAAGTACTTCTCACTGTGTCAGTACAAAGTAGCCCCTTGGAATGGTAACTTAGAAGTATGGGTCTGTCCATCGGCAAGTCTCCAAGGTGATCCAGTCTGTATATTCATGACAGATACAGTTGTACAGGGAAGTGAGTGTCCATACTTTCCGGCTGAAGAGGGGATACTTTGGATTTACATTAAAAAAAACTGCCTATTAAAATTTTTTATTGGAGTATAGTTGATTTATTAGACTGTTGTGTTACTTTTTGCTGTACAGCAAAGTGAATCAGTTAAACTGACCACTCTTTTTTAGATTCTTTTCCCATATGTTTACAATAGCCAGGACATGGAAGCAACCCAAATATCCATCAGTAGAGAAATAAATAGAGAAGATATGTTATGTATGTATAATGGAATATTACTCAGGCATAAAAAGGATGGAATAATGTCATTTGCAGCAACATGGATCTACATTTTGAGATTAATGTAGAAGAACCCTTCAGCAATACTCAGATCTTTGTGAAAGTTTGGGTAGGAATTTGTGCAATGTTTGTTGAAATCAGTCTAGACCCTCTGACTTTCATTGTCCCCATATCAACGGACACCTATCTAAGGGCCTCATCACTAGGTTCTGATCCTCAAACTAGTATGACCATTGGCAATAGTCTTTCTGTGTGGTTTAACATGGAAAATCAATGGTTCTTTGCCTCTCTTTTGAAACATGGCTATAAAAATAAGCTACATTTACTTGCTACATTTCTGAGATAGATCTTCTCAAAACCTAAACTGCAATGATGAGGATAAATAATTTAGTGGTATAATAACTTCTTTCATATCAAAGAATCTGAAGGGATTTTCCAGGGATATTTCAATGTGGTTTATCTACATCAAAGTAACTAAAGAAGTAAGGAATTGTAACAGTAGGCCAATGCAGCAAATATCCATTCTTTATGCTATAGCTTTCAGAGGAAAAAAGATCTGGATTAAGCATAAACAAATGAATTGGAAAATGCTTTCCTCAGGAAATTGTCTTTCATCTTTCCCTTTAAATAAAACTTATTTTTCACCAATCAAAGGAATTTTTCAGTTGGAAAGATTGTATTTATGAAATGCACGGTAAGGTAATAACCCATTCTTGTGCTGCTTAGAAAGTGATTAAAAACACTCAAAATATGATTATATTTTGGTATTATAGGTTACAATATTATATGTATGCTGATCTGCAAGTAATTTCCTTTTCTTTGCCGTTATGTTGGATTAGTAGAGTCCCCCTCAACCCAATCCAGACTTATTAAAAATGATAATTACTGAGAAACTAGTATATGCCAAATCTTGGAGACTGGAATGGAGAAGACCTTGTCCCTTCTCTGAAGGAGGTTCTCTGAAGGGCAAGGAGCCTAATGAATAATTCAAAACTGGAAGAGACTAAACTTAGAGAAGGAAAATGGTCATGATTTCACAGGGTGGTGGTATTTAAGCTAACCTTAAAGAGCAACTAAGGGAAAGGAAAGGGGAACTTTATTTTAAGAGGGATTGTCAGGCATAAAAGCAAAGGTGACTATGAGACCTTCATGAGTTTAGGAATTTAGACCAAATTTAGTTTAATTTGCTTAGAATTAGGGGAGATATAGCTCAAAGACAACCCTAAATGACAAGCTTAGCATTTAGGATCCAGCAGGAAAGTGACATGATCAGATCAGTATTTTAGAAAGACCCTTACAGCAGTGTGACAGACTGCTTGGAGGATAAGGGCTTTCAATAAGATTTAAGAACTGCAAAGTACTGTACAGACATTGGTTGTAAATATTACTGCCAGTGTTTTGTGTGCTGAGAGAGATCAGAGATGAGAAACTTCTTAAATTCTTCTCTCTGGCAGGGGTTGGCGCTTATTACTAAGCCCCACAGAACTGGAATGGAGACCACAGAGGGCTATTACCCAGAGAAAGCTTATCAGGTTTTGTCCAAAGGCTTTCCTGAATGGACTTTGTATACCATGTCATAGATGGAAGGTGAAAAAGAAAGGCTAAACCAGGAGCCGAGACTTAGGACCAACTCATGTCCATGAGTAAATCACAGAGATTCGTGCAAGAAATAGCATCCAAATTGGCAGAAAAGAGAGGAAGTAGACAAATCCCAGAGGGGAGAGTCAGATGGCAAGATTGTTATTATAATTAGTTTTTATCCCCATATATATCTCCTAAGCATTTCTTTACATGGGCGAGGTCAAAAAATGCAGGCCTGGCTAGAGACGATGAGGGCTTGAGTCACCAGCAGCATCACAGAGGATGAGGAGGAGAGAAGAAATTCCACAGATATAAAGGAGACTTAATAGCTGATTAGATATGAGTGAGGAGTTAAGATAGCCCCGCCCCTCTTTTTTAAGCCTGAACAACCTAGACAATGCTGAAGTTGAAGCTCCAATACTTTGGCCACCTGACATGAAGAGCTGACTCATTGAAAAATACCCTGATGCTGGGAAAGATTGTGGGTAGGAGGAGAAAGGGGTGACAGAGGATGAGATGGTTGGATGGCATCATCAACTCAATGAACATGAGCTTGAGCAAACTCAGGGAGATAGTGAAGGACAGGGAAGCCTGGCGTGCCGCAGTCCATGGGGTTGCAAAGAGTTGGACACGAAGGATACGACCGAGCGACAGAACAACAGCAAAACTGGACAAACAGGGAGAGAATGAGAGCTAGGAACCGAGCAATGTATTCACCTTTGATGATGCTGAATATCTGGAAGAAACTGTCTAGGAAGGAACTCGACATATGTGGTTGAATTTCCGAGGAAAGTTTAATGCTAAGTATAGAAAGGAGAGAAGAATGCCTCTTACCTTGTGACCACAGTCTCTAGTATCTTCCTCCATGTCAATCATGTACTAAGCTCCCCAGCTGTGCTATGGGTTGTGATCCAATAGATCCCTCCTTAGGGCTCAAGACAAAGGGAACCTGGAATGGAGGGAATACAAGAGGAAGAGCATGAGTAATCTCCTGCAGATGTGCACACAATTCCACAGCAAAGAAGCAGTTTTGGTAGAAAATGACAAGGACAATTCAGCTGCAGCAGGGCTTTTGAAGTACTTATTAACAAATGGGAGAAATTATCCTTATAATCTCTTATAAGGAGAAGCTTCTGTCCCAGTCTGTGGTTGTTGCATACTATACTTCAGTCCAATGTATTGAAACTCTAATAATACTTTGGCCACCTGATGTGAAGAACTGATTCATTGGAAAAGACCCTGATGCTGGGAAAGATTGAAGGTGGGAGAAGAAGGGGATGATGGAGGATGAGATGGTTGGATGGTGGCACCTACTTGATGGACGTGAATTTGAGTAGGCTCTGGGAATTGGTAATGGACAGAGAGGCCTGGCTTGCTGTAGTCCATGGGTCACAAAGAGTAGGACACGACTGAGCAACTGAACTGACTGACTGACTGACCAGTATTGACTCCACCCAGCCTTATGAAGGAGAGGGGTAGTGCTCCCTAGGGGTACATAGATCACCTCTGGATAGTCGCATTCAGACCAAAAACATACTGAAATACAACAAAGCGTCAAGCCACTTGTTTAACGATAGTTTTCCAAAGAATTGAGGCAAACTGGAAACGAAGACTTCAGTGTCTTCCTACAAGGGAAAGGCCATCAATCAGAACAACGAGATAAAAATGTACACCGCTCCAAAAAAAAAATGTATACCCTCTTTATCTCACAGGGTGGTGGTGAGGATCAGTTTTCAAAATATGTATGAAAAGTTCTTGAATGTGGGAATAAGCCAAAGAAAATAATTTGCATTATTCACTGTGATCACATAGATAAAATCTGGCAAGAATTTGTTTGCTAAATCAATACTTCATTGCTTCTCACAGCTACACATTTATATTTAAAGAAGCAATATAACCAAGAAGACAGAACAATAAGAAAAAATTGTTTTTTAAATAGCCAAAATTTACCTTAGGACTCAGCCCCTATATCTAGCAATTTATCAAAAATAGCTGTTGTGATCAAGGGTAGAAGAGAAATTGTTACCAGATGGACTTCATTCTCAAATCTTAAGATTTTAAGCTGAGTTGAGATGGATGGAGATAAGTGCATATGTGTGTGTGTGTGTGTGTGTGTGTGTGTTGTGCACTTGTTCAGTTCAATTCAGTCACTCAGTCGTGTCCAACTCTTTGCAACCCCGTGAATCAAAGCACGCCAGGCCTTCCTGTCCATCACCAATTCCCAGAGTTCACTCAAACTTACGTCCATCGAGTCGGTGATGCCATCCAGCCATCTCATCCTCTGTCATCCCTTCTCTCCTTCCTGCCCCCAATCCCTTCCAGCATGAGGGTCTTTTCCAATGAGTCAACTCTTTGCATGAGGTGGCCAAAGTATTGGAGTTTCAGCTTCAACATCAGTCCTTCCAATGAACACCCAGGACTTATCTCCTTTAGGATGGACTGGTTCCCCATTTGCAGAGGGGTCAAAAAGGAGTTGCTTGTGAGGGAGTTGGATGACTTCCCATTTGAATCTGAAAGAAGAAATGGGTATGGTTGAATAGATTTAGCGTAAGAGTACAAGCTGCCAAGTCTCAACCTCTGAAAGACCCAAACATTTATAAACTCAAGTTCCAGAGGATTAGATCTGAACTCCTGATCTAAGGTGGACTAACTGCCTTTCCTAATTTTAGTGCTGTTTTTGAGATAGTACTGAGTTCGCACAAGAGCTAGAAAAAAAAGGTCTGTATTATTTTCTTGGGTTCTGTTTGTCCTGGATAGACCAGATGCTCTGTAATGATTTCAGAAAACAAACTTATCCATCACATTCTAAATGGTACAAATGCTGTAACATTTCTGTTTGGATGTGTTAAAAGTGAGGGCGTTTGGACTGGGGAAATAAAGACAAGTTCAAATAGAGGTAGATTATTGTTAGTAATATGCCTTTATCCTTCTAGAGTAAAAATAAAGTAATGGAAAATTGAAACTATTATTTCAGCAGCAAAAAGATGGTTTCCTAGATGTTGGTTAAACACTTCAAAATACATACGTCAAACCCTGATGCATTCCATTCTAGTCCACTTCCAGCCCATCTTTCAGGACCCTGGTAAATTTGGGGACTTCCAAAGCTTCCATGATTTTTTTCAGTTTGTAGGCTGGAAATAATTTTCTCTCCCTGAATTGCTACCACATTCCTTCCTTGTAATGTATCTGTTTGTGCTTTATTTTCCCTACCAGACGGTGAGCTCCCTGATAACAAGTACCATGTCCAACTTATCTAGGTGTTATCAAATTCTGTTTTCCATATAGTAGGAACTTTGTAAATATTTACTGAGTGAATATAAGAAGGGCCATCTTGGTGAAATCTATGACCATGGATAACTTTAAGATTAGAGTTTGGATGTGTCTGCTTAGTCTCCCAGTTGTGTCCAACTCTTTGTGACCCCATGGACTATAGTCCCCTAGGCTCCTCTGTCCATGGGGATTCTCTAGGCAAGAATACTGGAGTGGGTTTCCATGCCCTCCTCCAGGGGATCCTCCCAACTCAGGGATCAAACCCAGGTCGCCTGCACTGCAGGCAGATTCTTTCCCACCTGAGTCCCCAGGGAAGCCCTGGAAGCCTCCATGGAAGACATGAGGTAGGTGCCTGAAAGAACCATTTGTGCCACGGATTAAAGTTGCATTGTCCAGGGTGGTAGCCATATATTGCTACTTATTTTAAAATTAAGATTAAATAATATTTAAAAACTAGTTCTGCAGGGATTTTAGTTGGTTCAGTGGTAAAGAATCTACCAGCCAATGTAGGAGATACAAGAGACACAGGTTCGATCCCTACATACGGAAGACCCCCAGGAGGAGGAAATGGCAACCTACTCCAGTATCCTTGCCTGGAGAATCCCATGGACACTGGAGCCCCATGGGCTACAGTCCATGGGGTCACAGAGTCAGACATGACTGAGCGCACACACTCTCTGCAGTGTCACTAGCACATTTGAAGTGCTCAGTGGCCATATGTGCTGCTAGCATATGGACATTTCCATCTCATAGACTTCTTTTCCTCAATAATGGTCTACTACATGGTAATTTCAGGTTTCCAAATCTCAGCTCCTGAACTAACAGCTCTTAAAAAAAAAATTTTTTTAATGGAGTGTAATTGCTTTAAAATGTAATGTTAGTTTCTGCTATACAACAACATGAATCAGTTATTTGTATACACATGTCCCCTTCCGTGAAAGTCTCCCTCCTACCCCCACCATCCTACCCTATAGGTCAACACAGAGCACTGAGCTGAGCTCCCTGTGCTATACAGCAGATTTGCACTAGCTAGCTATTTTACACATAGTCATGTATGTATGTACATGTCTATATATGTGGACTTCCCTGGTGGCTCAGATGGTAAAGCATCTGCCTACAATGCAGGAGACCTGGGTTCTATCCCTGGGTCGAGAAGATCCCCTGGAGAGGGGAATGGCAATCCACTCCAGTATTCTTGCCTGGAAAAAATTCCACAGATGGAGGAGCCTGGTAGGCTACAGTCCTTGGAGTCGCAAAGAGTCAGACACAACTGAGCTATATAGCACTAATGTATATATGTCAAAGCTGTTCTCCCAGTTTGTCCAGCTCTCCCTTGTCCCTTCTGTGTCCACACATCTGTTCTCAGTGTCTGCACCTCTATTTCTGCCCTGCAAATAGATTAATTAGTATCATTTTTTTTTCTAGTTTCCATGTAATGAAAATGGGTCATTTGTAGAGATTTGGATGAACCTAGAGTCTGTCATACAGAGTGAAGTAAGTCAGAAAGAGAAAAACAAATACCTTATATTCACAAATATATAGAACCCTTGCTTTTATCTGTCTCAGTCCCTACATGTGTTTTTCCTGACCAGCCCCATCTGTGATGCTGGTAGGTCATTTGCTCTGATCAGATATCTAAACTGCCACTCCTAGATAAGAAAAAATATCTCCCACTCATTGTTTTTATTTACTTATTTTATCAGAATTTTTAGTTAGTTTATTCTTTGTTCATTTATAAGAACCTTTATTGAAGTGTAATTTACATACCATTGAATTTATCCATTTTTAATGTAGAATTTAATGGTTTTTAGCACATTTACAAAGTTGAACAAATTTTACCACAGTCTAATTTTAGGACATTCCATCACCCTTGAAAGAGCCATTGTGCCCTTATGGAGTCACTCCTCATTCATAAGCCAGTCCCTGACAACCACAACTCTATTGTCTATACATTTGTTTGTCTGGTCATTTCATATAAATGGCAGTGTGTAATAACAATAACTTCAGCTATGCAAATGACACCACCCTTATTGCAGAAAGTGAAGAAGAACTAAAGAGCCTCTTGATGAAAGTGAAAGAGGAGAGTGAAAAAGTTGGCTTAGAGCTCAACATTCAGAAAACTAGGATCATGGCATCTGGTCCCATAACATCATGGCAAATAAATGGGGAAATAGTGGAAACAGTGGCTGACTTTACTTTTGGGGGCTCCAAAATCACTGCAGATGGTGATTGCAGCCATGAAATTAAAAGACACTTGCTCCTTCAAAGGAAAGTTATGACCAACCTAGACAGCATATTCAAAAGCAGAGACATTACTTTGCCATCAAAGGTCTGTCTAGTCAAGGCTATGGTTTTTCTAGGAGTCATGTATGGATGTGTGAGAGTTGGACTATAAATAAAGCTGAGTGCCAAAGAATTGATGCTTTTGAACTGTGGTGTTGGAGAGGGCTCTTGAGAGTCCCTTGGACTGCAAGGAGATCCAACCAGTCCATCCTAAAGGAGATCAGTCCTGAGTGTTCATTGGAAGGACTGATGCTGAAGCTGAAACTTCAATACTTTGGCCACCTAATGCGAAGAGCTGACTCATTTGAAAAGACCCTGATGCTGGGAAAGATTGAGGGCAGGAGGAGAAAGGGATAACAGAGAATGAGATGGTTGGATGGCATCACCGACTCAACGGACATGAGTTTAGGTAAACTCCGGGAGTTGGTGATAGACAGGGAGGTCTAGTGTGCTGCAGCCCATGGGGTCGCAAAGAGTCGGACATGACTGAATGACTGAAATGAACTGAACTGAATATGTAGTCTCTTGTGTCTGGCTTCTTTAAATTAGCATACATTTTATGAGATTCATCAATGTTTGTATCATGAATCGGTACTTCATTTCTCTTTGTTCCTAATATTTTGTTGTATTTGTCTTTGCATTTATTTCTTGATACACATTTGGGTTGTTTTCACTTTTGGCCTTTATGAATAATGCTATAATGATTATTTGAATAACATTTGAATAGCTTGTCTGGACATATATTTTTAATTCTCTTGAGCATATATTTAACAGTGGAATTTTTGAGTCATATGGTAAACCTATTATAACTATTTTAGGAAACTGATACTTTGCCCTTCAAAGAGAGTGCATGATTTTACATTTCCACCAACAATATATGTCTTAATACCTCCACATTCTTCCATTTTATTACCAATACTTATTATTGTCTCTCTTTTTATTATAGTTATCTAGTAAAATGATATCTTATTACTTTAATTTGTATTTCTCTAATAACTAGGGATCTTGACAGTCTCTTGTGTATTATCTGGCCATTTATATATTTTCTATTAGGTATATGCTTCTATTAGGCCTTTTTCTAATAAGTAATATGTCTATTCAAATATTTTGCCTTTTTAAAACTTAGGTCATTTGTATTTGTATTTATTGATTTTTATTGAAGTATAGTTGATTGACAATTTTGTGCCAATCTCTGCTGTACAGCTGAGTGAGTCAGTTTTACACATATATACATTCTTTGGTTATTTGTCTTTTTAGTATCAAGCTGTGAGAGTTATTTATATGTAAGTCCATTATCAGGTAAATCAATTGGAAATATTTTCTCCCAGTCTTTGGTTTGTATTTTCAATTTCTTGATGGTACACTTTGAATTTCAGACATTTTAAATCTTGATGTAGTTCAATTTATACCAAATTTAGTTTTGCTCTTGAAATAGAAAATTATGTGGGTAGAACATCAAAATATAAAAATTGACCTCTTCCCCCATTTTAAATGCATTTCAGTTATTCAAATTAAATGGTTCAATAAAAGTCAAACTCTTTGGCTTTGTTGTAAATAGCAGTTTCATGAATATTTAAGAAACAACTTGAGTATGGCATATCTACAGGATAAGGTTCACTCAACCCCCCACACACAGTAACTTGCAAGCATCCCTTTCTCTGCACACCATCACTTTCTTTAAAAATCTCAAGTCAGGCAATGTCACTACAGGTCCCTCTTGTCCTTAGATTTGCTGTTTTCTCTGGTTGTTCACTCCATGTTTGATCAGGAAAGGATTTGTCTCATCTTTCTTGTTTCTATCTAAAACACCATATATATTTTAAATTAGTTACAAAATGGCCTCAACTTCTCTGAGTTATATCACCTGTGGTTACTCTATATCAATATTTTCTCAGACTTTACATTAGGTGAAATGGTTTTAGTTTAAAAGACAACTTCGGTAAAAAAAAAAAAAAATAAAAAAAAAAAAAAAAAACAACATTAATACATTATCATCTAGCTATAATACATATTTTATTAAAACTGTCTTTCATTCAATTCAGCTAATCATTATGCAGTTATTATCCTCATCTCACAGATAAAGAACTTAAAGCATGTAAATATTAAGTAACTTTTCAGCTCTTCTACCATGGGCAAGAGGTGGTGCTGACCAAAATCTACGCTCTTTGATGCTGCTGCTGCTGCTGCTAAGTCGCTTCAGTCATGTCTGACTCTGTGCAACTCCATAGATGGCAGCCTACCAGGCTCTTCCATCCCTGGGATTCTCCAGGCAAGAATACTGGAGCGGGGTGCCATTTCCTTCTCCAATGCATGCATGCATGCTAAGTTGCTTCAGTCTTGTCCGACTCTGTGCGACCCTATGGACAGCAGCCCACAAGGCTCCTCTGTCCACAGGACTCCCCAGGTAAGAACACTGGTGCAGGGTGCCATTTCCTTCTCCACTCTTCAGTGTTAGTTGTACTTATATCTATTTGGAGACTTCGAAGGAAAAAAAATTGCTTATCTCATAATAGACTTATTTGAATATATTGTTAGTTAATATATCAGTTTTTCCTCTGAATTTGGGAATTCAAATCATGATTCCAAGGGTACTGTGATCTTATCTGAAAACTATGGGAAGTATTTTCCATAGCAATTAAAAAATGATATACAAAGGTGCTTTGTGACTATCATCATTTAGTAATTGCATAATTTTATAAAGTAATTAAGTGACATAATCTTGAAACACTAGTCTCATTGTGGAATTCTTTATCATTTGTGATTTTGTTGTAATGAGAGTGAAATAAAAAAAGGTGCTGACACTGTTAATAGGCTTATTTTTAGAATCCCTAATAGATTAAAACTGATGGATTCATCAATCTGTTTGAATGTCCTTGGCATTTATGTTTCTCACTGATAGGTGGTATTTATAACTGTCTTAACAAGCAATTTCAGCCAAATCGGCTTTCGTGTCATAAGTACAGGGAGTCATTCATGTTGAAAATGATGTAAGAAGTGGAGCATAATTTAAAATATATAGATTGATGTTTCTTGCATTTCTTACCATTTCATTTTTAGTATTAAAACTCTGGTACAGATATTGATCTATGGATAAGGAATATCTGCCCGATAAATACCATCTACAGGACAAGGTAAGGATTTATCTGTTTAATCCAAAGAGGGCCCTTAAAACGATTTCTTTTTATGGAGTGTAATAGTCCATTGTGTCTTCCTTTACTACCTCTTTCAGTGGCTATCAACAGTAGTGAGTTATGAATAAGTACTTTCTCAATTCATATAATGGTCTAGAAATTTAACACTGGTCAATGGACCCGCCCAGGTAAACTTGCCTTTCTCCTTTAACAAAGTAGGAAAAATAATGTGGACAAAATCCTCAGGCTAAACTTATGGAAAATTTCCAAGTCCTTTTGGCTCTGATGTTGATAAATCAGCTCTGGTTGAAACACAGTGCCTTCTTTTCAATATTTTGATTTTGTCCTTTTGAAAGCTGTCTCTAAACACATTAATATCAATGTTTTTGTTTTAAATCACTGCTATCAAAAAACTTCTACAAATCTTCTCAATAGGTTGACCATCAAAGTTTTGAAAACTGAACAATCAAATTAAAATAAGTTAAAAAAAAAAAACTTTCTTGGCTTTGGAGGCAGCTTCTCTTAGAAGATCTTGCTGCGTATTTACTCTAAGTCCCCAGGCTGATTACACTCTTCAGTGTATAAAGGGTGGTATGTCATATTTGTTCAGCTAGCTAACATAAATAGGTAGCTAATTTAATGGGATAATTTTTTATTTTTGGGGGTCTAATGATCATGTAACTCTACATTTAGGATATATTGTGACAAGTACAATTGTCTTCCTAAAACACAACCTTGATTATAATTCTCCCCATTTCCACATTCACTAAATCATTAGTGACATTCCCCAAATATTCTTGGTTCCCCCTCATTCCAGGTAGAGTTGCTCTTCTTGGCCCTTTGTGATTGGATGGGGCCTTGTAGCTATTTCTGGCCAATGAGATGAAAGCGGGAGTAAGCATGTGCCCTTTCTGGGCTGAATCTTTACTTGCCAGGGCAAGAACTTTAAGAGCTCTCTGTGTCCCTGAGCATGATGATCTGCAGTGTTTGAGATGGTGACTACTTCTCAGATCAACACCTTGGATATCTGCCATGAGCAACAAGTTCCCTGTCAAACCATGGAGGACATGTAGCATAAGCATGAAATAAACCTTTATTGCTATAAGATACTAAAATTGGGGGCTTCTTTTTATAGCAGCATAATCAAGCCTATTCTGATTGGTACATTTCTCTACTCCCCACCACTTATTGAAAAACATTCATTGGGTACAGAATGAAGAATGCACTCTGGCATGCAAGACTCTCTTAAATATGGGTCATTCTTCTTTTCTTAGGAAGATTCATACACCTTGATTTCCAGCAGAACTGGACTCTGTGACCTGACTTTTGGTCTCTTTTAAGTCTTTTGTGAGAGCCTCATTGATCCTCTATTATTGTATGTGAATTTTCTCTTTTTGAATTCCCATAAGTATATCTTGTCATCATCTGTGGCACCTCTTTATTCTATTTTTGAAATTTTATTTATCTAGAAACTTACTGTCTTTACAGATAATTAATAAATTAATGTCAACCCTTGTGACTTAATCATACCTATATTTCTTATAGAAATTAGCTCTATTTCTAGAATATAGGAGGCAGTCAATGAATATTCATTACATTGGATTATTTTCTTCTTAAAGGTATAGCAATAAAAATAGTAGGTTTTAATTCTTTTTTAAAATTTTGTCTTTCCTCAAGCAAATGTGATTCATAACAAGGCTATTATAAACTGATAGAAATAAGAGACATCTATGAATTTATTCTTCATGCAGGTTTTTTTTTTCTGATTCATCTTAATCTGTCCATCTATCTATCCTTCTTATTATTTCATTCACTCATCTGCTGCTTTATGGAAGTAATATATTTATAGGAATAAACAGATATATTAGGACTTGTAGATAATGGTTTCCTGCTACATTCCTGAATGTACTTCTCAGAAATAATTATACAAAGTATTTCTATTCTGAATTATCCTGAAGCTTGTCATATTTTAAAATAATATGTGTATATATTTATTAATTGACATATTAATTTTAAACATTAGCTATTAACTTTCTGAAGACTTTATTCATTTCAGTAATCCCCCATTCCTTTATAACAATATTTTTAGTTTTTCTATTGGTTGAAATTGTATTTTAATACTTTAAAAATTCTTATTCTTGTTTCATCATTTGTTGATTGATGGTATCTCTTGACTGTTTACTTGGTGAAGTGAAGATATCGTTTCTTCAGCTTTACTTTAAAATTTTCAACTTTTAGAATATTATCTGTAACCTTAATTAAGCCTTCTGTGCTTTGTCCAGAGGGTCATTTTAAAAGTTTAAAATCAATAAAGTGCATTTATTTTATTGACTAAGTAAAAGTGTTCACTGCAGAGTCTGAGTACCATGGCTTAATTTCATTCTTTTACAACAGTTTGTTATCTTCCCCCTGTTGTTTTCAATGGCTTTTAAAATAAAAGTCTAGTACTGCCTGCCTTTATGACAATGTTATGTTTTCCCATCATCTCAATAATACTCTCTAATCTAGGACCTTTTCTCTTGGCAGGAGGTTTTCTTCTGATGTTATTATACTCTATACTGTTGTTGCTGTTGTTCAGTTGCTAAGCTGTGTCTGACTCTTTGCGAGCCTATGGACTGTAGCCTGCCGGGCTCCTTTGGCCTTGTACTGATTCCTTTTTAGATCTGTCTTATCTCTTACTACTCCAGAACCTCATTCCTGAATCTTATTGTTTCTCTTTCTTGGTTTATCTCCTCCTTTTTCTGGATTGTGTATTTAAGTAACTACCTAATAAAGAATTTATAAGATGAAAAATTTTGGAACTTTTTCATGTTTAAAGATGCCTTTTTTTCCCCTGAGATTACTATTGATTCATACATTGGGATTCAATTCTAAGTCGAATGTCATTTTCCTTTAAGGACATGAACAAAATGTCCTTAAAATGAAATGTCCTGTTGCTGGAGATAAATTAGAACCAACATGATGATTCTTTTTCTTATACAAGCTATTTGCTTTCTTTCTGTGCACCCTGTTCCACACTGAGCATAGCACACACAAAGTTTCAGAATCTTCTCTTTATTCTTAATACTATGAAATTCTACAGGCATATCTGAGTGTGAATTTTGTCTTTAAAATTTTGCTGAGTACTTGATGGGCCTTTTTAATTTGTTTCCTTCATTTCTGCAAATTCTAGTCTACTAATATTTATATGACCAACCTAGATAGTATATTCAAAAGCAGAGACATTACTTTGCCGACTAAGGTCCGTCTAGTCAAGGCTATGATTCTTCCTGTGGTCATGTATGGATGTGAGAGTTGTACTGTGAAGAAGGCTGAGCACCAAAGAATTGATGCTTTTGAACTGTGTTGTTGGAGAAGACTCTTGAGAGTCCCTTGGACTGCAAACAGATCCAACCAGTGCATTCTGAAAGAGATCAACCCTGGGATTTCTTTGGAAGGAATGATGGTAAAGCTGAAACTCCAGTACTTTGGCCACCTCATGCCAAGGGTTGACTCATTGGAAAAGACTCTGACACTGGGAGGGACTGGGTGCAGGAGGAGAAGGGGACGACCGAGGATGAGATGGCTGGATGGCATCACGGACTCGATGGACGTGAGTCTGAGTGAACTCCGGGAGTTGGTGATGAACAGGGAGGCCAGGCGTGCTGCGATTCATGGGGTCACAAAGAGTCGGACACGACTGAGCGACTGAACTGAACTGAATATATATAAATTTCCTCTCATCCATTTTCTCTGTTCTTTATTTCTTGAATATATGTGCTCTTAATTCAAACTTTGTTGTCTTTGACTTTTATTTTTCCCTAATAAGTTGGTCCCTTTGTTCTTCATTTGAGATTTTTTGGCTTTATATATACATGCTTCTGTGCAATATTTTTTGCTTGGTAAAGATTGTATTTTTTAAATTAAAAAATGTTATTTTTCTTTCATTGATTTTTTTATTACAGCAATTTGTCATTACTTTCTTATTTTATAGATACAGTGGCTTATGAAATTCATGTGCAATGATGCTCTACTGTGAAACCCAGATCCCTTTCCAATCTGGAAGCACTTGTTCATTCCCCTACTTTCTACACTCAAAGTGTTGTTGTTGAATGGGGGTGGAGATAGGGTAGAGTTTGGTGTATAAAGATCTGGCCTCTTGTTTAAATTCTGTAAATATCTGAAGGATCTTAAATGCTTAAGCACCCCCTGGGATTACCTAAGGTGTCTCTTACAGCTGAATCACAGGTCAACTTCTTCTGCCCAATCCTGTCTTCCACCCTCCCTTATTCCCTTCATTTGGGAGCATGACAAATCTCTCTCTCTCTCAGAGTCTGTTTCTCATGGAGCTAGGCATAAGACATTATGTGAGGATACTAATTTGAAGTTTTTATTTTTTTTTAATTCTTGAACTTCCCTGGTGGTCCAGGGGTTGGGACTCCTCACCGTCAGTGCAGGGGTATGGGTTCAATTCCTGGTCAGAAAACTAGGATCCTACATGCATGTAGTGGAAACAAAAAGTAAAATAAAATTAAAAAAAAATTATTTGTTTTCTGAATTCTGATTCCCTCAAAGTTATTTATCTATTATTCATGTGTATGTCTGTGGGTATGTATGTGTATTCGTGTGGCTTATTTAAAATCTAGAGCATTTTTACACATACCATACTTCTCCCTAGATGGTTTTATTCATTATTTTGACCAAAAAAAACCCCACCATTTTTACAATTTTTTTTGCTTTGAATTAAACATCTGACTTTTTAATTCTCTGCTTAAGGGGTTTGGAAAGGAGTCGTCAACTCCTTAGAACTTCAGTTCACCACTTTTCTCAGCCCCTTTTCCTTCCCTGCTCTCTGTTTCCACGTCCAGTGCTCTCTCTGCAGGACACTTGGTCTTTGCTGACAGTCCCTGCAAGTCTCCAGGCAATGGCTTGTGTGGCTCCATTTTGTCAGCAGGTATGCTTACAACGTCTTCTGTGTTCTAGAAATGTGCTAAAATATCTCCTTTGTCAACATTGCCTCCATTCCTTCAGTTGTGGTGCTGAGTCATGCCTTCTTGCTGTTTTACATCCTGTTAGAGTGGCCCTAAGAGGAATAGCGTGCTCTGTGCTCTCTCTTGAACCCCGTGTCTTTAGACTTCTGTGACTTTTGGTAATAGTTTTACTCCTGGTTGTCCTTCAGGGAGTTGAATTTCAACTTAGTTTGTGGTGCTGTTCCTTCTCTTCTCTCCATTACCCAAAGTTTCCCCTCAAAATTAAACATACATCATTAGTGGAGGCCTATTTCTCTGATTTCTTTTCACTCTTAGAATCATCCATGATAAACACGACCAGGCTCCGGTTACAGAAGGGGAAAAGGAGATTCAGACATCGACGAGTTTTCCCACAATTTATCAGCCCATCAATAGTTGGAGGAAGAATTTGACCTTAAATCCCAATTTTGCCTCAAAAAAAGTCAACTTTATTTTCTTTTTTTGCCCCAAATATCAACCTTGAGTGGCTGTTTTTCTTCTCACTGTTCTTTTTCTTGTTTCTGAGTTTCAGCTATTACAATTCAACGTTGGCTTCTTTGTAGGTGGTGAGCTAGGGCTCTAATATCTTGCTCAGCCTCCCACACTGATAACTGATCTAAATTTTTCCTTTGAGTTTTAGCAAATGGAGGAAACCATAAGAGGGTTGTTTTACTTTACTCTCACTTTCAAAAATCCTTGTGAACTATTAAAACTAAGTTTTACTTTATTTTCACCCTACAAATTTCAAAACATGTAAAACATATGAAGATATACAAGGGGAGAGAGTATCAAAAAAGTTGTGTAGTTAATTCACCCTAACCCCAAAGGGAAAGAAGTAACAATATGCATGGGAGCTTAGCACTCGGCCAGAGTGAGTCCCTATTGTACTGACACTCAATATAGGTTTTCATTGCAATGTCTTAAATAAGCAATTACTGAAAGAAGTCATACATTCATTAGTGATATTCTTTTCTTCCTTCATTCAAGCATTCTGCAAATATTTATTGAATGACAACCAAGTGCTTAATATTGTTCTGGACATAGGGGATGTGGCAGTCAACCTGAAGGACAAAGTCATATCTTTAAAGTGCTAACAGTCTAAGGGCGGCAGACAGATAATAAATAAGTGGACAAATAAATAAATTGCCAGGAGCCACCACGGGAGATCCCACCCATGACAAGGTCATGTGGAAGAGAACTGTTAAGCAAGGCTTCAGGACTCAACAGGCTCCCTAGGCTTTCTTGAGCATCTACACCAAAACCAGAATCTGTCTGTTTTACTATTTCATGACTTTCACCAACTCCTCTGACATTACAGGAGGCTATTCCTGACCACCTTTCTCTGGAGAAAATTAACTTAGGGCTATAGCTAATAAGTCTCCTGGACATGAGAGGAATATTTCAAATAAAACCCCCTCTGTTAGCATTCTAGCTTGCTTGGCAGGTATATCCAGACTCTTGCAGCTACACATATGATTATTTACAGCCTCCCAACTGTGAGAGGCATGGAAAGCCTAAAACATAGAGCCTTTCAAAGAGCTGAAAGTTATTAGAGTGGTTGCTAATGTAGGATTTCATTATTGGGCCAATGCTTGTTGCTAAGTTCCCATATCTCTTATCCACTGTGCACCTGGGAGTGCATTAGTTAACATAGTTGGAAGGTAAGAAAAACAAGTGTAGCCTTGAGAGTAACCACATCAGACTTTTGAGCTAATTGGTTCTTTCTTGTAACTCACCGCACCTTTGCTCCATGAGAAATGTAACTTGTTTAATACTCTTTGAGGCTGACATAGATTAGAAATATAAGAAAAAACATTTCAAGGGAAAATAAGTTTTTTGGTTGAACAGCCTTTATCAAAAGAGGGTCATAAAATGTTCACAGGCCTCCAAGGTCAGAAGATAATGTACACAATATTGTTTTTGGGAAAGGTTTGCAGAAAAAATCCTGGTTTCAATAAAGACAAAACAGATGTAATGTTTGGGCTGATTCTGTATGACTTTGCATCTTTCATTTCCCTCTATGTATAAGACAAGGTATAAAAGTACCTTTTAAAAATAAAGCTATTGGGCCTCGCTCACTGAAGTAGCTTGGTCTCCCCGTGTTTTTCTTTTTTTCTCTCTTACTTTCTTTTTCAGGCTGATCCCTTGGAGCACAGAGGCTCCCCGCGTTCGCTTAGCTGCCCGGGTTTCTAAGACCTGAATGGGAAGACGTTCTGCGTCTTCACTCCCTCGGGAGACCGGGAAGGCATCTGTGGCCTCCGTGAACAGGGCAAACTTCTTGTCTCGAAGTTTTATTGGTTTTCTATGTAAACCAAGGAATATCAGTCTCTTTCTCTCTTCTATTTTCTTATCTAAAACATTCTTTCCTTATGTCTCTCTAAATCATCCACCGATGCCGTTTTTCCTTCAGGTTCCCCTGGATCCTGCGGGGGCTGGACTCCAGCAAAATAAATAATGTAATTTTAGGCAGTGATAAGAGAAACCAAGAAAATATAGCAGAATAGTGTTAGTTGCTCAGTTGTGTCCAACTCTTTGTGACACCACAGACTAGAACCTGCAAGGCTCTACCCATTGAATTCTCCGGCAAGAATACTGGAGAGGGTAGCCATTTTCTTCTCCAGGGGATCTTCCCAACCCAGGGATCAAACCCAGATCTCCTATATTGCAGACAGATTCTTTGCCATCTGAGCCACAGGGAAAGTGAAAGTGAAAGTGAAGTAGCTCAATCATGTCCGACTCTTTGCAACCCCATGGACTGTAGCTTACCAGGCTCCTCTGTCCATGAATTTTCCAGGCAAGAGTACTGGAGTGGGTTGCCATTTCCTTCTCCAGGGGATTTTCCTAGCCCAGAGATTGAACCAGGTCTCCTGCATTGCAGGCAGATGCTTTACCATCTGAGCCACCAGGGAAGGGAATGTTAATTACTGGAGGAGGAGAATGTTAATTGATTACCTAATTAGTCAAGGTTTCTCATGATCCCTTAGTGAACTACCTTAAGATTTTATATTCAAGGTATGGGAAGCTTTTGCAATATTCTCTTCTTGAATGTAGGCTGTTTTAGTAACTTGTTTTGCATCAAGAAAAATTGATGAAGGTGATGATATATCACTGCCACCATTCAGTTCAGTTTAGTTCAGTCGCTCAGTCACGTCCGACTCTTTGCAACCCCATGAATCGCAGCATGCCAGGCCTCCCTATCCATCACCAACTCCCAGAGTTCACCCAAACTCATGTCCATTGAGTCAGTGACGCCATCCAGCCATCTCATCCTCTGTTGTCCCCTTCTCCCCCTGCCCCCAATCCTTCCCAGCATCAGGATCTTTTCCAATGAGTCAACTCTTCACATGAGGTGGCCAAAGTATTGGATTTTCAGCTTCAGCATCAGTCCTTCCAATGAACACCCAGGACTGATCTCCTTTAGGAAGAACGGATTGGATCTCCTTGCAGTCCAAGGGACTCTCAAAAGTCTTCTCCAACACCATAGTTCAAAAGCATCAATTTTTTGATGCTCAGCTTTCTTCACAGTCCAGCTCTCACATCCATACATGACCACTGGAAAAACCATTAGGTTAAAAAATTACGTCCTCTGTCTTGCTAGCATCTCCTCTCAGTTGCTTTGACAAGGTAGCTGCCATGTTAGCTGGGTCCTTACGACAAGGAACAAAAAAAGGCAGCTTCTGAACCAGTCAGAATGGAGGGGCTTAGTCTGGCAACCTTCACAGAATGAATTCTGCCAGCAACCCAAATGACGCTGGAAGTAGGTCCTTACCTGGAACCTTCTGATGAGAACCCAGCTCTGACCAGCAAACTGACTGCAGAAAACCCCTGAAGTATTAGTCTCAGCTAAGCATGCCCAGATTCCTGACTCACAGAAACTGTGAGATAATAACTGTGTTGTTTTAACTGCCAAGCCTGTGGTAATATTGTAATATAGCAGTGACATTATTGTTATTTATATGCTTAAAACTTATGCTGTGCATACAGCAGTCTCTTTTAAGTTGATTACAAGGCTGCATGCCTTATTTGCCATTCATTTGTACTGGAATATAATTGAGTTTGCTGCCTCTCTGTGATAATCGTTGATTTTTACCTTCTGGATCATTTGGATGCTCTTTTAAAAAAATTCAGTTATATAATCTATTTGTGCAAAATTATGCTGGTTGCTAAGAGCAGTAGCTCTGTGAGTTTCCACATTTGTTAGCTTCTCAGAGTTACAGGGTCATTCATGGCTTATTATGATTACTAATGTTTAAATGTGCTAAGGTGCAATACTTTGTCATATACCATTTTTCTTTAAGGCACTTAGAACTTCAGTTTCTTGCTCTGTAGAAAATTCCATGCTTACAGAAATTGCAAAAGTGCTCATGTATCAAAAATCATACACGGTTTATTCTATTAGAGCCTCATGGGAGCTCACGTGAGGGGCTGTGTGTGCAGCCTGTGGCTGACAGCTAGTGGTTGGATTATAGATATTGCCATCTAAACATCTTTGGTACTGTTTCCTACAATGAGTTCAACATAACATGTTTATCTGATAGCTTCCAGGTTGAGCTCCTAGCAGAAAATCTTCAGAGGAAACTGCTGGGCCTGCATCTGTTCTATCACTTACACAGAGATCTCCCTGCAAAGCTGGCTTGCTGAAGAATGGGAAAAGTTTTCCAGGAAGAAGAACAAGAGCAATAAAAACTATATATACCATGGAAGGGAAGAGAAGGGGAGAGACAGGCCAGGCAAAGAGTTAGTTAGGCCAAATGCTCTCCCTTTTATTGCCAGCTCAAGTTTTCTCCGAAGAAGGCAATGGCACCCCACTCCAGTACTCTTGCCTGGAAATCCCGTGGATGGAGGAGCCTTGTAGGCTGCAGTCCATGGGGTCACTCAGAGTCGGACACGATTGAAGTGACTTAGCAGCAGCAGCAACAGCAAGTCTTCTCTCCTTGGGGACCATCAGAAAGTAGAAATAGAGGTGATGCTCCCTCTTCCTGCACTCATATCTGTGGGGGATTCCCTATTAAAGAACTTACATCTCTTTTCCCAATAGGATTGCACTTTCCTCTTTTATGGATTGTCTAAAGCTAAAGTCACAACTCCGATTATTCCCATTTGAATAAATTTTTTCTCTCTCTAGTTCTCTAGTTGCAGTGGGCAGGGGCTACTCTTCATTTTGGTGCCCGGGCTTCTCATTGCAGTGCCTTCTCTTGTTGCAGAGCATGGGCTTTAGGCATGCAGGCTTCAGTAGTTGCACCATACAGGCTTCAGTGGCTGTGACACACAGGCTCAGTAGTTGTGGCTCATGGGCTCTAGAGTGTGGGTTCATTGGTTGTGGTGCATGGGCTTAGTTGCTCTTTGGCATGTGGGATCTTCCTTAAGCAGGGATCAGACCCACATCCCCTGTGTTGCCAGGCTGATTCTTATCCACTCTGCTACCAGGGACATCCAGAAAGTTTGTTTTTTGAAATAAAAATGTATACTTGTTAACACAGGATTATCATGTATATGTTACTTACTCCAAGGAAAGATTTTAGCTGCTATCTGTGTCTCCATTTTGGTCACAGTTGTGTTGCCCAACTGGGTAAAGCATCTGACCCCAGGGTAGCTATAGAAGGACAAACTATGTTGGCATTCTTTTAATGGAATGGCCTATGATCCACAGGGTCCTGGTCCCCATGTCTTCACCCAGTATGTGCCAAGCTTACATTTTTTTTGTTAATAAATATCTATCAATCAATACATAGTCTTCATTCTCATCCCTCCTCTACTCACTGACATGCAAAGATAGAGTTTCAAAGCAAGTTGTTTCCCAGTTTTAAGGCAGCATGGAAACACCAGAATTGGCTGATGTCACAGACAGGATGGAACACAGAAAATAGTCTCTTACCAGGGCAAAGGGCATGGAGTTTTTGCCATCCGTGATATTCAGAAAATGGCAGGTTTATGTTTGCATGGTGTGTCCGTGGAAGTCTGTGTGCGTGTGTATGATGAGGTGCTGAAATAGTCCTATGGTCTGCCCCTCCTAGAGTGTAAAAGACCACCTTATGGTGACATGCGAACTTCTTGAGGGTTAAATTTTAAGTAGAGACAGCTTCAGAAGGTAGATCGTTTCTCTTCCCTTAGAGTCTTCTATGTGAAGGGCACAAGATTAATTATCTTTGTTGATAGAACAAAGATAGACATATCACAATGTCCCAGTAACAATATGTTCACCTCTATAATTCTGAAAATATATGCTTTCCCCAAATCTTAGAAGTCTCATTTTTTTAAACAGTAGGCATTATATAAGTGGAACTAGGGATGATTCAGAAGTTAAAATATCCATGTGTGTGTGTAAGAGAGAGAGAGAGGTTGACTCTTGACTCCATCTGTGATCAGCAGTGTGCCCTTGAGCTGGTTACAATTGCTTCAAACTTCAATTTTGATACTATACAAATTTTCCTTATTTGCTCCATCTGTAAAATTAAAATAATAACAGCTTCTTAAGGGGATTTGTAAGAATTAAAAGAGATGCTCCAAGTGAAATAGATCCATTAGAAAGAACAGTGTCTGACACTCAGTAAATACTAGCTATTAGTAGAGTCTTGTAGTATTTTGATACTTAAAATAGTCTTAAGTCATCTTGAAGATGATGTGTCAGTGAGTCATATGCTGCAAGTAGTTATATGACGCAGGCATGGTGGTAATTATGTGTATTTATTGGTTTTGATGCTAAATAATTTAATGTTTTTCTGGTTAATTATTTTCGGGAGAAGTTAGATCCCTTACTCATATCATGTACAAATGTATATTCACAATGGGTTAAATATGAAAATATAAAAAATGAAAACATGAAAGAACTGGAAGAAAATATGAATATGTGTATTGTATTGAACATTGAGAGCACCTTCAGAAACATGACCAAGCAGAAACTAGACAAATAAAAATCATTCAATTACACTATAGGAAAATTGAAAACAAACACACAAACACCCTATCCATGAGAGAGGATACCATAATAACGTGCAAGACTATAATTGACCCTTTTTTTTATAAATTTTTTTTTAATTAGTTCTTTTTAATTACTTTGGGCTGCACTGGGGGTCTTCTTCGCTACATGTGGTCTTGCAAGGAGCAGGGACTGCTCTTTAACTATGGTGAATGGTGGATTTTTCACTGTGATGGCTTCTCTCATTGCGGAGCATGGGCTCCAGAGCACTAGCTGAGTTGTGGCTCACAGGTTTAGTTGCTCTGCAGCATGTGGGATCTTCCTGGACTAGAGAGTGAACACATGTCGCCTGCATTGCAAGATGGATTCTGAACCACTGGACCACAGAGAAGCCCTACAATTGATCCTTAAACAACAGGGATTTAAACTATGTGGGCCTATTAATATATGGATTTTGTCTAATAAATATAGTACCTGTATTTTCATTTTATAGATCTTTAAATTAACTAAGCATCAGTTCAGTTCAGTTCAGTCGCTCAGTCATGTCCGATTCTTTGCGACCCCATAGACTGCAGTATGCCAGGCTTCCCTGTCCATCACCAACACTCAGAGCTTGCTCCAACTCATGTCCATCGAGTCAGTGATGTCATCCAACCATTTCATCCTCTGTCATCCCCTTCTCCTCCTGTCTTCAATCTTTCCCAGCATCAGGGTCTTTTCAAATGAGTCAGTTCTTTGCATCAGATGGCCAAAGTATTGGAGTTTCAGCTTCAGCATCAGTCCTTCCAATGAATATTCAGAACTGATTTCCTTTAGGATTGACTGGTTGGGTCCCCTTGCAGTCCAAGGGACTCTCAAGAGTCTCCTCCAACACCACAGTTCAAAAGCATCGATTCTTCAGCACTCAGCTTTCTTTATGGTCCAACTCTCACATCTATATGTGAACACTGGAAAACCATAGCTTTGACCAACTAAGCACAGGGAAAACATCGTGTTTAGATTAGAGACCACAATGTGAGAATCAAAGGAACTACAGTTTAAGTATTGATTCTCTTCAAACTGTCAGCTTTGTTCCCTTGGCTAAGTCATTTATAAATTCCTTTGTTTTTGAGGCAGAGATTAGCAGTACCTGGCTTGTTGACTGCGTGGGGGCTTGGTAACCCTAACCTTCCATCACGCAAGGGTCAACTCTAGTTTCAAACAGGGAAATTTTTCTAAAAATATGGATGAAGGGGTAGTGCACATAGTGTGAAAAATCTGTTTACAGGTCAGTTAAGGAAAAATGAATGCTCAAATAAAAAATGAGCAAAGGCTATAACCTCCATTTAATATTGTTGATGTGCTCAGTCATGGCTGATTCTTTGAGACCCTATGGACTGTAGCCCACCAGGTTCCTCTGTCCATGGAATTTTCCAGGCAAGAATACTGGAGTGGGTTGCCATTTCTTTCTTCATCATTTAATATTAGTAGAAACACAAAACTCAATAATCAGAGTTTTATTTGAATACAGGAAAACAGGCATTATGCATACTGGTAGTATCATGGTACATGATTATATCTTTCTAGAGGACAATTTGGCAGTATATATTAGAATTAAAAATTTCCATTCTCTTTGATTCAACAAATCCATTTTTAGGAAATCTTTCTTGCCAAAGTAGCTGTTGTTAAGACCTCAGTCATGTCCAACTCTTTCTGACCCCCCATGGATTGCAGCACACCAGGCTTCCCTGTCCTTCACTATCTCCTGGAATTGGCTCAAATTCATGTCCATTGGGTCAGTGATGCCATCCAACCATGTCACTCTCTGCCACTCTCTTCTCCTCCTGCCCTCAACCTTTCCCAGCATCAGGGTCTTTTCCAATGTGTTGGCTTGTCGCATCAGGTAGGCTCTTTGCATCGGTACTGGAGCTTCAGCTTCAGCATTAGTCCTTCCAGTGAATAGTCAGGGTTTATTTCCTTTAGGATTGACTGGCTTGATCTCCTAGAATTATTTGTACAAATTAGCAAAGATATAGTGTAGTCATAATGGTTGTTGTAGCACTGGATTTTAGTGACAGAGAATGACAGTCATTCTATACACTTAATATCTTCATTCTAGTATTGGTTACCTAGGTCAGCCTTATTCAATGTGTGAGGAGATAAAGGGTATAAAGAGATCCTTGAAAAGGCTATTTCCTTCTTGGTTCTGGTTGCAATAACACACCCTCTGTTCCCCTGGTCCTTATCGGGATATATGAATCTAAGTCTTTATTTGGGGTTTTGGGATTCTCCGAGCCCCAATCTGACCCTCTGAGCAATGGTTCTCAGGGCTTGCTTCTGCCCCAATCTGACCCTCTGAGCAATGGTTCTCAGGGCTGGCTTCTTACTGAAATCATGTGGCTAAGTATACTGATGCTAGGTCCCATCATTCGGTATTCTTACTTAATTTGTTTGCGCTCAGGCACTGATTTTTTCTAATGTTCCTAGCTAGTGGAATGATTCATCTCACTACACAGCTTAGGCCAAGCCTTGAGGCAGAAGGTACCTACTGAATGACAAGTATTATTATTCCTTCCACCCTTATTTCCATGTACACAGCAACCATGGTCTTCTTCACCCTGCCCAAATCCTTCTTCCTTCTCAAGGAAGTGACATTGCCAAAGCAGGTACAATTAGAGCGTCACTAATTTCCTGCAGTCAGAGCTACATGATCCTGATCAGGTCTGGAAAGCTAGGCAGCATTATTTTGTGCTAAATCTCTGATTTAGATTCATTTAATTTCATAGGCAGCAAAGCAGAAATATAAAATAGCTTCACTCCTGAATTGTGTGAGTGAGAAACTACAGAACGCATCTTTTGTTTACCATAAATCTCTAAAGTGCTGATATGAAACCTGACCCTTTCTGGCTTCCTGGAAACAGCCTGACTTTATCATTCAGAAACTGGAAACACTAGGACAAAAGGTCTGTTGGTCCTAAGAACTCATCTAGAAGGTCGTAGCATACTGTCTAAAAATACCTAAAATTAGTAAATTTCAAAATAACCTGGCTGACAATTTGGGTATGGAAAACATGTAAGAGGTTTCAGCAGTCCTTCCTATTTTCCAGCATTTCACACATGCTTCCTGAATGGCATTGCTAGGACAGTTTACATCACTGTGGTTTTGTGGTTGATAATGCAGACTCTGAGAACAGGTTGCCTATTTGAATTACAACCTACCATCTTCCATCACTCTGAGCCTCAGTTTTCTCTTATTTAAATTGAGGTGGGCTATAATCGTACCTTATTTCATGGAATGTGTTGAGGATGAAATAAAAGGCCCTTTGAATAGTGACAACCACATAGTTAACTCTCTGTGAAGGTTAACTCTTGAAAGAGCAAAGCCTTGTCTTTAGCTCAGGCTACTAATGCGGCTAGGAAAATGAACTCAGAAAAAGCTATTTATTAGCTTTCTCTCCAGGTCCTATAGTAGCTATAAAATCCCACAGGATCCCCTCCTTGAGTAATTATGGCTTTCTTATCTATGATTTCCCAGGCCAACTTTGCTACTCCCATATATTACTGGGGATATTCAATTAGGTAATCACCTTGGACTCAGTGACCAAATTCCTAGTTAATCTCTGCTTTTCTTAATATAGCCTAGAAAAAAGCAATTGAGCTAGAAATGATCTTTTCTTCCTTTCAATTTTCCTCCAAGTCCTTCATCAGAACTCAAAAATTGTAAAAGATATTTCCCTTTTTCTATTTTTAAAGTAGCTTGGTAGGCTGCCCTCCTTCACTGCGTTGAATCAATAAATCTGGTCCAGCAGAGCCAGATTTGTGCCTACTGGTCTTTGTTTGATAAGATTTTGGCTCTGTTGTTATTATAGAGGAAATAGTAATAGTAAGATGGTTAGAGACCCAGAGGTGCCATCACATATATTGCAGAGACATTTTATTGACTTATTGCTTACTTAGGTCTGAGACAGATTTTGTGTGTGTGGCAGGTAGGATCTGAGATGGAGAATTATGGATTTTTATTAAATAGATATGGCTTACTTGTTACTTTGCAAAACGTATACACTGACAAAGAAGAAATCAGCTATTTGTGGCTTGGTAATAGGTGAGGAAATTCATTGGAGAAAACAAATCTTCTGCAGGGAGGATGAAAATCACTGAACAGGTACGTTTTCTTTTTTTATTTTTAAGGGAAGATGAGTAGAGATGAAAACTGGCTTCAGGCCAAGAAAAAGGTAAGGTTTCTGCCCTGGGCTCAGAGCTGGGGACTAGAGATGGCGTCAGAGCCATGATCTCTGCCATGAGCATTTCATGGGATCCTGGGGAGAGGGCCCTCCATCACAGAAAGCCTCCATGACTGTGAGAAAATCTCAACCATCAAGATGTAGGTCAGTGTGAACTTGAATGGAGCTATTGACAACTTTTCCCAAAAGTAATATTGACTGTCTGCCTAGAAAAACCAGTGTTCCTATCTTGATGTGGAACATCACATTTACATGTCAATAGAGAGAAAAAAGAAGAGTGGGAATGAAGAAGTGGTATATAATTTCCTATTTGTAATTCCTACTACTTTTGGAAGAAACACTAGGCTACACTCTGTAGATATAAATGTCATAGCATTTTGGAAGAGAGAAAGCAATAGATTAAGGGCTTAGGAAAGGCTTTAGGAAGAGACAGACCCTAAAATGATGCTTGAAAGATGGGTAGATTGGGGAGGGCATTCTAAGCTGGAGGAGAGTGTAAAGAAGAATGGCATGAGATTGGCATGTAACAGCACGGTTTCTCTAATCAGTGGTGGTGGTTGTTGTTCAGTAGCTAAATCGTGTCTGACTTTTTGCCACCCCATGGACTATAGCACATACCAGGCTTCCCTGTCCTTCACTATCTCCATGAGTTTGCTCAAACTCAAGTTCATTGAGTTAGTGATGCCATCTAATCAGTGGTTAACTTCCTTTGAGAAAGTTGGGAAAAAAGCTTAAGTGAAATTTTGGCCATTTTTTTTTTTTAAGTCCACGTCTGTCTCTGCTTTAAATCTAAAGCAGAGTTCCATTGGAATATTCTGTGATGGAAATATTTTATATTTCTGCTGTCCAATATGTTAACTTTCAACATATGGTTACTGAACACTTGAAGTATGGCTAGAGTGCTAAGGAACCGAATGATGACTTTCATTTTGATTAATTCAAATCTAAGTTTCTATAAGTACATATGGTTACCATATTGGACAGCACAAAAAAGATTAGTTGACTTCTAAATTCTTTGGCAGAATTTTCTATGTGCATACTAACAGTATTTTTCTCATTGAAAGCAGAGTCCAGAAATAGGTCATCTTTATAAATCACGTTTGGGCTTCCCAGGTGGCGCCAGTGGTAAAGAATCCGCCTGCCAATGCAGAGGCCATAAGAGATGTGACAATACCTGGGTCAGGAAAATCTCCTGCAGGAGGGCATGCAACAAACTCCAGTATTCCTGCCTGAAGAATCCCATGGACAGAGGAGCCTGGTGGGCTATAGTCCATAGGGTCACAAAAAGTTGGACATGACTGAAGCAAATTAGCATGCACCCATAAATCATTCTTACCCTTTTCACCAGGAGTTAAGGACAATCAGTTCAGTTCAGTCTCTCAGTCATGTCTGAATCTTTGTGATTCCATGGACTGCAGCATGCCAAGCTTCCCTGTCCATCACCAACTTTCAGAGCTTGCTAAAACTCATGTCCATCAAGTCAGTGATGCCATCCAACCATCTCATCCTCTGTCGTCCCCTTCTCCTCCTGCCTTCAATGTTTCCCAGCTTAGGACCTTTTCCAATGAGTTGGTTCTTTCCATCAGACGGCCAGGGTATTGGAGCTTCAGCTTCAGCATCAGTCCTTCTAACGAATATTCAGGAATATTTCCTTTTGGATAGACTGGTTTGATCTCCTTGCAGTCCAAGGGACTCTCAAGAGTCTCCTCCAACATCACGGTTCAAAAGCATCAATTCTTTAGTCTCCTCCAACATCACGGTTCAAAAGCATCAATTCTTCGGTGCTCAGCTTTCTTTATAGTCCAACTCTCACATCCATACATGACTATTGGAAAAACCATAGCTTTGACTAGATGGCCCTTTGTTGGTAAAGTAATGTCTCTGCTTTTTAATATGCTGTCTAGGTTGGTCATAGTTTTTCTACCAAGAGCAAGCATCTTTTAATTTCATGGCTGCAGTCACCATCTGCAGTGATTTGGAGACTCCCAAAATAAAGTCACTCAATGTTTCCACTGTTTCCCCATCTATTTGCCATGAAGTGATTGTACCAGATGCCATGATCTAGTTTTCTGAATGTTGATTTTTAAGCCAAACTCACTTACTCAAACTCAACAACCTCTTTCACTTTCATCAAGAGGCTCTTTAGTTCTTCTTTGCTTTCTGCCATAAGGGTGGTGTCATCTGCATATCTGAGGTTATTAATATTTCTCCCGGCAATCTTGATACCAGGTTGTGCTTCATCCAGCCTGGCATTTTGCATGATGCACTTTGCATATAAGTTAAATAAGTAGGGTGACAATATACAGCCTTGACGTACTTCTTTCCCGATTTGTAACCAGCCTGTGTTCTACATCCACTTCTAACTGTTGCTTCTTGACCTGCATGCAGATTTCTGATGGCAGAAATGGAGGCAAGTCAGGTGGCCTGGTATTTGCATCTCTTGAAGAATTTTCCACAGTTTGTTGCTATCAACAGAGTCAAAGGCTTTAGCATAGTCAATAAAGCAGAAGTAGAAATTTTCTGGAACTCTCTTGCTTTTTTGATGATCCAATGGCTGTTTGCAATTTGATCTCTGGCCCCTCTGCCTTTTCTAAATCCAGCTTTCACATCTGGAAGTTCATAGTTCACATACTGTTGAAGCCTGGCTTGGAGAATTTTGAGGATTACTTTGCTAGTGTGTGAGATGAGTGCAATTGTGTGGTAGTGTGACATTCTTTGGCATTGCCTTTCTTTGGGATTGGAATGAAAACTGACCTTTTTCAGTCCTGCGGCCACTGCTGAATTTTCCAAATTTGCTGGCATATTGAGTGCAGCACTTTCACAGCATCATCTTCTAGGATTTGAAATAGCTCAACTGGAATTCCATCATCTACACTAGCTTTGTTCATAGTGATGCTGATGCTTCCTAAGGCCCACTTGATTTCCCATTCCAGGATGTCTGGCTCTAGGTGAGTGATCACACCAGGGTGGTTATCTGGGTCGTGAAGATCTTTTTTATACAATTCTTCCGTGTATTCTTGCTACCCCTTCTTAATATCTTCTGCTTCTGTTAGGTCCATACTATTTCTGTCCTTTATTGAGCCCATCTTTGCATGAAATGTTCCCTTGGTATCTCTAATTTTCTTGAAGAGATCTCTAGTCTTTCCCATTCTATTGTTTTCCTCTGTTTCTTTGCATTGATCACTGAGGAAGACTTTCTTATCTCTCTTTGCTATTCTTTGGAACTCTGCATTCAGATGGGTGTATCTTCCCTTTTCTCCTTTGTCTTTAGTTTCTCTTCTTTTCTCAGCTATTTTAAGCCCCCCTCAGACAACCATTTTGCCTTTTTGCATTTTTTTTCTTGGGGATGGTCTTGATCCCTGTCTCCTGAACAATGTCACAAACCTCCCTCCATATTTCTTCGGGCACTGTGTCTATCAGATCTAATCCCTGGAATCTATTTGTCACGTCCACTGTATAATCATAAGGGATTTGATTTAGGTCATACCTGAATGGTCTAGTGGTTTTCCCTACTTTCTTCAATTTAAGCCTGAATTTTGCAATAAGGAGTTTGATCTGAGCCACAGTCAGCTGCTGGTCTTGTTCTTGCTGACTGTATAGAGGTTCTCCATCTTTGGCTGAAAAGAATAGAATCAATCTGATTTTGGTATTGACTATCTGGTGATGTCCATGTTTAGAGACTTCTCTTGTGTTTTGGGGAGAGGGTGTTTGCTATGACCAGTGTGTTCTCTTGGTGAAAATCTCTGTTAGTCTTTGCCCTGCTTCATTTTGTATTCCAAGGGCAAATTTGCCTGTTACTCCAAGTATCTCTCGACTTTTGCATTCCAGTATCCTATAATGAAGTGGACATTGTTTTGGGTGTTAGTTCTAGAAGGTCTTGTAGGTCTAAGAACCATTCAACTTCAGCTTCTTCAGTATTACTGGTTGGGACATAGACTTGGATTACTGTGATATTGACTGATTTGCCTTGGAAACAAACAGAGTTCATTCTGTCATTCTTGAGATTCCACCCAAGTACTGTGATTCAGACTCTTTTGTTAACTACGAGGGCTGCTCCATTTCTTCTAAGGGATTCTTGCCCACAGTAGTAGATATAATGGTCATCTCAGTTAAATTCGCTCATTGCAGTTCATTATAGCTCACTGATTCCTAAAATGTCAATGTTCACTCTTGCCATCATCTTCTGTTTGACCACTTCCAATTTACCTTGATTCATGGACCTAACATTCTAAGTTTCTATGCAATATTGTTCTTTACAGCATCGGACTTTACCTGTATCACCAGTCACATCCACAACTGGATGTTGTTTTTGCTTTGGCTCTGTCTCTTCATTCTTTCTGGAGTTATTTCTCCACTGATCTCCAGTAGCACATTGGGCACCTACCAACCTGGGGAGTTCATCTTTCAGTGTCCTATCTTTTTGCCTTTTCATACTAGTTCATGGGGTTCTCAAGGCAAGAAGTAGTTTGCCATTCTCTTCTCCAGTGGACCACATTTTGTATTAAAGACAGTACAAGCTGCCAAATCCAGAACTTCTTTGGTCCGGATGTTTCTAAGTTCTACCTTTGCTACATGTGAAGGTAATTCTTGGGAAAAACAGATGAGGAAGCAAAAAACCAAAACCAGTGAATGAACCAGAACACAGAAACAGTGCCTGAGTTGCTCAGTTGCTAAGAGTTGATACTGGTATTCATTCAGGCATTTATTTCTGTTTTTGAGTCTCAAGATCTAAATCCATTTTAGCAACTGAACGGTTTATTGCATGTTAGGTTTTCAGACCATCCAATAATTTAGTAATTGAAATGGTTATTGAAAGGAGTATTCAAGATATGTTTTTGAAGAATCTTAATCCTCTCATAAGCTTGACTAAGTTCTTACATTCTGTTTTGTTTTAAACTGGAACACATTTGATTTTTTTCACATTTATTGAGTTGCTTAGTTTTGAGGGTATAAATTGAATCAGGTATTGTGACTGGGACCAGCTTGGCTTGGCAGTACAAGAGTCTTTATGATTTGATATTATAAATAATCAATTGACCTGGCTTGGAAACCCATCTTCCTCTGCCTATGCGTCTCTAAGCTACAGGCTGCTATTTAGCAACCTTGTTCCTTTTTCTGTAAATGTTAGACTGAATTTTAATTTCAACCCCAAACACCAAGAAAAAAGTATGAGCAGAAGTGTCCACCTTTTAGCTTTTCCAAAAGGCCTAGTTTTTCAGGCTAAGTTGTAATAAATAGATTGATCTAAAAGATAACTCTTCTTCATACCTGGGGAATGACTTGCTTCTGATTGTATTTTTTCCTAAAAAGCTCTAGTTTAATAGCTGTGAAATGTATGCTATGCCAAAAATGAGCCATTATTGGTTATGATCTATATTCCCTGGGAATAAAATAAGGCAAAGTTTTAGCTCGCCAAATAAGGCACTTATCTGAAGATACTCTTAATTGGTAACTATAGAAAACCAAGGGGTTTTCCTGGTGGTTCAGACAGTAAAGAAACTGCCTGCAGTGAAGGAGAGGCAGGTTCGATCCCTGAGTTGGGAAGATGCCATGGAGAAGGGAATGGCCACCCACTCCAGTATTCTTCCCTGGAGAATTACATGGACAGAAGAGCCTGGCAGGCTACAGCCCATGGGGTCCCAAAGAGCTGGACACAACTGAGTGACTAACACTATAGAAAACCAGAGGGTTTTTCAATTGCTAAGAATATTAATAAAAGCTAGAAATTATCTTTGCTGTTAGCAAAAGAAGATTTTTATTTTAAAAATTCTATTTTGTGTTCTTAAAAAAGGAGACTATCTACAAGAAAGGTTTTTGTTTGTTTTATCTTTAAAGTTGTTCAGTTTCTTATGTGAAAAGTATATTAGAGATAATCCTTCCTTAGGAAATCTTTAATTTATTTGGGAATGAAAGTTTATCGTGATGTTTCCTAGGTTTGCTTTCATGTTCAGTTCAGTGGCTTTTCATCAAATTTTACTTTAGTATGTGTGTTTTTTCATTGAGCTAGATTTCCAAGCACTGTATATCTATTTTTTTTGGGTTATTTTCCAAAGATCAAGTTCTTTTTTAAAAAATAAACTTTATTTTAAAAATTTATTAATTTTGTTTTATTTTAATCTTTAAAAGTTCTGTTTCCCTTATGACTTCCCTTATTTATTTAACTTGTTGATGGTGGTGGTAGGAATTATGGCTTTTAAAATTTTACATGCAGCCTCTTTTAACCTTCTTTTCTTTCTGTTTTCTCTTCCTTCCTCCCTTCCTCTTTTCTTTTTCTCTCACTCTTTCTAACAATATGTTTACCCATGAGTATAGCTTGTTCTAGCCTATAAATTTAGAATAATAAGATTCTTCTCTTTTTTTGTTATTTGCTATTTTATGTGTATATATATATAGAATGTCCCCTTTGACCTAATGATAATTTATAGAAATATTTTATTTCTCAGCACTTGGATTTTTAGTTAAAAATTTGCTTGATGACACTGTTAGAATGCGGTCTCTTTAATGTCTCTGCTAGGAGTATTGAGGTCTCTTCCTAGTTAGTATTTGATCAATTTTTATAAATATTCCATGGACACTTGAAAAGGTTGTGTATTTTTGTAAAATACAACATTCAATAGGTACCTATTGATTAAATCTTATTATGTGCTTCAAATTATCGATTACCATGACACTGTGAGTTATGGAAAAATCCTTCCTCAATGTGTTTGACTTAACTTTTTCTTAAAATTCTAGAAAGCTACTTTATATATTTCATAGATATGGTATTTATCACAGAGACTTTTATAATTCATATCTTTGTTGTAAATGGAGCTGGTAATTAGTACTAATTTACTCTCTCTGCTCTATTGCTTTATATCATAAAGTCTATTGAAACCTGTTTACCAGTACTGTTTCCCTTATACTCACTTTTGCATATCTATACTTGATTTTTAGCTTTCTTTCATGAATTTTAAGTGTGGCTCATAAACAATGTGATTTTTAATTAAATGTGACATATTTGATTTTTAAATAGAGTTTAAACTACTTAAATTAGTGTAATTATTTACCTGTTTGGTCTTGTTTCAATCATCTTGCCCTTGCTTTCTGATTTGAAGTTTTCATCCTAGTTATTATTTTTCTTGATAATTTGATAACTTTGTTTCTAGTTATTCCAATAATTTGAATGGTAGAATAATATTTCAAACTCAAAAAAATGTCAAAGAATCTGGAAAATAAGTAATTTTGTAAAATGAATGCTACTTCTACTTTTCACTCTAATTCTCTTTTCTTTGATTCCAAGATTTTATAATTTTGGATCCAGATTATTGTTCATGAAATAAAAATGCATATGATAGAAATATATTATATGATAAGCACACACCCAGGCAGTTCCCTCTTTGCATGGTAGTGTGGGACTATAAAAATGTCTATGTAAGCTGAAACTAAGCAAAATGATCTTAATAATCAATGAGAAAAATTATGATTCTTTCATGATCTTCAAAAATTTTGCCAAACATGAAAAACTCTCTTATAGTTGGTTATAAGTGTATAGGGAAGTGAAGAAAATGCAAGACTAATATTTACTGGTTGATAATTTTAAGAAGCACCGGCTTTATTGAGACATAGTTCACACACTATAGAATTCACTCTTTTAAAATGTATACTTCAGTACTTTTTAGTCTTTTCAGACAGTTGTGCAGTCATCACCACTATTTAATTGCAGGACATTTCATCACTGCAAAAAGAACTCCACCCCTACTAGCAGCTACATCTTCTTCCTTCCTTCTCTCAGTGAATGGCAACCACTGATGTACTTTCTGTCTGTGTAGACTTGCCTAATTTGAACATTTCTTATAAATGGAATCAAAGAATACATCATCTTTTGTGACTGGTTTCTTTCAGATAGTATAATGTTTCCAAGGCTCATCCATGTTGTAGTATGCATCAGTACTTAATTCCTTTTTAATGTCATTGTATAGAGGTACTGCATCCTGTTATCCATTTATCAGTTGATGGGCATTTGGGTTGGTTCTGAGTCAGTGAAAGGGTTAATCACTCAATTGTGTCTGACTCTTTGCAATCCCCGCAGGCTCCTCTGTCCATGGAATTCTCCAAGAAGAATACTGGATTGAGTTGCCATTCCCTTCTCTGGGGGATTTTCCTGACCCAGAGATCGAAACCGAGTCTCTTATGTCTCCTTCATTGGCATATGGATTCTTTACCATCTGAGCTATCAGGAAAGACCTTGGGTTGGCTCTACTTTTTTAACTATTATGAGCAATGCTGCAGTAATTAGTGTACAAGTATTTCTTGGACCTAAGTTTTCAATTCTCTGGGATATATATATATCTATATATGATTGAAACTGCTAGGTCATACTATAACTCTGTGTTTAACATTTTGAGGTAATTTCTTCCAAATTGTTTTGCATGGTAGTACAATCCTACCTATAATGAAAGAGGGTCCTGATTTCTCCACAACCTCTCAAATACTTGTTGAGGACAGTGGTTATGTGCTTCCTGATTTTCTTCCTGCTGGATCTGTCTTTTTTGACAGAAGAATGTTGAAAGTCTCCAACTATTATTTTCATCCTCTTAATTAGAGCAGATTCATCTGTTTCCCTTTGTACTTCTACAGTTTTCGCCTCATGTACTTTGATGCTCTGTTGTCTGGTACATAGAGAGATGCAGATATGGGGAATAGACATGTAGACAAAGAAAGGTATGTACTGGGTAAAAGGCATAACTGTTTGGCCTTTAGATATGCTAGTAAAGCATAGGGGGAGGGAAAGTGTTCTATATTCCTATGATTGCTGTTGTTTAGTTGCTAAGTCATGTCTGACTCTTTGTGACCCCATGGACAGTAACCCACCAAGCTCTGTCCAGCGATTTCCCATGCAAGAAATAATGGAGAGAATTGTCATTTCCTTCTCCAGGAGATCACCAGTCCCAGAGATTGAACCTGTGTCTCTTAATTGGCAGGTGGATTCTTTACCACTGAGCCACCAGGGAAGCCCCACTCCTATAATCAGGCTTCAGTTTTTAGTGAGGCTGCACCTCTGAATTGTGGACTTTGCATGCATTTCTTGATTCTCCCTCTCATTCCTCTTTGAGTGGGACAAGATGTCTAGAGTGGGCTGGAATGGGATAGTTCTCTTCTCCAAGTGAAGGTAAGAGTCAGCTAGAGTTAACTCTTTCCCTTCCCTAAGGCAATTAAACTCTGATAAAACTCCAGCCGATTCGGCTCTGGTTAATTGGTTTCTCCTAATTAATGGCTGGCTTCCCAGTGGCTCAGTGGTAAAGAATCCGCCTGCCAATGCCGGAGGTGCAGGGTCAATCCCTGGGTCAGGAAGATCCCCTGGAGAAGGAAATGACAATCCACTCCAATATTCTTGCCTGTGGGAGCCTGCTAGACTCTAGTCCATGGGGTCACAAAAGAGTCGGACATGACTTAGAGGCTAAACATCAACAATTAAGGGCAAACTTTACTAGGATGAACAGATTGTCAATGGTATATTTCAAATGGTTCCTTTTCCCCTCCTCCTGTGGAAAGCTTGAGGGGATTTTTCTCTGACAGTCACTTTGAAAACCTAATAGAGTTTTGAATATATGTATATACATATATATCACAAAGGTTTGGGGGCTCTCCATTATAGGAAGATAAATGCAAACACTGAAGTTTCATTGCTTGGTAAAACATTAATGAGTTATGTTTCTTAATACAGCAATCACTGTTCAACATTTTCTTCAGACATTGATATATATATATATCATATATGTATGTATATATCATATATATATGATATATATATTAAGTTTCTTGAATTCTCCCTTGAACCAGCTTTATTGTTTTGCTACATCCCTTAATTAGCTGACTCATTTATTCTATAACTTTATGAAAATCATAGGTTTAACATTTAAAACATACATATTTAACACTATTATCTCTATTTAGCTAATTCCCATGAGACATCTAAGGATCTTTTAATACCTTACAGAGTCGAAATTGAAGACTCTGTTCAATAGCATGTTTTCTTTGTTAAGATAAAGGAACATTCTCTTCTATTATGTTTTTGTTTTCCTTTTACATCTTTTCAGTTTCCAATATGTCTGTTATTCATAATTTTGATCTCAGTATACTGTGCTATTTATCATCTCTTCTCTCATCATGGTCATCTTTGCTTTTTGATCTGAATTCTTTGAACCATTTATATTTTTGTTTCTACAAAAATTTCAATTTTAGGCAACATGGATTTTACTTTGCACAAGTTTCAATCCAAACTTCAATTCCACATTTTTTAAACCACATTTTCTGTTTCTTTCTCAATCTCAGCTTTTAGCCCTTTCAACTCCTTATGGTTTCTTAACCATGTTTCATATAAGCAATGTTTCTTTCTATTTTACTGAGATGAAGAATATAACTTATATGTTCTGTTTATTATAGAAAACTTTTTTTCCCTGAGATTGACCTTTCCTCTCAAGTTTTGAGATATTTCACACCTTTTCTTATGTCACAAAATGTTTTTAATTCTCTAGACTGGCAATGTTTCTTTGTTTTCCCATTTATCAATGAAAGGTTATGTCTTAAGACCCAGTGTTTGCCAGTCTAAAAGAGGTATAGATTTCCTTTGACCTCTCTGTGTACTTGGATGCTTATAGCTTCTAGAATAAACCTAAGTTCTTTTCTTTAATTAATGTGTAAAGCCCCTAGCCAAATTTTAGTTTCTGACCATTAGTCATCTTGTGCAGCTCTGATAGACTGCCTAGATGGCTTAATTTTCTTACTCTGGAAAATAATGTTTATCTCCAGGGCAGTACTTTCCAAATCTGACTGCTCATCAGAATCCCTTAAAAAAATTTAAAAATATGTGACTTCTCAAATCCCATGTCATCTTTCCTAGAATTTAATTTCCAGAGATAAGACTTGGAACTCATATTTCTTAAAGGCTTTCCATGTCATTGTAAAGCAGCTGGTGTACAGTCCACTACTTAAGAGTAGCTAAATATGTCCGAGACAATTTCTAGCTCTGTTTTAACCTACCACTCCTGGTCCATGACTTGGTCCACGGTCTATTCTACTGCCTATGACAACATCAAATACCTTTTCTTCTGCCACAAACTTTGCTACACAGTAGAGTGGCAATCTATAAGTGAATGTAAGCGTTAATAGATTAAAGAGAGAAAGAGTAAGCTCTGTTTTTTTAAAAAAGATCTGTGGTCTAGGGGATAAGTTATCTGACTTTCATTTTTATGTAAGCTGGGTCAGTAAGGGAGATCTGAACTACCACCATGTCTATTTCCTACCTGGCCAAACTGGGCTGTTTCAGAACATGGGTTTCCCTCAGTCAATTGTCTTTTGACTCCATTTAATAGACCGTCTTCCTAGATGCTAGGGTGTGTCTCTTTCCTCTAGATTGTGAACTTCCTGACAGCTTTAACTGTTTCTCTCTGATCCTTTATCGCCATCATAATGCCTGATACCTAGCAGACATTCACAAATATATGTTAATACCTAAATAAATGAATTTGGTGACTGGTTGTAACTTTGTCTACAATGGGTACTTTAATAAGAAATTGAGAAAAGCACTATATCAAGGTCTGCAAAGTGATAGGTCATTTAAGTCTAGAAGTCCTGTATTTAATTAACTCCTCAAAAAATGTGGAGTTTTAAATTTTAACTAACTCCTCAAAAAATAGGAAACCTGACTTGAAGTATGTACTTTAGTTGGAATGGAGTGAGGGGAAAAAACCCAGAAAAGTGTATTTTTTTATGTTTCATAGATATTGAAAATGATCTTGCTTTAATGACATATTAAGTTTCAAATATTAACAGTGTTTTCTGTTAACACACTTGACCTTACAATTTTTATATTTTATGCCATGTTGTAAAGATACAAAAACACAACACCAAGTTGTCTCTAACCTCCAACACACTTTTTATGGAAACTTAAATTTAGATTAATACCATGGAGAGAGATTTCTTTCTTAGGCTCAGACAGGATAATTAGTTTTAGTAATAAAATTAAAGGAGAAAGAACAAAGATAGCATTTGCCTTATGTTGGCCATTGAGTTCCTCAAAACAGTTCTGCTAAAATATATGCCACCCTTTTGGAATACTTTAAAGAATAAAAATTGCTCATTTGAATTTAAAGTTATTGTTTGTTTGGTTTTTAGCCAACCTCGTCTTATTTCACTTGCCTCTTTACAAATAAAGTTTTTAATAAAAAATTTTCATGTCTTCAAAATCTGAGTAAAAATTTGGTATGTGGATGCCTGTAGGTTTTGATGATTATTGTATAGTCACTAAATTGTGTTCGACTCTTTGCGACCCCATGGACATTACCCTGCCAGGCTCCTCTATCCATGGGATTTCCCAGGCAGAAATACTGGAGTGGGTTGCTAGTTCCTTGGGATCTTCCCAACCCAGATATTGAACCTGGGTCTTTTGCATTGACAGGTGGATTCTTTACTGCTGAGCCACAGGGAAGCCATGGGTTTTGGAGAGGCAGCCAAATTTGTTACGTAGTCACCTGCTAGACTATTTAATTTCCTTATTTTATTTCTAAAGAGTTCAGTAGAGTTGTATTTAGTTGTTCAAACTGGTCTCAAGAAATCTAATATCAGAGTTCCATATGGGATAGCCGTTTAAAGTGGGGGCAGCATACCCTTAGGCCAACATGGAGTTGCCACTATGATTTGTAAGACCTCTAGAGAGAAAGTGAGTTTCTTTCATTTATTCATTCAGTTCAAAAGTATTCATGAAGTGCTAAGGGTTTTCCTGGTGGCTCAGTTGATAAAGAATCTGCCTGCAATGCAGGAGACTTGGGTTTGATCCCTGGGTTGGGAAGATCCCCAGGAGAAGAGAATGGTTACCCACTTCAGTATTCTGGCCTGGAGAATTCCATGGACAGTATAGTCCATGGGGTCGCAAAGAGTTGGACACGACTGAGAGACTTTTACTTAAGTACAGAGACTGGAACAGAGCTAGGGCAGAGCTAGGGCAGAGCTAAAGCAAAGAATAAAAGAAAACAAGGTCTTTGTCCTCATGAAACTTCAATTTTAGTGGGAGAGACAGATCCATAAATAGATACCTAGTAGAGATGCACTATTTTTCTCTGAAGAAAAAGAGTAGTTAAGGCTGTAATATATGATGAGGCTGCTGTTCAGATGGTAATGAGGGATACTCTCTTTGAAGAGGAGACATTTAAACAGAGACTTGTATCCCTGGAGTTGATTCAAGATCTAGACTCCTGCGTTCCTTCTCCCCTTTAAGAAGTTATTTATCAAGAAACTTGATCCACATTCCGGATCTTTCTTTCAGACTGTACAATGTTGAGATCTACATTACTTTTCACAGTTTGGATATTTTACATGAAGTAGTCACACAGTAACAGAGATCAAATAATATTAACTATCAATCCAATTATTATTTGGATGGACAGGGAAGCCTGGCATGCCGCAGTCCTTGGGGTCACAAAAAAGCCGGACACAACTGAGTGACTGTACTGAACTGAACTATTATTTTCACTTCCATGTGCAATTTTCCCACTAGATCTAACTGTACACTCTTTTGGCTAGAAAATGGATTTTCATCAATCTTTTTGAGGATTACTGATAATTATGCTTGGACCTAAGGAGAAAATGCAATGTGATATTTAGCAAATACTGGGGTCACTGTGGTCTACTTTTTAGTGTTGGTTTTGCCATTTGAAATACAGCTTTTCTCAGCTGTAAAATTGGCATTATACCTATCTTCTAAACATGTAATTGTATGTTAATCCTCTTCCTCTTACTCCGTAATCTGAAATTCTTGTGGCTAGTTATAATTTTTCTATTAGTGACCTGTGTGTTTCTTCCTTTTCAGAGGACAATTTGGCATGACTGGTAAAGATCTTAATCATTCTGCATCAATAAGACGTGGAGGACACTTCATCTTTCCTGGAATTATTTTTATTCATCATATTGCAATTTAAACTGTGACTCGCAGACTTCCCAGATGGATTTCTCCAACAGCACATGTTTAATCAAAACTACAACATGTGTTGCACTGAGAAGCTAAGAGATTAGTCAAGGTCACTCAGATAGTTGATAGTAGAGGCGCAACTAGAATCACCTTTTTCTGACTACACTGAATGTTTGTCTTGTATCTTAAGATTTACACTTATTCAAAACTTCCAAGGCCAAAAATAGCCTCAGAAAGATGGTATGAGTTACTAGATGGCTAATTTTTGCTTTAACAGATTTGGTCAGGATCAAAATAAATATCCCTGAATTCACCTTGGTGGTAGTTTAGTCACTAAGCCATTTGGCCTGCCAGGCTCCTCTGTCCATGGAATTCTCCAGGCATGAATACTGGAATGGGTTGCCATTTCCTTCTCCTGGGGATCTTCCTGACCCAGGAATTGAACCCATTTTTCCTGCATTGTAGGCAAATTCTTTACTGACTGAGCTACCAAGGAAGCAGAAAAGACACACATTTATCAATAACAGATGATGGAGAATTCAGACCTGCTGAACTTTTTTTAAGATGCACTTCTGAATGTGATGCAACTGGTACAACCTTGGAACAAAAGTATGAGGAGTAAAAACACATTCTTGCCTTTTCAACCTGACTTTAGACACTGATTTTCTCTTTAGTTTTCAGAAAACCATAAACTGTCTCATAGAAACCTTGATGTTGGGGGTGCAGGAATAAGAGAGAACTATATGATTTCTGTATTTTATTTTGCTTTGACTCATTTTTGATTGAGACAACTCCCTTTCTTCTTGTCAAACAATACAAAACTCTAAAAATACACCTCCCCTGATGCACAGGGTGGTTCCCTTGTCGGGAACATTGGAGGTTCTGTTTCTGGTCCATGTCTCAGCTTACTGCCAAACTGCCCATCAGGAAACCTGCCTCAACATCATAAAATAAGAATTATTTTTTTTACTCTGGGGATTTTTGGAGAAAAGAGATCTATTTTTGTTTTGCTTTTCTTGTAGAAATATAAATGCTCTGATAAGCATTTCCCCTGATGTATCACAAGGCACTTCTATCCATCGATTTTTCAGAATGTCCTCACTGTCAGTTTTCCATGATCCAGAGAGAGCAAGTGACTGGTCCAGTGTATCACAGTGAGTTAGAGGCAGAGTTAGCATTGAATCTCGAGTCTCCTTGACAATTATTTTCAGGTTCAGATTCCCCGCAGTGTACTTTATTACTTCCGTATACAACCTTTAAGTTCAGAAGCCTTTCTACAACATCTAGGTAACCACTTTTATTCCTTAAGAGTTTGAGAAGTTAGTTTTTTTTTCTTGAAATGTGTATAGAAATGGCATGAAAAGTTCTTATATTTCTCTTGGAATAAGCCACATTTGTGTATTTTAAATTTTCTTTGGAAAGCCACAGAATTCTCTAAATTTATGAAGTGATTACAGTAATATTAGTTTTCTTTTCTTTGCCTCCTTGGGTAATAACAATAGCTTTCTTAATTTAAAACTATAAAAAAACCACTTGTATATTGTCAGATATCTCCAAATGCTGTCATTCCCCCAAGATCATCTGCCATGTGGCTTTCTCATGTTGTCCTTTTGCAGACAAGCTGACCACTGGTATGAGGTGTCTCAAAGTCTGATGCTTACTGATCTTAGCATGCCAATGTACATTCTTAGATAGGTAGCACCTTATCTGAGAGAAGAAAAGGATGAGAGTCTTAGAAGTTGTATTGCCAGACTCTTAAATACTCATTACTCTTGGGTAATTGAGGGAGAAACACTGTCAGATCTCATGTGCTTGTATATTGTGTCAACCAAGCAATTACCTGAAGTTTTGTTTCTCAGTAGAGTGCTATAATGTCATCTATGAACAGCCTGGGCATCCAGTCTTTATCTATTAAGGTGATGTTGCCATTAAGTTGCTCAGTCATGTCAGACTCTTTGTGAACCCATAAACTTCAATGCTCCAGACTTCCCTTTCACTATCTCCCTGAGTTTGCTCAGCCTCATGTCCACTGAATCAGTGATGCCATCCAACCATCTCATTCTCTGTTTTCCTCTTCTCCTTCTGCCTTCAGTCTTTCCCAGCATCAAGGTCTTTTCCAAAGGTGATAGATACTACCAATTGGCATAGTAGAGTGAAAATTTCCAATTTGTAGTTTGAGGCTTTATCTGATATATTAATTATAAATACCAACAGACATAATCAAAATGATTTTAGGCAGTTAATTCAAGGAAGGGTTTAAAGCATAGATTGGATTAGACCTGCATTTTTTTTTAAGCCATTTTTATCATCACCACACTAAGGGCTTCCCCACCTTTTAAAGGATGACTTCGTATTTGCTGCTTTTAGTGTTTAACCCACTCTGCCAATCTCTGCTTTTTAATTACTATTATTTATAATTATATTATTATTTATACCATTTATATAGAAATTCCCTGGTAGCTCAGTAGGTAAAGAATCCACCTGCAATGCAGGAGACCCCGGCGATTCCTGGGCCAGGAGGATCTGCTGGAGAAGGGATAGGCTACCCATTCTAGTATTCTTGGTCTTCCTTGGTGGCTCAACTGGTAAAGAATCTGCCTGCAATGTGGGAGACCTGGGTATGATTCCTGGGTTGGGAAGATCCCCTGGAGAAGGGAAAGACTATCCATTCCAGTATTCTGGTCTGGAGAATTCCATGGACTATATGTCCACAGGGTCACAAACAGTCAGGCACAACTGAGTGACTTTCACTTCACTTCATACCATTTGTATTAATACATCAAGGCTGAAGTTTGCCATTTCAATTTTCTTTTTCATGTTGTTTCCTATATTTATTATTTTTTCATTTTTGCTTGTTTTGTTTTGTTGCTTTGTTTTCCTGTGAGTTACTTGAGCATTTTTTTAGGACTCCATTTTGATTTGTTTGTGGTGCTTTTGAGTACATTACTTTGTACAGTTTACTTAATGGTTGATCTTTGTATTGCAATATACATAAGTGTTGTATTGCAGTCTGTTAGCATCAGTATTATATCTAAGAAACCTCACTTTAATTTAGATCCTTCTTGAGTTTCAGATGGTATTGTGGACTGAATATTTCTGATGCCCCAACGCCAAGTTTATACATGAACCCCTAATCCCGTGTGGCTGTCTTTCAAGGTAGAATCTATAAGGAAGTAATTAAGGTTAGCTCTCTTTCAAGGCAGGGTCTATAAGGAAGTAATTAAGGTTGGTGGTCTTTCAAGATAGAGTCTATCAGGAAGTAATTAAGGTTAAATGAGGTCAAAATTGTAGATCTCAGATCCAATAGGATGAAGAGGTATGAGAGATCTTTCCCTCTCTCCTCTCCCACCCCCTCAGCAGTCAAGCACTAAGGAAAAGCTATGTGAGGACATAAGAAGGTGGAGGACTACAAGCTAGGAAGACTTCCTTTATTTATCATTTCCTTTCTGTTTTAAGCATTTCTTTTAGTCATTCTTTAAGTGTATTTATGTTAAATGTCATATTCTCATGGTTTTCTTTCATATGACAACATTTTTATTATCCCTTCTCTCCTGAATAGGTTTCTAAGACATGGAACTTGCAGTCAACAGTTCTTTTCTCTCAGCACTTCAAATATACTGTGCCATTGCTCCCTGTCTTGCATTGCTTCAGATGAGAAATCTGTAAATCAAACTGGTATTTCTCTATTGAGAAAGCCTTGGTTCCATCTGTTGATTTCAAGATGTTGTCTTTGTTTTCAGTGTTTAGAATTGAATTCTGATTTGTCTTGACATGGATTTCTTTAAATTTACCCTACTTGAAATTCTCCTAGCTTTTTAAATCTGTAGTTGCTCAGTTGTGTCCTACTCTTTGTAACCCCATGGACTGTAGCCCATCAGTCTCCTCTGTCCATGGAACTCTCTAGGCAAGAATGCTGGAGTGGGTTGCCATTCCCTTCTCCAAGTGTTCTTTGCAACCCAGGGATTGAACCTAGGTCTCCTTCATTGCAAGCAGATTTGAGAAGTTATCAACCATTATTTCTTCAAATATAGGACTCTGATGATAAGATAGATTGTTTGTTATTGACTAGTTTATTTAGATCTGAGTTAAAACTCTATTTAAGCCATATAGGAGCTAAATTATCTGGGTAAAATATTTCAGATTGATTGATTGATTTCTATAAAATGAAACATGAGGCCAGTCTATATTTGACCTCTGTTGCTCCTTCAAACAAACACGGCCCTCCTTCCCCACCCGCAATGAAACCTTATACACACAGGCATACGTTATTTTCTCTGGAGAACTTCTTTTTCCTCACTGTATTTGGTGACGTTGCCAATTATATTACTGTCTCAACCTTTACCACACTCCACAAGGATTGAATTGTGTCCATCTTAAGAAATAAGCTGCACGAGGCATCCGCATTATCGTGTTTACCCATGCCTGGAACAATGCCTCATCCATGAGACTAATTATTATTTCTTGCATGTATAAATGAATAATGAGTCAAATCCCAATGATATTTCTTTCCCAGTGCAGTAAGGTGACAGAACCCTTAAAGATTTGTAGTCAGTGCTGGTGAGCAACTGGCTCTGTAAGAGGAGTAGGAATTTATTGCATTAGCAGTCTAATTGTTCTGTTTCTTTATTGCTTACTCTACATTTCTCCTTCTCCACTTGGCTACATCTATCTTATTCTGCATGTCTTTATCTAGACTATCTTGGTATTTTTTTTTTACTTAAGTCCCTAAGCTTCTTTATTTCTCCATTCTCTCTCATGATCTCTTGCCCCCTGATTTTTTTTTTTAAATAGTATCTCTTTTGATTCTTGTTTCTGTATTTTATTTTTCTTACTTTCTCAATTTTATTTATTTTTTTACCCAGCTTCACTGGTATCTCCATTCACTTTATTTTTCTCATATAAAGCTATGTGGTGGGCATAGTTGGAGCCTGGGTCCTCTGCACGGAAATGCAGGTGTGAGTCTTTATAAGATGGTCAGTATATTCCTGGTAGAGAGACTTGGTGAGCACTGTCTCTTTCCACGGATTGGGGTGAGATATCTGTAGGTCTTGGAAATGGGATTAAAAGTATCCTTGGCAAAGTTGCCCAGGGTGGCAGTGCAGCCCCTGGCACAGATGTGTAGTTGTTGTTTAGTTGTTAAGTCATGTCTGACTCTCTGCGACCTCATAAACCAGGCTCCTCTGTCCATAGAATTCTCCAGGCAGAAATACTGGAGTGGGTTGCCATTTTCTTCTCCAGGGGATCTTCCCCAAGCAGGGATCGAACCCAAGTCTTCTGCTTAGCAGGTTGATTCTTTACCACTGTACCACCTGGGAAGCCCAGCAGAGGTGTAGCTTAATAGCAGTCATCAGCAGCAGCTTTTTGGGCACAGATGATACCAGTGCTCCTGGCAGCAGGTATAAGGTACAACAGTATGGAACCACAACAGCCAGTCACCTTGCAAGAAACAGTATCAGGCTTGCTGATCTTGTTAGTCATGCCAGAAGACTCATTGCACGAAGACGGACAGTTTGGTGAGACTGATGGCCCCATGGACAGCAGAGGCTGCCTCCCTGGAGCACTTGACACCCACATGGAGTTGTGACCCCATTGGTGATAAATGCCGAGGCCCTGTTCTGCTGGCCAGCACAGGTCTGCTTTTATAAAGGTATAATCTTCTAAACCTTGTCTCTGAGAGATGCCACCAGGAAAAAGTCAATGATCACAGATTCCTTGATGGGCAGAAAGAAGACATAAACCTCCTCCAGGGACTTATCTTCATGTCCTTGACCAGGCTACCCAGCTTGGTGACTGGGAGCCAGTCCTTGTCCTCTGCTCTGGCCCCAGATGTTGCCAAAGACCCGTGGAAGCCGCTGTGGCCAGCCATCCCAGGGGCACCCTGCAGCCTGTGGGGCCTTCAGGCGCTCTTGCAGCTCCAGTATCATCCACCATTTAGTGCTTTTATGGAGAAGAAGCTTACCTTCCCCATTTTAATTTTTTGCTTCTTATCTGTCTTGCCAAATCTTTATTCTGTATCAGATCACAATAGGACTCTAACCCATATGTGTTTATTTAACATTTACTAGTTATTCACTATTTATTTGCTATATCCTAGAACAAAGATATATCTTACTTTATCTAACTGAAAGAAGTCATGTAATGTATTAAAATTAATATGTGTAATTTAAAATATTATGTACAAACTAATAAAGTATTATATATATCTAAGTTAAGTACTAGAATTAAATATATTTATATAGGGAAGATAATAAGACTTTTTATTCATCTCCAGCTCTTGATTAATTTTGCTTTAGGAAAGAAGTTGTGATCCCTCTCTTAAAAATGCATCTATGATGTCTTTTATTTAACCAGTGTTAAACTCCCAAACAGCAACTGTGATAAGCAGGTCTGATGAGAGCCATGTTGATTAATTTCCATAAGCAAGAGCATCTGGTTTTAGGAAATTGAACAGGAAACTCTCAGCGTTAGCTCAGCATCTAGGGTATTCATTGGCTGGTGAATAGTGACTGTGCATATTAGCAGTCAGAACTATCCAAAAGGCAGAGCACACCATGGCCAGTGATCTGGCTGTGTTGTCAAACCTATTCTTAGGCTAGAGAATGATTCTTTATTCATCCCACTCTCCAGACCTCAATTCTGCCCTTCTTTGTTTTGCTCTGCTACAGAACCACCCCAGGTAGAAAAGACAGAGGGAAGTTAAGAGTGCCTGTGTTCCTGTCTCTGGGATGGCTGGCAACATGACTTCGCTCAGACTTTCCAGGCATTAGCTCGGTAGCTCCAGCTGATCCCTTTGGCCATGTGTCCTCCCCAAACCTCTCTGCTCCTCTGCCAACCTACCCCAAGTGGTGTTTAGTGCTCTGTTTTCCATCACAGCCTTAGCAGAAGAATGTTTTTTCTTAGGTGAATCAATACAATGATCTCTCCCAGTGGAGGATTTTCAACCTTGAACCTTGGCTCTCATTTGGGAATGAACATTGGAAATGAATCTGTTCCCTGGGGTCCTGAGGTGCTCATAGCTCTTAATTTCTGCTCACACCTCTGCCTCCATGTCCTTGATAATACGTGCTCAGGGCCCACAAACATTTCACTGGAGAGCTTAGTGAAGTATTTTTCTCCTCCTTAGATTACCCTATAAATATTGAAATTGGACAAGATCTTTCAAAGTACTTAAGTGACATTTTGTTGATGTACACATAGGGTGAATAAATTTACATCTATTAGATAATTATTTATCAAGCTAATTGGCCCCAAATCATCAACTTCTTTTTCTTTTTTTGGATAAAACCTACTGCTTGCACAGAGGAGATTTTTTTTTCCCCAAACTTGAGTTCTCCTGAGACTGCTTGCAAAACTGGATTCACAGACTGCAAAAGCACTTTGTGTGCTTTTGCAGCGAGGAAGGCGAAACTGAAATCTCTAGCATTAAATAATAATTTTACGCTGCAAAACTTGTGTGTGAAGTACTGACATTGTATTCCCACGATTATTCAATTAATGAAGCCAATTAGTGCACATTGTGCTTTGTAGTCGCATCAGCAGGAACTAAATGAGCCTTTTGGGATGTTTACGGATTTAGTTGATTTCAGGAAAAAGAGTTGACTGATCAGAGCAGCTGTTGGTGGGAAACAGTTTGCACCCAAATAGGAATCAACCATAAGTTTGAACAGATGCTGTTCTGTCTTCTTAGTGCCTGGATCATGGTGTGATGTTATCAATTAGTTTCCTACCAGGAAAGCCTTAAATATAGTCAATGGAAACTGTCAGAGGCCTGCTGCAGCATTCTACATCAGCACGGCAGTGTTTATTCTCTACAAGGCTTACAGTCTTGGCTTCTTAGCTATCTCACTAATCAGTTAAAAAACAAACTACAAAATAACCAGTAATTTAAAAAACTGACTTGGAAATTAGTTTAGAGAATAACTTGAAATCCCTTTAAATACATCTTGTAGTTATTTCAGTTAATTGTGGTATTGAGATGTGATGATTAGTTTTACGTGTCAATCTGACTGAGCTCAGGGATAACCAGGTGGCTGGTAAACTTTTTTTCTGGATGTGTCTTTGAGGCTATTTCTGGAAGAGATTAGCAGTTGAATCAATAGACTGAGTAAAGGTGATGACCTACACCAATACAGGTGGGCATTGTCCACTTTATTGAGGTCCTGAATAGAACAAAAAAGTGAAGGAAGAACACATTTGTTCTCTTTGCTTGGAGCATCTATCTTCTGCCCTCAGCCATCAGCACTTCTGAATCGTAGGCCTTTGAATTTGGCCAGAATTATACCATGAAGTCTCCTGAGTCTCCAGCTTGTCATCCACTCTCTGTGGATGACAGACCATAGGACTTCTTAGCCTTCATAATTTTGTGACTCAGTTTCTATAATTTATCTTCTCTCTATTTTCTATTTCTCTGGAGGACTCTGATTTATATTATACATGGAAAAAAAAAAAAGTGTGGAGAACAGGAACTCTTATTTCCAGAGGATAGACCTCACAGTTGCAGTCTTTCTGGGAGAAATCTATTCTGTGTCTCTCTTCACATTATAATGCAGGAAATCTGCAACACTTACCAGGCAAAAGTGGGTTTCAATCAGGTATGTCCCCATGTAGGCTGTGTGACCTTGGGTAGGTTACCATGAGAATAAAGCATAATATATTTTGATTTTCCTTTCTATAAAGTGAATATATATATATACTTGCTTCACAGGGTTAAATAAAAATAGCATATGTGATCATTTTTGTTGTAATGCACATTTTCTATGTTCTAAGGTATCAGATTATATAGACAATTAATCAATTTATTGATTTGCAAGGAGATGAGGGAAACAAAAAAGGACTTTAATTGAATAAGTTGATTGTAAAGATGTTTTTTGATTCTGAAAATGTGAAAAGGAAAACTGTATGTTCTTGGTTTGAGATTATATCATAGTATATGCAAAAAAAAAAATTTTACTTTCCTTTTGCTTTCACATTAAAAAGGCAGATACCAGAGAGCAACTCATCAAGCTTTCAAGGAGACTGAAATTGTTTGATATCTGTTTATAAAATACTTTTTTTTCTAATCTGAACATATAAAATCCAATGTACAATAATCAAAGAATCTTAGTTTGAGATGTGAGAGTATCTCAAGTGGCTTTTATTTCTTGTGTTAGGCTCACAAATAAAAGTTGGTTTCTGTTTTATAATTCACACTTAATTGGTCCTTTTTTTTGTGGAGTCAAGAAAGAAGATATTGCAAAGATTCTATTATTTAACTACTGAAAGAACATTTCTAGCACAATAAATAAATCACAAACCCAAGACATTTTACTATGCATAATTATCATGAAGCCTTTTTTTTATTTTCACCCAAATGAGGCATGAAGTTTTGTATGTGCTTGTGTTGCTTTTAATTTTAGTAGAAGATGGGGCAGTAGAGAGAGCTTTGAGGGAAAAGTGTTGCTCTCTTGTAAAATTATTTTTACGTAGTTGTGCTCATTTATTTCATGTGTACTCATTGATTGAAGCCAAAGAAATTGCCAGATCAAAGCTGGAAGAGACAGGATTTGGAAATATTGGAGACAGAAATATTGGACTTTTGAAGATACAGAGGGGGAAATTATATATATATATATATATGATATTATATACTATTTATAAGTGAATAGTATATGTTATGTGTATATATACCTACTGAAAGAAAAAAGAGATACAGATGATTCAATGTTGTTCAGTTGCTAAGTCATGTCTGACTCTTTGCCACCCCATGAACTACAGCACACCAGGCTTCCCTGTCCTTCACTATCTGTCTCTTCACTATGTCCACTGAGTCGGTGATACTATCTAATCATCTCATCCTCTGCTGCCCTCTTCTCTTGCCCTCAATCTTTGCCAGCATCAGGGTCTTTTCCAATGAGTTGGCCCTTTGCATCAGGTGGCCAAAATATTGGAGCTTCAGCTCCAGTGTCAGTCCTCCCAGTGAATATTCAGGGTTGATTTCCTTTAGGACTGACTGGTTTGATCTCCTTGCAGTCCAAGAGACTCTCAAGAGTCGTCTCCAGCACAACTGAAAGCATCAGTTCTTTGGCACTCAGCCTTCTTTATGGTCCAACTCTCACATCTGTATGTGACTACTGGACAAACCATAGCTTTGACTATATGGACCATTGTTGGCAAAGTGATGTCTCTGCTTTTTAATACACTGTCAACTGATAGACAACACAAAAATATTCTCTCTGGGAAATCTAAAAATTTGACCCTGAAAGAGGTTGCTCTTACGCACTTATCCCCCTCCACTTCCAGTGTCTCTATGAATCATAGCTCAGGAATCTTTGACATTGTGCTTGAATCTGAGCAACATGGAACCACCTGCCTCGTGCACGTGCATCCCTAATAGGGCTGGTGCTGCTTTTGTGTCTCTCTTTTGTAATCAAACTTTTATGTCTTCAGTTTCAGAGTTCATGGCAATTTAAAGTATCTCTTCTTTCAAAATCAGTCAAGAAGCCTCTACCACAACTTTTTAAAGCAAAATTTTAATGCTCTTTCTCATCGATGTGTGTGTATGTTCAGTCACTGAGTCATGTCAGACTCTGTGACCTCATGGACTGTAGCCCATCAGGCTCCTCTGTCCATGAAATTTTCCAGACAAGAATACTGGAGTGGGTTGCCATTTTCTCCTCCAGGGGATCCTTCTGTCCCAGGGATTGAACCTGCATCTTCCAAGTCTCCTTCTTTGGCAGATGGATTCTCCACCTGGGAAGCCCTTTCTCATCAACAAATAAGTGTAAATGCTAAAACCTGCCATTTTATTGAACAGTTGCTATGTTCTAGGCAGTCACCTTATTTAACTACCTAATTTAGCTCTTACTCCAGTCTTATGAGACATAAACATTTCTATAACAATATCACTTGAGCCCATGAGATTAACTGAATCATGTCACAGCCAAGGTGGTCAGTCAACGAACATGACTTTTGCTCAGTGAAGACTGAGGGAGCTGATAGAGAGAAAGATCCTTAAGGATGGTTTAATTCACAGTTCATATTACAGAGCAGGGAAAATGAGTTCCAGAGGCAGAAAGTGAGTGACCAAGGTCTCATTGGGGTGTGTATCAGAGCTGGGAACCAAACACAGGCCTTCTGACTTCCACCGTCATCTTTTCTGTGGAACCAGGCTGCTTTGTGGAACAGAATAGCAACAGGCTGACTGAGGTGTGGCTGGGTGTAGGTCCCCAAACTGCTAATTATGTGTCAATGTTACTGAAGTTCCCGGGGAATCTGGATCAACAATTGGAGAATGGATTCGGGAAGGCACTCATCTCCTTTCTGGATTAGAATGTCTTGTCACTCAGGCCCCTTCACTCCCTTTGGCCCTTCTGTCAGAGAGATGCTCAATGATGATACTTAGAGGAAGACATGATTAGATCAACTACAGGATAAGAAATAGGATAGTTTCAAAAGCCCATTAAAGAAATGACCTATAAAGTGGAAGCGTTTTAGGAGACTAGGAACACATTTTCCTCTTCTTTGCTTGCTGTCCCTCTAAAATGACTATCATAGAGAGCAGTTACACTTTCTGAGAGAGCTTTGCTAAAGTAAGATTTTTTTTTTCCATAGATAAATAATTTTGTCAAGAAGATTTTATTTGCAGGAGGGTAACTGATCTCCTTAGGGGGAAGATGTTGCTTTAATATACCATTTGGAACATGCAGGTCCTTGGATCTATTTAACAATTACTATAAACATGTTTACAAAAGGCAGGTGTTCAGAAGGATCACTTATTAATTTTTACCACATTCCATTGAGTGCAGAGATTTACATACAGTTATATTGCATGTCCTATTTCAATATTCTAACATTCTCTTTGATTCTTTTAAAATATGTAGTCTGTGTTGGACTTCTAATTGAACAACAAACAATGCCAAATATCTACCTTCATGGAGATCCAAATACTTTGTCTTAAAGGGTCTTGATTCTTCAGTGGCTGGACTCAAAAATGGAGGGTTTTCTCAGGAGGACTTGCTCATAAAACTCTAGAGAGGATTTTGGTAGGGCGGCAGCCATCTTTGACTGTTTCCATAGGGATGGTGAGCCTCAAAGCTATAGCATGAAGTTCTTAAAAGATAAAATTATTTATGACACTAGTTAAAACAGTAAAGCAGGCTTTATTTAAGTTGAGCCAGATTTATTCCCTTACCCATGATATTTCTTGTTGTAGTTTTCTATCCATGGGTTCCCATCTTACTCCTTGGTTATAAATTTCCATTTTTCCTTGCTCTCTTCAGAGTTGAGCCTAATCTCTCCCAGACTGCACAACCCCATCACAGAAATAGGGATTACTGTGATGGGGTTGTGCAGTCTGGGAGAGATCTGGCTCAACTAACTTAATAGGATTCTTGCTGAATGTAGGACAAGGTTATCAGATACTGAGTGGGGACTCTGGTTAAATTGATTTGAGAGGATTCTTGCTAATATTGAATAATACAAAGAAGGGCATGGAAATCAAAAAGTTGAAGTCTAGTTGTGAAAATGATTTAGGGAAGTCTGATTTAAATGTGGGCAAAAAGAAACTCTGTTAGGGACATGCCAAGAATATTGCAATCAGAAACTCTGAGTTAAAGGGGGGTGTTTCAGATAATCAGGCAGTGGTCTTGGAAACTGAGATGTCAACCTTCCCTCTGTGGGCTGGTCTTATTCCAACATGTCAGTTTTTTTTTGTTTTTTTTTAAAGAAGCTCTTCCATTTATTTGAAGGGATGTCATATAGCAGAAAGGATATGCCAGTCCTAGGATGCTCCAAAGAGCAAGGTAAGAACTTGTATACATGTAAATAATAGGTTATCAATGATAGTGTGGGTAAGAAGCATGTTGGTGCTCATGGGGTGTGCTGAGTCCCTCATGGTTGGGGTTTCCCAGCAAACACCAGCAGACACAGTGTCCAGCAGACTGTGTTTCCCAGCAGACACACAAACATGCCAGGTTTAAGTTGAAGCTCTCTGTCAAGTTCACTGACTAACTGGCTGCTTATAATCCCTTCGTCCTGTTCAGAAACCCCATGAAGGCAGATATGCCCTAGGGAGTTCTAGAAGTGAGTGACGTGAAAGTCACTCAGTCATATCTGACTCTTTGTGACCCCATGGACTATACAGTCCATGGAATTCTCCAGGCCAGAATACTGGAGTGGGAAGCCTTTCTCTTTGCCAGGGGATCTTCCCAACCCATGAATTGAACCGAGGTGTCCTGCATTTCAGGCAGATTCTTTACCAACTGAGTTATCAGGGAGTTCTAGAAAGGCAAGACCAAAAGCAGATATGGTCTATAATATTCCTGTAGTTTATGAAGTATGACATATTGGGTCTCAGGTTTTTCCTCACTGGTTCCCCTAATGAAAGTTGAATCTTTTCTACAAGGGTGATGAGTTCACCTTTGAGGATCATCACATAGTGCTCCTGATGGCCAGGAATCCCTCATCTTGGTTCCTCTTGGATCTAGGGGAAGAAAATATGTTATTTATGTGTTTTCATAATTGAGAGAGAGAGAAAGAGAGGGAGAAAGAGGAGGGAGAGACCCTTTTAATGCATACACTGACCCTTCCTGTCTTGATCCTTTACCTTGTTAGACTGTGTTCCTAGGACCCTTCCTCACTGTGGCCTCTCCCCATCTGACCCCTTTCCTCTCAATTCACAGTTCTTGCCCAACTTGATTCCCTTTTAACCAACTGACCTTACAGGTGTATTTAATTTTGCAGCTGGACACATACTGAATAACTCTTGTCAGTACTTACTATTTATTCAACATTTTCTCCTTTTATACATTACATTATTTACATTCTCAAATCCTTTGTATGACTTATAAGGAATCACAAGTGTCATGGGAGAGAAGAAATAGCTCAGGTGCCATACCTTTCTGGATTTTTTTTTCACTTGGAACCAGTAGATTTGTGAGAACAAATATGAGTTTAACAAATAGAAATACGCAATTGCTTGTAAAACAGGCAGCAGATGGACTTTGCAAAGCTTTCATTTGACTTGCAGTCCTATGGAACACGCGGTGCTTTCATGGGTACTGATTCTCATCAGGGAGTTAGGATCTCACCACTGTGGAGCTCTACATCATTCTTAGTAGGACATCATTCCTGTCACAGCCTTGCCAATGATGGAAGGACAGTAATCACCAGCTTACACTGATGTGTAAGCACTTACACAAAAGTCAATTACCATAAAGGGAACTAGAGGAAATAGGCTGGAGAGATGCAGGCAGATTTTTCAGTTCGGCTCCTGGAGTTCATATTTCTTCCAGTTAACTGTAAATAATCTCGCCACTGAGGATCTCATCTCAGTCATGCTATTTTTTTTTCTTTTAGGAAAGATATATTATTATAATTAACATACCCTCATAGAAACCTAGATGAGTACACTTAAAATGGGTCACTTATTCTGACTTTCTTGATTTAATGTCATTTTGCCTTAAAAAAAAAAAGAATGTGCACAGTAATTTGCTGCTTCCTCTCACCATCTGTTACCATAAGCTCATACACAAAATTTAGCTATAAATCATAGTCACTAAAACTTTACTCTTCTTGTCACATTAGATGTTTTCATTAGGGTGTGTATATGTTTGTGTTTATAAATTCACATTATCTTTACTTTCTGTGTGTTTTTCCTCTGAATAAGGAATAAGGAATAATAATCTTTGCAGACTTTAGTTACAAGGACAAACATTAGAGCACAATGCCTTTGAACTTCTAAGACAGCTAAGAATTTATAACCATAACCAGCCCTTTTAAAGCAACTTCTCTGTAGATAAAAGTGGATTCATTTACCTGACTTTGCTATCCTCTTTTTGGAACCAATGCTTTTGAACTGTACTGTTGGAGAAGACTCTTGAGAGTCCCTTGGACAGCAAGGAGATCCAACCAGTCCATCCTCATGGAAATCAGTCCTGAATATTCATTGGAAGGACTGATGCTGAAGCTGAAACTCCAATACTTTGGCCACCTGATGCAAAGGACTGACTCATTTGAAAAGACCCTGATGCTGGGAAGGATTGAAGGTGGGAGGAGAAGGGGATAACGAAGGATGAGATGGTTGGATAGCATCACCAACTCAATGGACATGAGTTTGGGTAAACTCTGGGAGTTGGGATGGATAGGGAAGCCTGGTGTGCCACAGTCCATGGGGTCACAAAGAGTCGGACACGACTGAGCAACTGAACTGAACTGAACTGAACTGAATCATTACAGGACAGTCTTTGAATACAGTCCAAGTTAGTGCATCTGGATCTGCTTAGGGATTAAACAGAGGAGCTCTCAGGCACCAGCTGATTTACCTCATTAGCACATAAATGTCTTTGCTATCAGTCTCTCCATAATGCTTTTGACCATGTGTTTGTAATACACTGTTATTGTTTAGTCGCTCAGTCATGTCCGACTCTCTATGACCCCATGGAATATAGCCTGCCAGGCTCCTCTGTCCATGAGATTTTTCCAGGCAAGGATACTGAAGTGGGTTGCCATTTCCTTCTCCAGGGTATCTTCCCAATCCAGGGATCAAACCCACGTCTCCTGCATTGGCAGGTGGATTCCTTACCACTGAGCCATTGCAACATGTGGTATAATACAAAGACAAACTAAATGAACAAAACAGAAAAAAAAAAAAGTTTCCACAACTATTCTCTCAAGGGAAAAGAACAAAAACAAAAACAGTTAATCTCTCTGACTACAGTATCACCTAGATGGAACATCAAAGAAATAAACTTTGTAAACTTATCATGATGCCCTGAACTGAAACCAGCAATTTAAAAATCAAAGTACGATAGATAATTCATCCGTGTTCCAAAATGATTTGTATGGTGGTAATCAATTACCTTTAGTCTCTCTTTTGAGTTTGTTATCAGCAAGAGTTCTGTGTGTTGGATTTGGAGAACTATATAATTCAGCATGGATAATAATTTTATTTTACTTGCTGAAGGGGAGTGATAAGTCCCTCAATATGCCACAGAGCTATTTGCTCACTTTCTTTCTAAATTCTGCATGGTAAAATGAATTTTTTTTGCCCACACCTGTAACATTCCACTGTCACCTTGGCTGTGTTGTGCTGTTAAAAATTTAAATCGCTCTGGTGAATAGCCAATTGTGACCTTTCTTTTTATGGAAGATGTATTCTATTCCCAATTTTGCTTGGGCTGTAGCAGCTTCCAATGCAAGTGAATGCATGTCTTCTAAAATGTCACTAATAAACTCCCTGTCATTTGATGTTAGAGTAAGATATCATATAAGAAATCACATTTATGTTTCAACAGAAATCATCAAATAAAATCTGAGATAAAATGAACCAATTTATTTTATTATATTCCCACATTAAAGTAAAATGTGTGTGTGTGGTGATTTATCGATGGGAATTAAACTGTGGTGTCTCGAGTCATTTTATTTTCACATTGAAAAGAGGCTATTACACTACTCTTTGTTTTTCCACATACAGACAAGACTAAGAAAGGTGAATTTGGGGCCAAAAAATTAGACCTCATAGTGCAAATAAATAAGTCATATACTGGAGTAAGGAAATCTAGGTTTTAACACCATCCTGGGCTTTTGATACTTGTATGACCGTGAGGAAATCACCCTCTCTGAGCCCTTATTACTTGTCCATAACTTAGAGATATCAATTCCTATTCTATTGCCTTGGTTTTTCATGTGAGGTAATATTCTTAGGATCTGAACTACTACTCAAATATGAGGTGAATTTATTTTAAATTTGAACTAGATTATTGACCAAAGGCGGCAATGGCGCCCCACTCCAGTACTCTTGCCTGGAAAATCCCGTGGACGGAGGAGCCTGGTTGGCTGCAGCCGTGGGGTTGCTGAGGGTCAGACACTACTGAGCGACTTCACTTTCACTTTTCACTTTCATGCATTGGAGAGGGAAATGGCAACCCACTCTAGTATTTTTGCCTGGAAAATCCCAGGGACAGAGGAGCGTGGTGGGCTGCTGTCTATGGGGTCGCACAGAGTCGGACATGACTGAAGTGACTTAGCTTAGCTTAAGCCAATAATGAGGCCACTGTTGGTGTCAAAATATCCCTTTGTCAATGGGCCCTACCTGCTATTTGTATTTTTATTAACCATTCCACTTTAAGACTAGCAACAGTGGATAATAATTACTCAAGGCAGATACTTTGCTGACTCTGAGGTTGGTTGCTGGTAGCAAATAAAAATAAGGGCTCTTAACCACTGTCTTTGAAATGTTGAGCAGTTTTCCTGGGACTTCACACATACTTCATTTCTCAGCAAATCACTGCAGGAAATTTCCACTATGCAGTTAACAGATATACAGATAGTCAGTGAAAGCTCAGAGATGATACCTTGCTCAGGCCGTAGAGTTGGTTCTTCAGTTCAGTTCAGTCACTCAGTCGTGTCCTACTCTTTGTGACCCCATGAATCGCAGCACACCAGGCCTCCCTGTCCATCACCAACTCCTGGAGTTCACTCAGACTCATGTCCATCGAGTCCGTGATGCCATCCAGCCATTTCATCCTCGGTCATCCCCTTCTCCTCCTGCCCCCAATCCCTCCCAGCATCAGAGTCTTTTCCAATGAGTCAACACTTCGCATGAGGTGGCCAAAGTACTGGAGTTTCAGCTTTAGCATCGTTCCTTCCAAAGAAATCCCAGGATTGATCTCCTTCAGAATGCACTGGTTGGATCTCCTTGCAGTCCAAGGGACTCTCAGGAGTCTTCTCCAACACCACAGTTCAAAAGCATCAATTCTTTGGCACTCAGCCTTCTTCACAGTCCAACTCTCACATCCATACATGACCACAGAAAAAACCATAGCCTTGACTAGCCGGACCTTAGTTGGCAAAGTAATGTCTCTGCTTTTGAATATATTATCTAGGTTGGTCATAACTTTTCTTCCAAGGAGTAAGCATCTTTTAATTTCATGGCTGCAGTCACCATCTGCAGTGATTTGGAGCCCCCCAAAAAATAAAGTCTGACACTGTTTCCACTGTTTCCCCATCTATTTCCCGTGAAGTGATGGGACCAGATGCCATGATCTTCGTTTTCTGAATGTTGAGCTTTAAGCCAACTTTTTCACTCTCCTCTTTCACTTTCATCTAGAGGCCTTTTAGCTCCTCTTCACTTTCTGCCATAAGGGTGGTGTCATCTGCATATCTGAGGTGATTGATATTTCTCCCGGCAATCTTGATTCCAGCTTGTGTTTCTTCCAGTCCAGTGTTTCTCATGATGTACTCTGCATAGAAGTTAAATAAGCAGAGTGACAATATACAGCCTTGACATACTCCTTTTCCTATTTGGAACCAGTCTGTTGTTCCATGTCCAGTTATAACTGTTGCTTCCTGACCTGCATACAGATTTCTCAAGAGGCAGGTCAGGTGGTCTGGTATTCCCATCTCTTTTAGAATGTTTCACAGTTCATTGTGATCCACACAGTCAAAGGCTTTGGCATAGTCAATAAAGCAGAAATAGATGTTTTTCTGGAGCTCTGTTGCTTTTTCCATGATCCAGCGGATGTTGGCAATTTGATCTGGTTCCTCTGCCTTTTCTAAAACCAGCTTGAACATCAGGGAGTTCACGGTTCACGTATTGCTAAAGTCTGGCTTGGAGAATTTTGAGCATTACTTTACTAGCGTGTGAGATGAGTGCACTTGTGCAGTAGTTTGAGCATTCTTTGGCATTGCCTTTCTTTGGAATTGGAGTGAAAACTGACCTTTTCCAGTCCTGTGGCCACTGCTGAGTTTTCCACATTTGCTGGCATATTGAGTGCAGCCCTTTCACAGCATCATCTTTCAGGATTTGAAACAGCTCCATTGGAATTCCATCACCTCCACTAGCTTTGTTCATAGTGATGCTTTCTAAGATGTCTGGCTTTCCAAGATGTCTGGCTCTAGATTAGTGATCACATCATCATGATTATCTGGGTCGTGAAGATCTTTTTTGTACAATTCTTCTGTGTATTCTTGCCACCTCTTCTTTATATCTTCTGCTTCTGTTAGGTCCATACCATTTCTGTCCTTTATCGAGCCCATCCTTGCATGAAATGTTCCCTTGGTATCTTTAATTTTCTTGAAGAGATTTCTAGTCTTTCTCATTCTGTTGTTTTCCTCTATTTCTTTTCATTGATCACTGAAGAAGGCTTTCTTATCCCTTCTTGCTATTCTTTGGAACTCTGCATTCAGATGCTTATGTCTTTCTTTTTCTCCTTTGCTTTTCACCTCTCTTCTTTTCACAGCTATTTGTAAGGCCTCCCCAGGCAGCCATTTTGCTTTGTTGCATTTCTTTTCCATGGGGATGGTCTTGATCCCTGTCTCCTGGACAATGTCACAAACCTCTGTCCATACTTCATCAGGCACTCAATCTATCAGATCTAGGCCCTTAAATCTATTTCTCACTTCCACTGTATAATCATAAGGGATTGATTTAGGTCATACCTGAATGGTCTAGTGGTTTTCCCTACTTTCTTCAATATAAGTCTGAATTTGTTAATAAGGAGTTCATGATCTGAGCCACAGTCAGCTCCTGGTCTTGTTTTTGTTGACTGTAGAGAGCTTCTCCATCTTTGGCTGCAAAAATATAATCAATCTGATTTTGGTGTTGACCATCTCATGATGTCCATGTGTGGAGTCTTCTCTTGTGTTGTTGGAAGAGGGTGTTTGCTAGGACCAGTGCATTTTCTTGGCAAAACTCTATTAGTCTTTGCCCTGCTTCATTCCGCATTCCAAGGCCAAATTTGCCTGTTACTCCAGTTGTTTCTTGACTTCCTACTTTTGCATTCCAGTCCCCTATAATGAAAAGGATATCTTTTTTGGGTGTTAGTTCTAAAAGGTCTTGTAGGTCTTCATAGAACCGTTCAACTTCAGCTTCTTCAGCATTACTGGTTGGGGCATAGACTTGGATAACTGTGATATTGAATGGTTTGCCTTGGAGACGAACAGAGATCATTCTGTCATTTTTGAGATTGCATCCAAGTACTGCATTTTGGACTCTTTTATTGACCATGATGGCTACTCCATTTCTTCTAAGAGATTCCTGCCCGCAGTAGTAGATATAATGGTCATCTGAGTTAAATTCACCCATTCCAGTCCATTTTAGTTCACTGATTCCTCGAATGTCGACGTTCACCCTTGCCATCTCTTGTTTGGCCACTTCCAATTTGCTTTGATTCACGGACCTGACATTCCAGGTTCCTATGCAATATTGCTCTTTACAGCATTGGATCTTGCTTCTATCACCAGTCCCATCCACAACTGGGTATTGTTTTTGTTTTGGCTCCATCCCTTCATTCTTTCTGGAGTTACTTCTCCACTGATCTCCAGTAGCATATTGGGCACCTAATGACCTGGGGAGTTCCTCTTTTGGTATCCTATCATTTTTCCTTTTCATACTGTTCATGGGGTTCTCAAGGCAAGAATACGGAAGTGGCTTGCCATTCCCTTCTCCAGTGGACCAGGCTCTGTCAGACCTCTCCACCATGACCCGCCCGTCTTGTGTTGCCCCACGGGCATGGCTTGGTTTCATTGAGTTAGACAGGCTGGGGTCCTAGTGTGATTAGATTGACTAGTTTTCTGTGAGTATGGTTTCAGTGTGTTGCCCTCTGATGCCCTCTTGCAACACCTACCATCTTACTTGGGTTTCTCTTACCTTGGATGTGGGGTATCTCTTCATGGCTGCTCCAGCAAAGCACAGCCGCTGCTCCTTACCTTGGACAAGGGGTATCTCCTTACCACCGCCGTTCCTGACCTTCAACGTGGGATAGCTCTTCTAGGCCAAGTTGGTTCCTAGCAGAGTCAGAATTAATTCCTGGCTAGGACAGCACTCTTGTTAATGTGTCAAGCTTTTGACAAAGTCCTTAACAACAGAATGTTGTTGTTAAAATACTAAAAATTGCTTGATCCTACAGAGATCCACTAACAGGCCACCATCTTGAGGGTAAAGAAAGGTGTCTTTAAAAAAAAAAAAAAAGATTGGCTGTTGGCAGCTGTTAAGAAATGATGGTTTTCCTTCATGTTTTCTTAACTTTTATTTGAGCTTTGTTTCTTAAGAGGCAATATCACCTACACTCTTCTCTCTTGGGCCCCTGTCTCCATTTACGTTTTAATTTTAGAGAATTTGACCCCATTACATATTTAAAGGAGAAGTTCATATTTCTATGATAACCAATTATTTTGCATAAGTTGTCTAAATAGACATTTCTTAGCAATTCATCCTCATAAGCAATGATAGAAGTGGACTGCACAAAAAGGCAAATTTGCTGTCAGCATAATGTGGGCATGCTTGCTAAGTCACTTCAGGCATGTCCAACTCTTTGCGACCCCATGGACTGTAGCCAGTCAGCACCTCTCTCCATGGATTCTCCAGGCAAGAATACTGGAGTGGGTTGCCATTCCTGTCTCAGGGGATCTTCCTGACCTAGGAATTGAACTCACATGTCTTAAAAGTCTCCTGGTTTGGCAGGCAGGTTCTTTACCACTAGCACCACCTGGGCAGCCCATAGCATAATGTATACTGGGCATGATTTCTAACTAATATATCATTAGAATTCTTATGCCACTTGAGCAACATCTAGGCAAATTACTTTTATTTGCTTGTTTGTTTGTCTTAGGTTGGGAGAAAGAGATCCAAAGAGAGAAAGTGACCTGCCTATGGTCATATTACACAGGCTTTTAGAAACTTTCCAGAGGTATCAAGACTTTTAATACAAATTATCTTTTGCCTTGTCTCATGCTTTTATTTCCTTTGATTTAACAGAATCTTCCAGCATAAAGCAACTGCTCTACTTAGTACATAGTGAATAATAAGTTGATTTCCATCCCTACCTACAATTGTTTATGAACTGGGGGTACTATACTAACACTTCTCTCAACACATACACATTGTCAACTTCTAGAGGACCACCAAAGGCTCCTCCATGGACTTCTTGTGCTCATGATAAAGATTTCATTTATTTAAGTTGATTTTGCTCCCTCATACCTACCCACTGTAGTTTAAGGCTAATTGATACTGCCTTTGAAAACTGCTTCTGTGGCACACATGAAGATGACCTGATAATTTGAACTACCTAAAACATTTAAAAATGTTCAGATGTATTCAACACTGTACTTTCTTCAAAATATTATGTCTTTCATATCAATCTTCTTTAAGTTTTTCTTCAATTTTTTATTCTTCAGTCATTAAGTCAGTGTCTGACTCTTTGCAACCCCATGGACTGCACACTATAGGCAACTCTGTTCTTCACTATTTCCTGGAGTTTGCCCAAATTCTGAGTCAGTGATGCTATCTAACCATCCCATCTTCTGCTTCCCACTTCTCTTTTTGCCTTCAATCATTCCCAGAATCAGAGTCTTTTCCAGTGAGTTGGCTCTTACATCATGTGGGCAAAGTATTGGAACTTCAGCTTCAGCATCAGTCTTTCCAATGAATACTCATTGTTGATTTCCCTGAGAATTGACTGGTTTGATCTTCTTAGAGTCCAAGGGACTTTCAAGAGTCTTCTCTGGCACCACAGTTTGAAAGCATCAGCTCTTTGGTGCTGAGCTTTCTTTATGGTCCAACTCTCCCATCTGTACATGACTACTGGAAAAACCATAGTTTTGACTAGATGGAACTTTGCTGGCAAAATAATGTCTCCATTTTGTTATATGCTATCTTGATTTATCATAGCTTTAAAAGTCATTGTGTATAGACTGGGAATGACATATAGGAACATAATTTCTGTGTATAATTTAATAAATTATTCACACATGGAATACAAAATTAAGAATGCATGTAATATTGCTTTGGTTTCTTATCTGCCTTATCAGAATGACTGTCATTTGATAGATACACAGTCTTTTAAAGCTGTTGTATTGGAAATAAGAATAGGTGTCTATGTGACACACATGGAAATTTTGCAATTAGATGTAATCAACTCATAAATCGGAGCAGAGTGTCATTCTGGGAAGAGAAAGAAGAAAAACAAATTAATATTAGGGTCCTGGTCTTTCTAGGATATAATTTGTTGCTCAAATGTAACATTTTCCATTAAAATGGAATTATTATAATTTGCCCTTTGTTTCTATTATTGCTTCTCTTTTCTTGAGTGACTCATTATAATTCTTCATCAGCTCTATTTGTCTTTTCATGAATAAAATAGTAAGACACTTGAAATATGTTAATATATTAAGATATTTTATTTTCCACTCTACTTACTCTTTGAAATTTGAATATATATGCATATATGCAAATTCTTATGCATATATATGTATACCCATATACTTATTGGAGCTGATCTACCTATCTGTTAATATATTTATCTTTCTATCTTTCAGTGTGCTAAAAGTAAAAAGCCTTCTTGGCCAATACAGAGAGATTCTGTGACAAATATGCAAGAAAGAAAAAAACATATTCAACCCAGTAAATAACTAGAAACTCATTCAGCCCTGACACTGAATATCTGGAAAGGGACAGGGGAGACACATGGGAAAATTTGAAAACACTTTGAAATATCTAAAAGAAACAAAATCATGTTATATGAGCAAATGTAGTCAAACACAGGGAAGAGAAAAAATATGCAGGTCCTGGTTTTCTGCAATAGAATTTGTTGTTTAATTATGCATTTTTCCATTTTTAAAGTGAAATCATTATAATATTGTATTTGTTGTAGCAGTTTCTGTTAATGGCATGTTTTAGACTAAAAACTTTTTTTGAGGAACTCAGATAGAAATATTTGATGATGATATTCATATCCAATCCTACACATGTTAGAATCAAAAGGCCCAGAGAGGACATGCATCCAGTCTCCCTCTTTACGTGGGAATTCTGGCATTCCTGTCCAGTGGTATATGTGTGATGATGGATAGGCTTCTCCTTGTCCATTCTGACAATTTTTTCTCTGGAAATTTAGTTCATTCATTCAACTGAGTACCTACTATAAGCCAGGAATATTTACACACTGGAACACATTAGAAAGAAAAAGTAAGACACTGCCTCTGTGCTAGAGATGATTACAGTCTAGCGAAGGAGAGAGAAATATGAATAGCTTATTAGCATACCAAGGAATAAATGCATGGTGGGAACATCTTTAAGATTCTGAAGGAAATCAGAAGAGCTAGTGATAGACACTGGACTAAAGAGTTAACATGTGAAAATGGTTTTGATTCACTAAAAATTTCTATTTGATTCTCTATTCTTTCTGTCTCAGTCTCTCTTTCTCTCTGGCATGCATATAGTAAAATTATGTAGCCCTTTTAAACTCTTCACAGTCACAATTTCATGTCTCATCTTTCTGCATCTGCCTTTCTCATGTTCTTATCAATAAACCTAGTAATGAATTTTACCAAAAAATCTGTTCAGATGACCCAAGGGATTACCCATGAATTGAGTAAGTGTGCCTCCAAAGGACATAATAATGATTTATGGATAAGATTATAGGGCTTAGCAAAAAGAAATATTTCCTAATAATCAGATATTCATCACTGGAAGGGGCTGCTGTCTTGAGTATTAAGTTTTACATTCTTAGAATGTAAGTAATTGCATTTTTCTATTGATGCAGAATTTCTGTTGACAAAGCTACAGAATTGTGAGTTGTGTTTATAAGAAAACCTTTAAAAACATACATTTAATGATCTTAATCTTTTGTTCTCTCTTTCTATACAATTTTATGATTCATGTTATTGATGACAATGTTGAAAATTCAGGACCAAGGACAGCAATTTGAATCCAGGATAAGAGGGATGTTGGTTTGATACTAAATAGTAACAATAGCAGCAACAAAGACCATATTAGCAAAAATATTATATAATCTGCAAAGATATTATATAATATATCCACTTGATCAATGAGTTGAAAAGGGGGAAAATGAATAGTTATTGTGCAAGCCACCATATTATCTCTTTTAATCCTCTTAATAAATATGTGTGGTAAATATTGTTATCCATGATTATCTATGATGTTTGTATGTATATGTATGTTTACATATGCTTATATATGTATGTTTATAAGCTGTTAAGATATGTTTATGAATTAAGAAGTTGAAGGATTAAAGCAACTTTCTTAAGGTTACTTTATTAGTAAGAGATTCAGTCCCATTTATGATTTCAAATCTCCTTGCCTTTCTACCCAGAGAAGAGGAAATATGAAAAAAGGGAAAGGTGATATCTGCATAGCTAAAAATAATCATGTAATTTGACCAAATTCGCAGAGAAGGAAACTGCACTTTTAATGGGGAATGGAAGAGAGACTTTACTGAGAAAAGCAGCTTATTACCAGCTATATGTGGGCATTTAAAATACTTAGTTTTATCACAAATATATTTGTATGTCTAGTAAGCTTTATTTTCTAAATAACCCTGATCCAGTTTAGGACACACTTCTTCAATATACTCTTCCCCAGACTTTTTTGCCGCTGAAAAATTCCACTCATCCTTCAAGGTCTCTGACAAAGCTCTGTGGTTGGCAATTGAGGATTATTACTGATTTAAATATAAAAACTAAAAATTAAAATTTTATAAAATTCTAGGACTACTGATGAAGACAGCTTTTGGATTATCAAATTTTATAAGTCACAAATAGCTAACAGAATGTTGAGAAAAGAAAAGGCGCTAAAGGCAAAGGAGAAAAGGAAAGATAGACCCATTTGAATGCAGAGTTCCAAAAGTAGCAAGGAGAGATAAGAAAATCTTCTTCAATGATCAGTGCGAAGAATTAGAGGAAAACAATAGAATGGGAAAGGCTAGAGATCTCTTCAAGAAAATTAGAGACACCAAGGGAACATTTCATACAAAGATGGGCCCAATAAAAGACAGAAATAGTATGGACCTAACAGAAGCAGAAGATATCAAGAAGAGGTGCCAAGAATACACAGAAGAACTGTACGACAAAGATCTACATGACTCCAGTAGCCACAGTGGTGTGATCACTCACCTAGAGCCAGACACCCTGGAATGGGAAGTCAAGTGGGCCTTAGGAAACATCAGTACGAACAAAGCAGGTGAGGGTGGTGGAATTCCAGTTGAGCTATTTCAAATCCTGAAAGATGATGCTGTGAAAGTGCTGCACTCAATATGCCAGCAAATGTGGAAAACTCAGCAGTGGCCACAGGACTGGAAAAGGTCAGTTTTCATTCCAATCCCAAAGAAAGGCAATGCCAAAGAATGTTAAGACTACCACACAACTGCCCTCATCTCACAGGCTAGTAAAGTAATGCTCAAAATGCTCCAAGCCAAGCTTCAACAGTATGTGAACCATGAACTTCCAATGTTCAAGCTGGATTTAGAAAAGGTGGAGGAACCAGAGATCAAATTGCCAACATCTGCTGGATCTTGGAAAAAGCAAAAGAGTTCCAGAAAAATATCAACTTCTGCTTTATTGACTATGCCAAGGCCTTTGACTGTGTGGATCACAATAAACTGTGGAAAATTCTGAAGGAGATGGGAATACCAGACCACCTGACCTGCCTCCTGAGAAATCTGTATGCAGGTCAAGAAGTAACACTTAGAACTGGACATGGAACGACAGACTTGTTTCAAATTGGGAAAGGATTACATCAAGGCTATATATTGTCACCCTGCTTATTTAACTTATATGCAGAATACATCATGAGAAACTCTGGGCTGGATGAAGCACAAGCTGGAATCAAGATTGCCAGGAGAAATATCAATAACCTCAGATATGCAGATGACATCACCCTTATGGCAGAAAGTGAAGAAGAACTAATGAGCCGGTTGATGAAAGTGAAAGAGGAGAGTGAAAAAGGTGGCTTAAAACTCAACATTCAGAAAACTAAGATCATGCCATCTGGTCCAGTCACTTCATGGCAAATAGATGGGTAAACAGTGGAAACAGTGAGAGACTTTATTTTTCTGGGCTCCAAAATCACTGCAGATGGTGACTGCAGTCATGAAATTAAAAGACGCTTGCTACTTGGAAGAAAAGTTATGACTAACCTAGACAGCATATTAAAAAACAGAGACATAACTTTGCCAACAAAGGTCTGTCTAGTCAAAGCTATGGTTTTTCCAGTACTCATGTATGGATGTGAGAGTTGGACTATAAAGAAAGCTGGGCACCGAAGAACTGATGCTTTTGAAATAAGTCCCTTGGACTGCAGGGAGAGCCAACCAGTCAATCCTAAAGAAATCAGTCCTGAATATTCATTGGAAGGACTGATGCTGAAGCTGAAACTCCAATACTTTGGCCATGTGATGCAAAGAACTGACTCATTTGAAAAGACTCCGATTCTGGAAAAGATTGAAGGTGGGAAGAGAAGGGGATGACAGAGGATGAGATGGTTAGATGGCATCACCGACTTGATGAACATGCGTTTGAGTATGCTCTGGGAGTTGGTGATGGACAGGGAAGCCTGGCATGCTGCAGTCCATGGGGTTGCCAAGAAATGGACACAACTGAGTGACTGGACTGAACTGAACTGATACGTTACAACAGATCTCTCCAGTGTAAAAAGAAAAATAGCCATCTTGAAAAGATAGACTGAACACTAACTCTGTGGAGCAGTGGAAAAGTCATTAGCCTAACCATAAGGAGATACTGGTCCTTCTGTGACTCATTTCTGACACTGCAACTTGTGGTTAAGCAGGTTACCTTTCTGAGTCCCACAATAGAAATTTAATTAATTAGCTTCTATACAGTGCACTTAGCTACATGTCTTTCCAACTAAACTGATTGTAAGCATCTTTGTGCTTTGTTTACATCTAGTAACAACCACTGATTTACCTAGAAGGCACTAATTTTTTAAGTGTTATTTGATTTATATGAATTGAAGTTAATTTTTCCTCATATGTGGAGCACAAATAACAATCCTTTCTCTACACACTGCACACTTTGTTATGTGGTGAATCATTTCATGTGAAGCTTTTTTTAGGGAAAACCTCCCATAAAGCATTATGTAAATAGAGTCTTAGATTGTTTTATCTTCAGAGAAACAGATATGACTTACATGGCCTACATGTGACTTCAAGAAGTAGAGGGAAAATAAATTCATCATAAGTTGAATAACAAAACCAGAATAACTATTCCAGAATCTGAATGCTGAGACCTCACATGAAACAATTTCCTTGAAGCAATATTAAAGAATTAAGTTCTCATTTATTTCTCTATATTCATCTTTGTGTGCATGCTAAGTTGCTTCAGTCATGTACGACTCTTTGGGACCCCAGGAACTGTAACCTGCCAGGTTCATCTGTCCATGGGATTCTCCAGGCAACAGTATTGGAGTGGGTTGCTGTGTCCTCCTCCAGAGGATCTTCTCGACCCAGGGATCAAACCCATGTCTTCTGCATCTCCTGCATTTCAGGCAGATTCTTTACTGCTGAGCCACTGGGGAAGCCCACATTCATCTGTAGGTAACTACAATTGATTTGTAAATATGGAAAATAGATGACACTCTTTTATAATCAAGACTGTTATCTTTCAAAGTTATGCAATGATATATCACAGAGGCTCAATACTTTCATCCACATCATTCTTTGAGCTTCACAAAAGCTTAGTGATTCAAGCAAGAACACGTCTCATTTTTTTTTTGAAGACTGAGACCCAACAGTATGAATTGACATGCCAGCATCAAAGTGCTTCTTGGTATCAGCCAAGATAAAATTCAGGTGGTGTCATTCTTAGCTCCCATCATGATTCCTTCCAACCGTAGCACCATGGACATGAGAGGATACTGAAAGTTCTGGCTAAAGTCATAGACTCTCAAGATCACTCAGAGCCCATCTCTGGTATCCATGCTTAACTTCACATTATTGACTTGAAGCTAAAGATGTTTAAGCATTTTCTGTCTCCTGAGACTCTATTCAGTGTCTTGGTTTACTTCCATAAAAGCACTTAACATAGATAATCAGCCAATAAGGGAATATGCTCCTTCAGGCCCAAGGGCAACTGTTTAGCATGAGGTTAATTCCTTGTTCAGCAAGGTCATTGGAGTATGGTTGTCACTGAAAACTTCCAAAGATCTTTATTCTCAGGCCACCCTTTGCAGTGATGTTTGGTATTCTGCATCTTTGAGAAATTTAGGCCTGTTTTCTATGGGATACTTAAGAAAGCTATTTTGAAAATATTTTCTTGCTGAGGTCTCTAGCCTGCATAGTCTCCATTTTGACATCTTTTCGTCTTTCCATAAAGTCTTAAAATGATTATGCTAGTGTTAGCAGTAAAATTCCTTCCCCATCCTTCTCCGCAAAATAGCAGATGGTAAATAAATAAATATTTTTAAATACTCTTACATTCTGTGACTCAATTTTCAGGCTAAGTATAGCTTTACCCAGATGTTCACAACTCCGATCTAGACTAAAGGGCAAGTGGCATTTATCAAGCCATTCTCTGTCTTCTAACCTCTAGTTCTTGCATATGACCATGGCGTGAATAGAAACTATTACATGAAATCATTGAAATACACAAAATAGTTTATTTGCATGCATTCATTATAATTATGCTTCATCAGTGGCTCAGCAGTAAAAAATCCACCTACAGTGTAGAAGATGGGAGTTCAATCACTGGGTGGGGAAGATTCCCTAGAGAAGGAAATGGCTACCCACTCCAGTATTCTTACCTGGGATAAACCCATGGACAGAGAAGCCTGGTGGTCACAAAGAGTCAGATACAACTTAGTGACTAAGCAACAGTAATAGTAGCAAGTATTGGTTAATGTGTGATCTAGACACAGTAATGGTATCTTGCATATCACTGGTTTATCAGTATTTAAAAAAATAGCTATCTTTAATAGACCTATTCAGAAATACAAACTCTCAGAATGTATGAACAAAGGCCATCTGCTTTGTAGCAGTTAAGATTTCATCCTTTTTGTGAGAATCAGTGTGATACATTTATTGAGTGATGATTATGGTTTTCCTTATTCCTTCTTTCTCTATAGTGTCATATGCACAAAAGGGATTCTGATGCTTCATAATGGTTTTTAATAAATAAATATGTAATGCCAAATATATGTAAATGGATGTTCTAGGTTCCTCATAAGCAGGGATCAATAGTATAGAATATATTTAATTTTATAAATAATTCAATATGCAGATGTAATTATGCCCTATGTTTATAATGTGTTATGCAATTCAGTTGCTGCCATTTTACTTTAATTACAAAATCTTAAAGAATTATGTGTTAGAAGCTGAGTGCTCATTGGTATTCTATGTTCCAGGAATGGCACAAGTAGAATAAGATTCTGTGCTTACTTTAGAGGTACTTATCATTTATATAGTTAGTCACTCAGTCATGTCCAACCCTTTCAACCCCGTAGACTGTAGCCCACTAGGCTCCTCTGCCCACGGAATTCTCCAAGCAAGAATCCTGGAGTGGGTAGCCATTCCCTTCACCATTAGACAAAAAATAAATCAATGTCCTTTGGCATTTCAAGCCTCCTACCAGGCATAGCACAATGCAAGTGGACTTTCAGCTTCCAAGTCTCCAGGATCTTACTCCCAGCACAGGGAAGCCTCTTTAACATCAGCCAACATACAGGGAGAAGACTCTTGAGAGTCCCTTGGACTACAGGGAGATATAACCAGTCCATCCTAAAGGAAATCTGTCCTGAATATTCATTGGAAGGACTGATGTTGAAACTGAAGCTCCAATACTTTGGCCACCTGATGCAAAGAGCTGACTCATTTGAAAAGACCCTGATGCTGGGAAAGATTGAAGGTGGGAAGAGAAAGGGCTGACAGAGGATGAGATGGTTGGATGGCATCACTGACTCAATGGGCATGAGTTTGGGTAAACTCTGGGAATTGGTGATGGACAGGAAGGCCTGGTGTGCTGCAGTCCATGGGGTTGCATAGAGTCTGACACAACTGAGTGACTGAACTGAACTGAACTGAACTGAACATAGAAGGAAGGTTGAGGGAGGGCAGCCTCATGTGTGAGGTGGGTCAACTAACAGGGAAACCAAAACTCTCTCCTGGACTACTTGGACATCAGACTTCCTTGAGCCCCCTGGAAGGCCATGGTGATTGATATTAAACTGATACAAAACAAGGTCTATGTTCCTGATGACATGCCCATGAAATATTGTTATGCCCAGAGTCCGAGTCCCCAAAACTGAGAGAATAAGACGTC